>NC_135497.1:559859676-560229890 GCF_052857255.1 Amblyomma americanum | reverse complement strand
GTCCGGCCTTGCGTGTCGGCGCCTCGCGTACCGCCGTAAGCATGCATACATGATTATCCGCGCTGTGAATTTTTTTTATCTCTTTAACGAGCCACCCGTGAGGGGAGGCATGCGTAGAGTACTTAATTCTCAGATATTTTAAGTGTTTTTGGCCGAAGGTCCAAGCATCAAGCTGTACGAGAGTCGGCGATGGCAGAATCGGCACTCCTCAATTGAATATGTCTGTATGACTCGAGCAATGTGCTCGTGAGGGCTTTCAATCAAGGACATGTTCCAATCAATCAAGCGTTTTTCAAACTATATCTGCCTTTCCAATCTACAGAACGCGATGAAGACCACGCTCTTGTATCGTGGTCAACTACAACCACGCCAAAAACGTTTAGCACGTTCAGCACGTGCATATATGCGCGCGTCTGAGCGCATACTCGGAGCTAGAATCTGCGGCCGCTCTCATGAATGGCCGCGAACACCATCGCAATATCAGCCAGGCGCACGAAATTAACAGCCGAAATATTTTGTGAATTAGAACTATATGCGGTCGTAACATGCAGTGAGCATTTGGGCTTGCGAGGTGGTGAGACGATAGAATTGCGATCACACACACGTACGCAAAACAAATAGATAAACAGCGAGAACTACCGCAAAAGGTGCCATTGCAGGTGACACAGACGATATGCACTGTGGTCTAGTCGAAACAAGCGCCTGCATCGCGCAAAACATCTCATGAAGAACAGCGGTCCTTCTAGTGCACATAAATAAATGGCCGCGCGCGCTTCCCACTACCACAACACCTCTCCGTCGTCTGCTAGATGCCCGAGCGCTGCCAGCACAAAATCGTCCTGGCGAGTCTGGCTGCCCTCCGGCAGCCCGAAACCGCCCAGCTAGAGAAAAACGAACGCGTTCTGGAAGCCACCGGAAGTGCGCGGAGCAGCCCGGAAATAGTGAGCGCCGGGCTCCGCGCTCTGGAAGCCCGAATCGAAGAGGCCTATTAGCAAGCATGACGGGGCAAGTTGCAGTGTCGCGCTCGCTGACTGGCTCGCGCGGGCGTCGCAACCACCGTCGACATATCGGCCTGCCGGAGCAATGGGGTAATCGCGCCTTGCCAGTAGCTGATTTCGTTCACTCAAGCCAGGATTGAGAGCAGCACAATCGTGGCGCGCGAATGCGCTAGTCACGTGGTTTTTTGTAATTCGCGGGCTTTCTTTCGAGCTCGGAAAACGATACACGTGAGGCTTTCTTTATCGAAAATAAATGGAATGGGAGTTTCTGAAGGTGCTCTCCAACTTTCCTATTCATATTCGCTCTTAAAGTCAATATTTATGCATTTAGAGAAATTGTCTGAATTGCTAATTAATTGCAAAACAAAAAATTGCCTATGATGCGCAAGCCGGTTGGCAGGCGTACGTAAGTTGTTTCCCTGGCCTGACACCCTGTATACTCCGACAACAACGGGCACCCTTCCAGGGACAGATGTATAGCGAATTTGGTGGGCAAATAAAACCCTACGGTTTGTGGCATAGAAATAAAATTACGATTAAATAATAGGTAAACATAATACATTGTATACATGCAATTAATAATTGAAGTCTTACCATATCGCACCGCAAGCCGAATTCTAGGCCCACCTTGACCCCCAAATGAAGATAATTCCATTTGGGACGTATCTTGAGGGAATGCAACTCGACAATGGGTAGAGGTGCATCGTAATTTTTTTTATAGATGGCGCTAGGCGGCGACCATTCCGCTAGGCGGCGCGCGTGCACGCGTAGCCGCCTTTTGGCTCGTGAGGCCGCCGGACGAGGGCACATTTTTCGAACTTTTGGCTATGCTCTTTACGTTGTTTTGATGCTCTCATAGAACACCAAAACAACGTTAAAAGTATAGCCATTTCTGGGCACCTGGCTAAGCACTGTAAGAAGTGCAAAATCACAGAAAACGACTCCGAAAGAATCTGCACCCCTGTCTTTAATCCCTGCACCACTATCCGCCGAGGACGCGATAGGTTGACGAGGGAAATCGTCGAAGCCCTCAAAATTCATCATGCTGGTGAAAAATGCGTCAGCACTCCATTCCTCTCCTTGTCGGAAAAAGAGCTGAATTTTCTGGGTGGCTTGATGAACGTTTAAGGTTTTTTTTGTGCCACTTACAGCTAAATGATTCAATGATCCCTTGTTGGTAGTGCCTTTATCTTGTTTTATCCTCCGCAGCGTGTTATAAGATTTTAACGCGTTTATTCCCCCCATTTTGGGCACGTTTTTAAAGTTTTCAGGTCTTTCATTTTTTTATGTATCCACTCGTACTTTCCCATCTGTGTCCCTCATGGTTTTAACGCATTCCCCCCCCCCCCCCCCCCTTTTGGGTATTTTTTCATTGGTTTTGTTTTTGTTATTGTCACCTGACCATTTTTGCGGCTCTTTACACCATCTTTTTATCGCTTACTTCGTTCGTTCCTGTTTTGTGAAGCGACCACACTGATTGCCGGTTATCGCTGCAGCAGCCCTGTTAACCACCCTCTCATGTCTTCTATTTAAGCACCTTTCCTTCAAAATAAAAATTCAGTTGTGAGCCAGCGCTCGTGTGTGTTGTTTCTTTGTGGTGTCCGCGTTTCTTCGCGCTGTTTCTAAGTACAAGGTAGTTTTAAGTCGTGTTAAGGGTAGGAAGACAAGCGGAAGTATGTGTGCCGAAGGCTTTTGTGCAGGAATTTTGGCGGGCTTTTACGTTGCGTAGTGCCGAAGGCTTTTGTGTAGGAATTTTGTCGGGCTTTTACTTTGCGTGGTCGGCCGGGCGATGGGTCGGCAAGCTAGGGAAGTCAAGGTGAACGGGTACGAGGAGTTATTGCAGTGCCAGGAGTGCGAGCGTTGGTGCTATTTAGACGAGACCGAGTTCGGGAGCTTAGCCGAGGCAGATGGGGCTAGCTTCGCGTGCACGATATGTAAGCGTTTTGAGGAGGCCGTTCAGATGTTGAAAGGGGAATGGGGAGCTACGATTAAGAATTCAAAGGAGACCTGAAGGTGAAACGAGGGAAACGGATTAAGTTCGAAACTCAGGTCGCCGAGTCGCTTAAGAGGGAGGAGGCTAATGCCGACCAGTTGGAGCGAATTGTGGGCGAGCTGAAAGAGGAGCGGGAAAAGCGGGCCCAGCTAGAAGAGCAGGTAGAAGCGATCAGGTCGCGTCCGGCAGGGCACCCCGGTTCGGAGGAGTGTCAGGTGGGGACGAGAGCAATTAGACGGCAGGCTTTGCGGGACACGCTCCACTGACTCGTTCACACCATATGCAAGGCGCTGCGTTCTGGAAAAGTGAAACTCGGCGCGAGTGCAGCTGAGATTCTGTCTCGCAGCCTGGCGACAAAGACACGGCTTAGCTCGTTGCCAATACCGGGGCCGCCTGCGGGGCGCCGCAGCAGCAGCGCTGTAGGCTGCGGTTTCTACTTTCAACGCGATAGCGTTAGAAGGGAAAGCCGTGCGCATTGTCACAATAATTCAGGCTCGGTCGAGAGGCATGTGAAGTCACACGTTGAGCTGTGGAATGAAAATGATTGAAACTCAGTTCCAATATTCACTATGAGGTGGTAGCATGACTGACGTGTCATGATGCATATAAGGAAGCAAAGTGAACTAGTTGCCCTGGAAAGAAAATCTAGGCAAATAAGAAAGGAATCGAAACAGTGACGCTTCGAGTCACATCCGCTACCCCTAGATGCACGTTCGTTCGACTTGGCTAAAGGGAGACCTGTGTGTCTTGTGTATCACGTGGTCTGGTATGCCTACTGATGCATTCTAATGAGTGTGTGTAATTGGAAAGAGGGACTAATTAAGAAAGACAGTAGCAAATAACCATTGAAAACTAAACATTTTGGCAGATTTGCCTGCCATCAATACTGTGGCGCCATACGCTTTAGGCGGAGTTAAAGTACGCCCCTAATTGTTTGGCACTTCCTTGCTACGACACAGTTTCACCCTGAAGGGCTATTTCATGGCTGTTTTTTTTCCCTGCTGAGCGTATTTCGGTCAGCTGTGCCGAAGTGTCCATGGCTTTGTTAAAACTATCAGTGAACAACATTTTCTTCCGGGTCGCTTTCATAATGCTCCAAAAGTAAAAATGTTTAGCGAATTCGCCCGTGCCGCTGACAACGTTAACAGTCTGCCGCTGGTCAGCCAGATGTGCCACGCGCTCCTACGGGTCGCCGCAATTTACGTTTTCCTCCGCTCCCGTTTTATCTTGTGGGCATCGAGTTTGACAAGAACGCCTTCGCGAAAAAGCACGTTGGAGACTTCGATTTCGGAGTTTGTTCTCTCTCGAAACGTGGCTGTTCACCGAGAGCGCTGAGGATTCTCAGTGCTGCGTGGGGAGGAGTTCATCCGCGACTTCCTCGGCGCTGGAATGATCTTTCTGAGGATAGCAAATGGCGGTAGAGTTTCGGGGCTTAACCTACCAGTCCTGGGTACTCGATTTCCACTTTAGCGCATCTTTAATGTAAATATCCACGTGCCACCAATGTGGGATGCTAAAGTACAGAACGAATCACCATAACTACAGGGAAATACTTGGTTGAAAAAAAAAGGAAACAGGCTGGCGCAACAGTGAAGCCACTTCTGAGGCATGCGTTTCACACAATTTCGTCTTAGAGGGGTGAAATCGGAATGTCCTTTCACATTAAGGAATCACTACAGATATGACAAAAAGGCTCTTCAATGCATCATGAGGAATGAGTGCAGATTACTTTTGTGATACATATTAGAAGTTGTTCGGGGTAAATTAGTTTGAGGAACCTTGCAAAAAACAGTGGAATCAGTAATTTGAGAGCAGATGTTTTTGATTAAATAGTCAGTGTAAGGGTGCATTCACACTTGTACAAAAATCTGGCGAGCGAAGCGGATTCGCCCGCCGGGAAGACTAGGGCCTGTTCTCATCTGTTGACTCCCGGGCGAGGCGAAAGCGCCACGCCGCTGCTGTTTCTCGCTTTTCCACACACTTCACGGGCACCACGTCACCGCTCGCGGCGTACACAGATCCGGTTAGAAAAGAGCATAAATCGATGCTGTCTGTGTACCATAACAGTATACACGCTTACGTACGTAAACGTAGGCACATTCCCATTTTTAGTTCAGCGTATGCAAACAGACTAGCAACGAAACGCCCTAGGGTGCCTGGATGCCCGCTCGCCTGCTGGCCCATCGAGGCACCCTAAAACGCACAGCCTAGTGGCGCCATCTGCTTGTCAGGACGGGAACTAGTACTGTCAACGAAACCGGCGCTCCTCTTAAGCCTAGAAGCGGCAGAATCGTCGCTCTAAATAAAAATAAAGCAAATTTATCACTTATACGTTTACTTATAGGTGATTTATGGTTTATGGGGTTTATGGGGTTTAATTTCGACCACCTGGGGTTCTTTAATGTGCACTGACGTCGCACAGTACACGGGCCTCTAGAATTTCAAGAAGTACTTTGATTTGGGCTAGTTGGTTCATATCTTGAAAGAAGTTAGGACGGCGCTAAAACGACAAAGACAAAGAGGCACGAACACAAGAGGACGGGCGCCCGTCCTGTTGTGTTCGTGCCTCTTTGTCTTTGTCGTTTTAGCGCCGTCCTAACTTCTCTCTAGAATTTCGCCTCCATCGAAATTCGACCGCCGCGGCCGGGATCGAGCCCGCGTCTTTCGGGCCAGCAGCCAAGCGCCATAACCACTCAGCCACCGCGGCGGCCTGCACTTGAGACGAAGGTGAGACGAAGCGATGGGCCGGTGTCCCATTTATGGCCAGTGAACGCGCCGAAACAGGCAGCAACAACGACGAATTCTTTCCGAGGTGAGGGTCCTGCGTCGAAGGGCGCCGCCATGCTTGTCGCGGCGGCGGCGGCGGCGGAAATCGATCCCGGACCGATTGGCCTCGCCGTGCCGCTTTCCGCCTTCGTCGGCCTCAAAAGCAGCCAAATCCGCTTCGGTCGCCGGATTTTTGGACACGTGTGAACGCGCCATAAAAAGCAATATTTACTGACGGGAAAGTTAACTGTTCCCAAAAAGCATTCCTCAACCATGAATAGTTTTACTATAGGAGCAACGCGGCGTCCGGCTCACCTCGAAAGAGTGGAACTTGAGCGCCACCTGGTAGTCGTCGGGCACGGTGATCTTCCAAACGCACTCCTTGTTTGGCCGGTAGTCGTCCGGGTAGTTGGGGCTCTGCAGCACGCCGTCCTCCAGCACCACGTCGCCGCCGCACACAGCTGCACACAGGAGATCGGTGTATTCAAAATAAATAAAATCTTTATGAATTAAACACGCAAATTAAGTCTGCCCATTTATGCTTACGAAACAAGGTTAATCAAGGAGATTGCTGCCTAGAAGGCTATATACTACTGAAACCTCGACGCCCTAGAGCAGAAACTTCCCAAGAAGTAACAAATAATTGAGGAGGCCGAGTTTCGCTCAAGCGGACCTGATCGCTGAGACGGCCTGCGTCGCAAAATTTAGTATATAATAGTTGCAGTAGAATGACCCGATATGAAGCATTGCTCGAAATGTATAACTTTTTGAAATGCAGAGTGCCTAAGTAAAGAGTTATGAAGATGAAGGTGCACGTATCCATCGACGAGCAGACAGATTTCCGTCAAACGCACGACTTCACTGAGTAGAGCTAATTAAAAAAACCTTCGTTAGAATCTGCGTACTAGAGAGATATGGGGCCGTTCGAATCTTCCGATTTGTTGACTCATTTCAAGGCAGAGAAAATATGAGAGGTTTTTCGCGTCTAGCGATAGGTCGGGTTCTTCAGTTATTACATATTAAAATAGGAACGGAAATATCTCAAATCTTTGATTATGGCTGCAAGATTTCTATCAAGGCGAGATGAGTATAATTGCTTTACACGTCATTTAAATCTATGAGAAAGAACCGAAACAGTTGCACCAGCACAAAATTACTGGAACCGCAACGCGAGGACTTGAATGCAGACGAAAAGTGACAGGCAAAATAGCGGCAACGTCTCGAATTTTGGTGCCGTGAAGGTAAGGTAGGCGCATAAGGACATCAGATTTATTGGAACATCTCGCCAGAACTCACGAAAACAGTTTCAGGAGTTCTTTTCTTCCTTTCTTCTTTCACTCCCTCCCTTATCCCTTCCCATACGGCGCGGTTCAGGTGTCCAACGATATATGAGACAGATACTGCGCCATTTCCTTTCTCCCAAAAAACCAATTATTATTATTATTAGTTCTTTTCCCAAACCGACGTGATCCCGCTTATAGAGGTGCTTGCAAAGGAAACGGAATAGGTGGCGAAATTCCTCTTTTCTTTTATCAAGCGCTTCAGGGCGGGCCCACCGCTTAAATATTACCTCCGTTCTTGGATAAGCAGAAAACCAGTAAGAAAACTTGCGACGAGCAGGAGCGCGCTGCATTTAAAAGCATCGAAACTATTTCAGTGAACCGGCTTACTTGTCACCAGCATCACTGACGCCATTTAACTGCAACTCGTGGACAGAAAAAACGAAACCAAGCGTTATTCGTTGAAATCTAAGCACTTCTATTAGTAAAGTAGAGATTGAGTAGAACTCCATGCAGTTTTCGTTCTCAGTAAAAACTGATTATCTCGGTTCGGCCGGCAGCTAAGGACGCATTGCCTCCTTTGAAAGTTTTCCTTTCAGAAAAAGTATATGGCCGTGTAGCCTGGCCTCCAGGATCAGCATCGCGGTCTACTTACGAAATTGGTCGCTGGTGGCGACCCCTGTGTATCGTATCAGGGCTGTTTCTAGCTTAAAAAAGTCCTAATTCAGTGAAAGTCTTGCCTTCGTCGTTAGATGGCGGCAGTCTATCGACGCAAGATGCTTCAGTTTGTCCTCTGCATGGCAGATGATATATCGCACAACGAAACTAGAGACCAGAGATTCGACAGGCAAATGTTAAGAACATTAGCGCAGCACTTTCTGGTCGTGTTTCTGGAGGTAGTTAGAAAGTGCAAAATTCAATAACATGCTGATTTACCTGTTGTGAAACGGCTGTAATGCGAATGGGTGGAACTGTTAGAATGGCTAAGTACTTTCTGCCTGATGTACTGGGGTTCAATGTACGGGGTGCCCATTTCTACGCGATAGCAGCATGATTAAGGCGAATGTACGAAGATCCACTGAAACTTTTTCATGCCGAGTTGGACTAACTTGCAGGCGTCACCAGGTGAGAATGCCAAGAACACAGTAGGGAAATGTCAACAGCGATAAGAGCTCCCCTTTTGTTTGGCTCCTCTTTAAGCTAGCAAGAACGCGAAGCACTGTGTTGCTTTCATCTGGAGCGGTCTGGTAGAGGAAATAGTAATAGTAATATGTGGCACCAGATGCGGTTCGGCCATGACGAATGAGGTTTGTGCAAGCCTCGAGAAGCTGACGATGATGGCTGCCGTTCGAGCCGGGCGTTTAACCCTTCTGTTCTTCATCGCGCGAGCAGAAAAGTTTTCGACTTTTCGACTGCTTCGACTTTTCTTGAGCTGTTGTTTATAAAGTGTTGTTTATAGAGAGGGCATGGGAGCAGCGATACGGTGTGGTTCACGATGTGGTCTTTCGTTTTTTCACCCTTCAGTGTCCGGTCCTGCTTCACGGGCAGCGTCGCTTCAGATTCAGTTCTGTGCTAGGACGGAGTCCCATCGGCGCTTTTCGACGGGAGTGCGCCAGCGTCAAATGACAAATGTTCCGACGGCCCAAGGAATGCTTTCATGACGCAGCTGGTGACCGCTTCACAAGATTTTTACACCGGATCGGCATCGACGTCAACCATCGCAAAAGATATAAATGGGCTACACCATCGCCACTCCTTCAGTGGGCATTATCTTACGCGTGCGTTATCTTTGTTTTGCTTACTATTGTTATTATTTTATTGTGTAATCTCTGTATTGTAGAACATCCTTTGGCTTCATAACTTCCAATATTATGCACCTCTGTTCTTCCGCTCCCCTTCCGTTTATTGTGGTGTCCCGCTCCCCTCTAAAATGGCCACCGGGCAAAGTGGGTCACTGAAATAAATAAGCTCTCAGTGTTCGCTCGGGATCAAGTCTCCAACATTTTTTTATTTTCAAAACTTGCCAATGTTGTGAACTTGGCTCAACTTTCCAGTGCGCCCTTCGGTCCCTTGTTCGCGAGGAATGCCGCGCTTGTGGAGCCACTTAACCTCAGAGGGAAGCCCGACGGGGGCTCGGCAGCGGTTGCATGGTGATCAGCGTGTCACCAACAACTTTCCACGTCTCCGCTTCTTTGCCGCGCATGTTTTTGTGTCCTTCGCGCCGTTCAAGAGCATAACCCGTCTTGAAGAAGCTTATGCAGGTACGGCGGCCGACATGTGTGCGGCACCAAGGGGTTCCCGAGATTTCGGGCATGCGGGAGAGACGCCTCGTAGGACCAAGCGCATTCTTCCCTTGACGATTGTTTCCTTTTTTTTTTTTCATAAAGACCCGACCGTCTTGAGTGATCGTTCTTTCGGCAAACGTGTGTCTCGCGTGCGCGTGTGCGAAAGAGAAAACAGATGTCAAGGTTAGGAATGTAGTAACTCTTTGTGCGTTTGGTTGCAACTTCTTCTTTCCCAATTGTATGGTTGGTCGAGGGAATCGTAGAGTTTTGGTTTTCCTTTCCCCGACCATTGATAGTCGATATTCTTTCCCAAATCTGTGATTATTTGGTGAAAACCTTATTTCCTTTTCCCTAATCATTGATTGCTGATGAGGGTCGCTTGGTATTGGTTGCTGTGCCCGCTAAGGGTGGAGACAGAGGGGTTAAGAGTAAGCGCTCTTGGTTGAACCGGGGCTGAATTGGACTGATCTACGGTTTAGTCATGTTCAAAATAGTTTTCTCCTTGCTCATTTCTTCTTGTTTTTTGTTGTAGAAAAACAGTTAAACTTCTCCTTTTCTTGAGTAACGTGAATGCGAGTTAGAGCCACCAAGACACGAAGAAATCCCGATTCCATCATCAACAAGGTGTTTCGTTCCATCGCCACCTGAAGGGGACACTCAACTTATGTGCTGCAGTTTCTCCACTGTGCGAGGAAGAAAGTGCAGGTGATGCACAGCATATTCGCCACTTTCGTATGGCGCTCCCAATAGGAACTCATGCGTCGTGACAACCTACTTTTCTCTCTAGAGTCTGGTGGAATAGGCCTTGTTCCCTTACTTATTCGTGCATCACCTTGTTTGGCGTTGTTTTTTTTCAAAATCTTCAAACTACCCTTTATTAGTAGCTGTGCTTATTAGGCGTCTCAGTGCTCACCTGCCTTTCTTATTCACACCAACCGGTCACACTCGTGAGGGGCCTTTATGGAAATTTCATAACGAAGTTGCTGCTCTCCGGAATGCAGACGACTCAGGCACTTAAAGAGCATTTGCTCCCTGTACCGTTGCATCGGCAACCTTTTCTGGAGTTCCTTGACTCCAGTGTTGTTTTAAAACGTGTTAGGCGAATGTGCATTTCTTCTGCCGCGAAAACATTCTTTTTTAAGCTGCACACGTCAACGCTGACTGTGAAGGCATGGCTTCATGCTAAAGAGATGCTTGCGCCATGGACGGTGAATTGTCGCCTGTGCAATGAGCCTGAGACCATTCACCATTGTTTTATTCTGTGCAATGATTCTATGTTCTTCCGGGACTTATTACAGTGAACACTTAAGAAGGACATTGACATCACACCCTACAGTATCCGTTTTTTGCCTGTGGAGAAAGAGCACACGCCATTGCGCCATACGATCTGTATTATGTTGCTGGGTCTATTTAGTCTCTGGAGGAGCCGTATGATGGACCGCCACGCCGAACAACCGCGGTCATCGAAATGTTTGTTCCGTGAGCAGTGCGTTTTGGTGCCGGGAGTATATGCTGCCCTGGAAAAGCCGCCTAGCTGGATGGATCCCCTATCTAGATGCATGTGTGTGCCTCCCAGACTCTTGATGTTTGGGGAGGTGGGGATGTACAGCGGTATGGTGTGCTCGTATTTCAGAGCCTGGTGTATTGCGGCATGAGCATACTCCGATTTTTCATTTGTCTACCATTTCCATGCAATAAAGAAAACAGCGCCTGCGTAGCCAACGGGTAGCTCTCAACCGGGGCTTCGATTCCCGACCAAGTACCCAAACTTTATTTTCAGCGCACTTCATTTACTTTATATGCTTACATGTCATAATGACGTTTGAGTCATTTTGCCTCCTTGTAATCTGAAATTTCTCTAATGTTTAATCCATTTTAAAATCCGCCGCTTTTTTGTGACCCAGCTATCTTTTCGACCAATCCTGATTTTTCGCTCACAAAGACGCCGATTTTCCGCAGAACGGACCTTAAAGCCTGTCGCTTGAAAAGGAAGGCATACACACGACTACTGGTCTATCTGTCAACGGTGCTTCATCGAAGAAAATACGCCCCCGCTTCTCCCCCGGCCCCCGGCATGGCATACGCAGCGCAGCCAGCATCAATAGAGTGACAATGAAGAGGGAGGATGGACAGCTAATCTGTCCCTAGAGATCTAAAGCAAAAATTCTTTTCCGAGCCACCAAACAGAGGTTGTGCTAACACAACCGCTAACATGCATCCTGGAGAAGTAGACTTCGAGAAGTTTGCGCTCTTTGTTCCTGCCCAGCTGGAAATGGCGAGGCAAGTTTGCTCCGTCTGCGGAACCCAAGGAAGCATGGTATTCGAGCAGCCCGTAATTGATACGTTTGTCCTATGTACTACGCAATCCTTTACGCATGTAAGAAGTACGTTACACCCACCCATGCAGAAGATAGACAGGAGCGCCGACTCCGCCGAAAGGAGGCGCTCAGTTTTGCTACATCGGAGAGAGCTTGGTGAGGCATCTGATAGATCGCGCTGCTTGGATTTGGCATTGGCGCTGGTATAGCTAAACCTCCCTAATATCAAGGGGCTTTAGGTAGAGCACTCCCGCCGCACCGATGCTCCAGCGGTGCCAGGGTCCGAAGTGCGCTTTTTTCCTCTCTTATATTGCAAACACGCGCATGCGTCGTAGCATGCATCGCGGTTGTCTGCTTCGTTGCGTTGCACTGGCACCGTTGAAGCGTTGCCGTGTTGGCCGTCTGCTTCTGCCTGCTTCATGCAGCTCACCTACCACGTTGCGCCAGCTGCTATAGACCTGTCAGTGGTTATAGCTTGGCTGAGCGTGCGTACATGTTGCACGGCGCTGCGCGTATGCACGGTGGCACGTCCAACGCATGCACGTATACCGCGCCGTCTCTGTGCCGGCCACCTGATTTGATTTGATTGATTTCCACAAACAAGCAGGTACAAGGTTCTGATGAAAAGTTAGCTGCAAAGAAAGCAGCTGGTAACACTTGTTGCGGGGCTAGTCTATGCATAGTTCTACGTACAAACGTTAGTGCAAAGAGACATTCGCAAGAAAGGTGGACAGGACAAAAGCGCGTTGTCCTGTCCACCTTTCTTGTGAATCTCTTCTATTTTGCGCTAACGTTTGTACGTGGAAGAAGGCAGCTTGAATGGCCTCAAGTCCCGTTCACAATCGCAGCAGCAGGGCATCAGCGAAACTTTTTATCGTCAGAGAAAGTCTTCACTTTCTTTCATATTTTCTTCCTAACCCCCTAATGCCCAGAGGCAATAAACAACGCTATCAAAAAAAAAAAAAACGTAAACAGTCATGAGCGCAAAAACACTTCATAGAGATTTCTTGCTGAACAAGTGAGCACATCGATATTACATCTGGAAAGATCATTCAGTGAACTGGGCAGCCGGTGGCATAACATTTGCTGGCCGCAATTAGTACGCAGGTGAGGAACACACCAAGTCTCGGAAGCTCGAGATTTGTAAGGACTCCGCGCTTTGTGAGATTAGCGAGGGATCTGAAAACGCCAATATTTTTACATCTCTTCCGTAAGTTGACAATAAGCGGTAGTTTATTAAGGCAGACAATTTTAGGGCTCTAAGCCCACTGAAAAGAGGAGCGGAATGAAAGTCGTGAGGCTGATAGCATATGACACAAAGAACTTTCTGGTGAACAACAAACACCTTATGTATGTGTTTGAAGTTGTCCCTCATACGAGACAGCAGTAATTAAGGTGACAGAGAAAACGTCCATTACAAATGAGCAGTTTTATGTACTGAGGCAGACACCTGAGGGAATGGAGAACACCCAGCAACCTGTGACAGCTTGCCGGCGAGGAAATTTATATGGGAGTGTCATGACATATCGTTATCAAAGTGCACACCCAGGCTTTTGGATGATCGTACAACTTCAACTTTGCAGGTGTTAAGCACTATATTACCAGGTAAGGGGACATTCATATTTTTTGGATGAAAGAGTATGGCTTTGGTTTTTTCGGTGCTGATTATTAGACCGTTTTCGAGAGACAACTGACGTAATTTAGAAATCACTCTGTCAGCACGTAGGACCAAATCATCTGGGGATTTGGATGAAAAGAGAAGTTTAGTGTCATCGGCATACATAATGTGCGTGGTGTCGGGATCGATGTTAACAAGATCGTTGACGAAAATGTAAAAAAAAGAGGGCCCAGGATGCTTCCTTGAGGGACACCTACATGAACAGGAAGGACATTAGATGATAAGCCGTTTTCATCCACAAATTCCTTTCTGTGACTCAAGCACGATTCAAGTAAGTCGAGAGCCGTACCTCGAATGCCATATGTCAGTTTAGGAAGCGAAAGTTAATGATCAATGGAATCGACGGCTTTGGACAAGTAGACAAAAACACATGAGATGAAGAAGACTAGAATGGCACTCTGTATTAGCAGCATCCTGTTAGCGCTCTCTGGAGACGTAGAGTCAAATCCCGGTCCGCCTGGCACCGATCAAGAAAGCGTCCTGGCAACTGTACTCGAGACAGTCCAGAGAATTGAATCTGGCCAGGATGGTATCAGGAATGACCTACGCGCCCTAAAACAATGGCAGGCATCAGTGGACGTTGAACTAAAACAGCTATCTGCCAGAATTCGCACAATCGAGGTCGAAATGGTAGAAATGAAATCTACCATTTCTACGCCATCCACAGAACTGTCTACAATAGGTCCCTCAAATATAACCGAGCAATTAAAGATAATTACCTCACGATGTGACAACACAGAAAACAGACTTCGCCGCTCTAACCTACTTTTCTTTGGTATACCTGACAACGAGTCCGAAACATGGTCTAGCTCAGAAACAAAGGTGTTGGAGCTGTGTGCGGAACACCTTGGCTGCACACTTGGGCCAACACAAATTGAAAGGGCTCATCGGCTTGGTCGATACCAACCAGAGAAGTGTAGGCCGATCATCGTCAAGTTTGCTCACTACAAGGACAAACAGCAGATCATAGATAAAGGTCACAAGTTTAAAGACACACAGTATGTCGTTCGCGAAGATTTTTCTTTCCCAACACGCCTGGCCAGGAAAAAACTGATAGATTTCGCAAAGTCGGAGGGCGGATCGTTTAAGCTTAGGGTCGATAAACTGCGCATGAACGAAACTGTATATATGTACGACGCTGCTTCTGACACTGTCAAACAATGTACCCGATAGCAAAAACGAAGAGCGGTTGTACACAATTCTGACTATCAGCCACAACCTTCATACGGCGGCACTGCCCACCCTTCGCTTTCCATATCTTTCACTAACATACGTAGCATCCTTCCAAAGCGCACCGAACTTTACTCATATCTTGAACATAGTAACTCTGACATATTAACTTTAACAGAAACGTGGCTGCACTCGGATATAACTGACGACGAAATCTTACCTGACTCTCGTGATTTTGTTATTTACCGGAATGACAGACCTAATAAAAGAGGAGGTGGCGTGATGATCGCCATAAAAAAACACATTCCTTCCTTTCGTGTTAACATTTCGTCCCCTCTAGAAATTTTATGGGTTTGCATCATGTCCTCATCGCTTAAGTCTCTTCTTGGCATATGTTACCGACCACCAGATAGTTCAGACTCTTTCGTAACAAATTTGCATGCCAACCTTTAGATATAAGAAGTAACTTCCCAAAGGCCGACATTTATTTATTCGGTGACTTTAATTACCCGAATATCAACTGGAATACCTTAACTGCATCGGCACAGGACTCACTTAATTTCGTTGAACTAACATTAGACTTTTCTTTAACTCAGCTAGTTTCTCAACCTACGCGCGACCTTAACATATTAGACCTTGTTCTCACATCGGCTCCAGACAATATAAGCCCGATCTCCCTCACGGATGATTTCAGTGATCACAAACTGCTCCACTTCACTCTGAAAATGCCGTCACACCAACGCAGACCACCTCAGAAATATATCTTCGACTATAACAGAGCGAACTACGATGCCATTAACCTCGGCTTACAAACATTCTGTGATTCCTTTCTGCAATCCTTTCCTAATCAATCTGTTAACGAAAACTGGCGTCACTTTAAAGATAAGCTCACGCAGTTAATGAACACCTATATACCCCGCATATCTTTCCGTGCTAACTCATCTAAGCCGTGGTACCACAGGAACCTGCGTACGTTGATGAACAAAAAAAAACGACTTTTTAAAACAGCTAAACGGCTCAAAACACCCGCATCATGGGAAAAACATAAAAACGCTGATAAAGAATACTGCGCGGCCATACGGAAAGCTAGGCATAAGTTCATGGCTCACGATCTGCAATCCCTCCTTAAGCACAATCCAAAAAAATTTTGGAAAACATTATCACCTTCCGAAACTTCTTCAGATTTTACGTTGATTGATGAGGCTGGAGACCCCATTGCTCAAGACGAACGCCCTCAGACTTTCAATAGCTTTCTCGCCAATATGTTCACGAAGGAAGACTATTCCAATATTCCATCGCCATCAGAATATGACTATGACTACATGAGCCCAATAGACGTTACTGTTGATGGCGTTGCGACATTGATTAACAATCTGAAATTAAGTACTTCATGTGGTATTGACGGGATTAATTCGAAAATTTTGAAACATACCGTGGCTCATTCCAGCGTCATACTCACTCATATATTTCGGCAATCACTTTCAACAGGCGAGATACCATACGAGTGGAAAATTGGAAAAGTTATTCCAATTTTCAAATCCGGAGACCGAACTGACGTTGCTAACTATCGCCCAATATCTCTGACATGTATATCTTGCAAACTTCTCGAACACATCATTGCATCTAACGCGGCATTACATTTAGAAGGCAACGGTTTCTTCTTTTCAAAACAACATGGGTTCAGAAAAGGGTTATCATGTGAAACACAACTACTCGAATTTACTAATGAGCTTTTTCACGGTATGGACGAAAATCTTCAAATCGACTGTATATTCCTAGACTATGCTAAAGCCTTTGACCGCGTTCCACACTGTCGTTTAATAGCGAAACTCTCATCATTGCTCCTCGATTCATTAACAATTTCTTGGATAAGAAACTTTTTATCATTTCGAAAACAATTCACTTCTATTGATAACCATTCATCCCGTTTAATTGATGTAACATCAGGCGTACCGCAAGGTAGTGTAATAGGCCCGTTACTTTTTCTGATTTACATCAGTGACCTCCCATTAGGCATTACCTCAACACTCAGAATGTTTGCAGACGATTGCGTTATTCATCGCAAAATCCGCTCCTTTAATGACCACATCGCCCTTCAAGAAGATCTACATCGCATTAATAACTGGTGCTCATCATGGCTAATGTCCCTTAACACTGATAAATGCCAGTTAATGACATTTAGTCGTAAACGGTCTAATTACCTTTTCACTTACTAGCTTAACAACAGTCCAGTCACTCTTGCGTCATCGTACAAGTACCTTGGCGTTCACTTTTTATCTAATCTCTCATGGAAAACCCACATAGAAAAAATTGCTGCCAAAGCTAGCCGTACATTAGGTTATTTAAAGCGTAACCTCAGAGGTGCGCCTTCTTCCACACGCCAGCTCGCATATCAGACATTCGTCCGCCCTCAAATTGAATACGCATCTTCCATTTGGTCACCTCACCAACAGTACCTAATTAATTCCCTACAGCGCGGACAAAATCGTGCCCCTCGCTTCATTTCTCGCAACTATTGCCGACATTCCAGTATAACTAACATTAAGGCTTCGTTATTCCTTCCATCCTTAGAATCTCGCAGAACAATAGCACTTATCTGCCTCTTCCATAAAATTGTTTACAGCCATCATTCCTTCACACTACCCCTTACAAAACCGGCCAGCACATCTCACCGATTGCATAATCACCTCAGTTTTAAGCGCCTTTCGGGAAGGACCACTGCATTCAACTCATCAGCCCTGCCCCGTGCAATCATTTATTGGACTAGTCTTCCTGATAACATTGTTCACATCTCAGATCATGTTATTTTCAAAGAAAAAATAAGTAGCATTTTCTTCTGAAGTGTGTTCTGTAGTGCGTTTTTCAATTTAGTTCTATTTTCTGGTTGGTTGCTTGTTCTTTGTATAACGATGTTAAAATAACCATGTTCTACTTGCTTCTTTTTCCCACCCCAGTTATGTAACCCCCCTCACATAATACTCCAGTCGGAGCCCGTGAGGTATTTGAATAAATAAATAAAAATGAACGTGCCTCAAAGCTTTCTAGGATTAGTTCCTTGTGTTTAAGGAGTGCCAGTTCAGTCGACATGGATTTGTGGAAGGCATACTGATGCGGAGTTAATAAGTTATGGTTGTGAAGAAAGCGAGATAGCCTACAAAGTATTATTTTTTCATGTCTTTTGCAGAAAATAGGGAGTATGGAGATAAATCTATAGTTCGAAATCGTGTTTTCTCACCTTTTTCGAACATAGCAAGCCCTTTGCCACCTGCATTCTGTTCGGAAATTGGCCTTGTGAGAGACAGATATCTTAAGGATGAACAACAGGTGAAATAATTTCAAGCACATACCTGACGAGCCTGATGTGCAGGCCATCGGCATCACAGGCACTACTGTTACTCAGTTCACGGGAAATCAGTGTTATTAATGCGAAAGCATTACAAGGCTGTCCGCAAGATGTGGACGCCAAGATGTGGAAGCAAAATGTGTCGCACGATGTGACGTCATCAGCTAGTGTATAGTAGTCATGATTGAATGTGTATGACATATGGTATGTAGAGTGTCAGATCATTACCATGGTCATGTGAGTCATTGTAATTGTGTCACGTTTCCGAAGTCATGATTCATGACCGGAATCCTAATCGATGGAGTCATGACCGGAGTCATTGACTGAGGAAGGAATTGAGTCGGGGTCATCAAAGTAATGAGTCATTATAAGTCATGGACACAAAATGGGCCAAAAAGTGCTGAGTCATTGATCACAAAGTGAGTCAAAAAATACGGTGTTTCCAGAAAAGGGTTGTAGCGCCAAAGAAGACAACACATAGCAAGCGAGACGGGACAGGCGCCTGTCCGTCGGAAAATAAGAAACGCGGAAAATAATTAAGGAAGCCCGCCTCAACTTCATCCAGTTATTCTCCCAACTTGGTATCCGTCCCGAAAACCGCATCGCGCCTTTATGTTGCACAGGTTTAGTCTTATTTTAGTGCTCTAACGCTAGAGCCCGCAGTCACTAATTTCGCCCAACTAGATTAGTGATTATGGATTTTGGAAGGACGTGCTAGGGCTAGGGGGTAGTATTAAAATGGGATTGCGCCGACAGCTGTCTCACATTGTTGGAGAGAAACAGACTCGCTATGTGGAGAGTGGCCACCTGTAGCCAATGCTACACTCTCGCCTTGCATGGCTCAACAGCGCGTGCTTCGCAACGGCTGCAGCCAACGAGAGCTGCGTGTCACCGGCGCAGCCAATCAGAGCGCGTGCTTTGCACAGCTGCCGCCAAGGTGATCGAGGCGCCGCCTCACACTGTTCTGCAGACAATGTAAGGGCATACTTGGACACGCAGACACGGATCAACTGGGGCCGTCCCGGGAAACCAATGCGGAACGGCGGTCTTGCGACAGCGAATCACGACGGCGGAGCTATATAGCGTCCTTGTTTTGCATTTGGCCTAAGCAAGCTAAACCGGCTATCATTTTTTTCAAGGATAGTTTCCGAATGGAAAGCTCTAGCAAATAATTCCCAGTATTCACCCTGTTTGCTAGTTGTGCTGTTTGCTTTCTTCCCTCTTCTGTTTTCCGTTGTCAGAAGGGGGACTGCAGGGACCTGCGCTGCAGTCCCCTTTGAAGACTTTCCTGCGATGCACCTCGCAGCGACAGCATGGCCGCCTCGAGGGAGGGGCGCATTCCCTGGTTACTTGCTGTAACTAACAAGGTAGGACGCCACAGAGATAGCTTGCGCGCGCGCGCGGGACGTAGCTAACAGCATCATTCTCTTCGGCTGGGATCGTAGCAGCGAGAGGACGTGTCGCTCGTGGCTCCGCTCTTCGCCAGCGGGACGAGGAAGTGGCGGGGAGACATGTCCCCGTGTCTCGTCCCGTCCTGCCTGTCGGAGTATTCCTTACCTTAGCTTGGGCGAACATTCGCTCGTAACCTTGCTGGTGAGTCGGACGATTTCGAATCATTAGCGTATTTTGTTGCTAGATGGCTTTAATATTGTTGCACCAATAAATGCCTGTTTGTGTCAACCAATGTGTCGTTGTTCCCTCAGAGCAAGGCCCGCCGTGGTCGGCGAGCGCTCGGCAACTTACGAGCTCACGAAGGGGGGTCTGGCAACTTTGAAGTGTATCAGCCTCGATTAAGGGGGAGAACGTATTTGTCTCCCCTTTTCAAAATCCCACAATTTTTAATTGGATTTTGTAGTAGTATTTGCAGCATTATTTTGCACTCGAGCCACTGTATGTCGTACTAAACGGGGAGCGCGACAGTTCGTAAGGTCTATTATTCTATATATAATAAATAGCAATACATATGCTTATATCCTGAACCCAGAGGCAAGAGTACATTGCACACGCTAATGATGCGCTTCTTCAAGCGACCCTACCCGCACGCTGATACAAGTCAACAACGAAGTGGCTTTTCTCCGTCAAAGGACCCCCTTCCAGCCAGTGGCGTCGGCCGATACGCATGACCCTGCTAGCGTGACAATGCAGATAGTGGCTGATGGAAGGGGATAGTACCCTCCCTGTGTTGTCGGGTTGCTCCCTGCATTTTCATGCTCTCAGGGTCATGAGAATCGGCCGACGCCGTTGATTAGAAGGCGGTCCTCTGGCGGGCACAAGCCGCTTCGTTCTTGACTTGTATCCGACTATAGGCTCCAAGCGCTTCGCATCAAAGCCGCAGGCGGTGGTGATTTGAAGCCAGCTATCATAAGTTGTCTAATCTTGTTACCAGTGCACTATAAAAAATCTAGGGGACACTTAAGCTCACCTTGAATGTATGAAGAGATAACCTTAAAGGATCCCTATACGGTAGCTTCGGGGTCCCCTGGCGCACCTTTTCGCCGACATTGACACGGTTGTTGCCACCACGTACTGCTTTATTACACATCACCGTCCATACTAAGTGGTGACGCTAAGTTAACTAAGTGTTCCTGTAATGTAATTCGCCTACTGTGCGAAGTGTGATGCTCGCACAAGACCTCAATTTATCCCACTGAACGAACGTTCCCGTTCGAATCTGCTTGACCACCTTTTTTTTTCTTTTCAGCCAAACTGGTTTTCTACGTCACTACCCTCTAATCCAATCAGGATTTTCCAGTGACAAGGACGCCGATTCCGGGTTGACCGCCGAATGGGACCTTTGACGCTATCATGTCAATAAAGTAATCGCTCATTAAAATTAGTTACAGTTGGTTTGCGCAACGCCGTCGTTAGTTTGGTTGGCTTCACCGCATGAGAGCGATGTGGCATGGAAACAAGAGACGAAAGGCCCCCCTCAAGCACACCCCCACTTTCGCCGCGTCACGCGCTTTCACAGAGCTATTGGTTCCAGCAGGTGCCCAAGGCCGCGCAGCTGACCACTCTCGGCGGACGAAAAGCCACTTGCACCATTCGATATAACGAACGACAGGCGAAATTGGAGCTCTATATACTGCGCGACTTTCCTAGGGATCTTCAAGGGGATAATCTCTGTTCGATATATCCAATAATTCAAAATATCGGGGCTCTATATATCTGCGCTCGACTGTAAATATTGTAATATTATTGTACATGCCGACTTCTTTGTGTTTGCTGATGCCGTGACCACAGTAATTATTTTATGTATTTACACTTTCCTGCTTTCACATACAACATTTGTGCAGTATTTCTTACGTAAATAATAAATAAATAAATTTTCTCCATTGCCGCTCTTCAAGCAAATATGGAAGCTACAAGAGTTGTTCCGGTGGTCGAGTAAAGAGATTAAAAGATAAATAAGAGAAATAAGAATTTCAGTTTCATATCACCATTAACATTTTTTTAGCAAACTCACCGAAAATTTATCTAGGATAAGGCTTAACAACTATTTGGAAATACATTGTTTTCTCTATCTCTAACAATTCGGCTTGAGAGCACGGTATTCTACAACATCAGCTGCTTCGACCTTTGCAGAAGTAAAGAATTTATAAAATCTCATTTTTTTTTAGCAGAAAGTATATTCATCGACTTCGCTAAAGCATTTGATTCGTTAAACCACCATGTTCTTAAACAAAGTGTTAATTGCTTATGATGTAAATAGCACACCCGTAGCATTCTCTGGAAGTTATTTCATGGGCAGCCGTCAAGTTGTTCAGTTTAGATATTCACAGGAGAGCGGGAAGGTAATTAATGTTGCCGTTCCTAATGGTTTCGTGTTGTGATATCAATGATCTCTCTTCAGTGTTAACCTTGGCTAAAATTACTTCGTGCTGATGACACGACTCTGGTGTTAGCAGATCGCAATGAAATTGGTAAACATAAAATTATGAAATATACATAAATGGCGCGTGGAGACGCAATTAACCTTAATTCCAGCAAAGCTGTTTTCATCCTCATCGACTCTTTTCGGATGTAATTCGCAATAACAAGCCTAATCCGCAAGCTATTAGCACAACATTCGTTGGTATTGTGACTGATAACTATCTGAACATTGATTTACACGTCCGCTCAGTTATTCAAAAAGTCTCATGCGGCCTACTTATAAAGGCTGAAATTTGTTCCCAGTAGGTTTGCTTGCTTGTCATGTTCATTCACATTTTCATCACTGTATATCAGGTTAGACTGCATCACATGTGGCCCTCTCATGTGCTTTTCATAAATGAGCTCTTCGAATAGTTGCACAAATATGCAGCCAAAAAATTCTGATAAATTATTGCTTATTTGATTTATAAAGGCGTTAATAACGCATTAAGTTTATAGGCATTTATATCTTGGCCACTGAATACTTGCCAAGACCAATTACACATCGGCTTCAACTTCCTATTATACATACTAATTACGGCCGACAAACACTGCAGTTTAGGAAAGCTCATGTAAGGGCTAGTACAGATTATAACTGTCACTTTTTACCTAACCTTCATGCCTTTCAAAAACAATTAAAACTTTTTCTACTCAATTCAGTTCAGTTTAGTCTTTAGTGGTGTGGTTTATGTTCATGGTCTAGAAACAGTGTGTTTATAATATTTTCACTAGTGTTCAGTACCTACTGCTTTAAAGCGTTTTGTTAAAATAGCAGCGCCATTTTTTCCTCTCCTCCATATATAATATTTTAGATTATATTAGTAGGGATCCTTAAACAATTTTTTCTGGTCACTGAATGTATAAATGTATTCTGGTACTTTGTGCAAAAAAAAAAACGTCAAAAATGTGCTCCAGAGAAATTGTGAAAGGAGTTCTTTTGGTACTGCGCGTAATTTTTTTCATGACATCAATCTTTGAAGCGGTGCTTGGGAGTCTGTGATGTGATCAAAGGCAAACATTAGGAAAATATCAGCTCCTAGGCCCCGCTGAGACACAACGAAGGTGACACACACACGAGCTAATGTATCAACGCAGTACGCACATGGGCAAAGTTTACGCCAGGTTTGTTCGTTGCATTCCGCTTGCCGTTTGCTGACGATAGTACCCTGGCACCACTTCGCCGCCATGCTTACCTTCGTAGTAAGCCCGGAAACCAACGTGTCCGTTCTGGTTGCTCGATGTGCGGTAGACGATAAGCATCCGGTAGCCCGTGCTGAGCAGCATCTCCGGGATGCGCCCCGTCCCGCAGTACCGACCTGCGAGCCAACAGACAGGGAAGACACTCGGTAAGGCAAACCTGCTGACGCAGAGCCACGTGGAGGGGCAAGGGGCCAGGTCCAATCAAGTACGGTGCTTGCGCGGACGACAGGCGCTCGCAATCGGCCGCCTGGCAGTAACCCACATCGAGAGGAAATAATCAGAACCCCCCCCCAATCGAAATTATTTGAAATCTTGCACTCTGGAACGTAAGTTCAAGAAAAATTATCCGCGTTCCGGAGATCTAAACCGGCTCCAGCATTAGACTAACACTCTTCGTACTTTGGATCACCCTGCCATCTGCTAGTCGTCCTGGTTTTAGTTTAGTTGGTATAGCGACTTCCACTGACAGGTGGTGGTCTCGGGTTCGAATTCCGGAACAGGACCGATTTTTCTTCAACTCGTTTCTGTGAAAGTTGTATAGCTTTCTATCGTAGCCGTAAAGCTGTGCTCGGTCAGACGCTAATAAATAATTACTCCCTTATTTCATATTTACTATGAGGGATTCCCCCAGATTCATAGGAAGCTCCATTCGTCTGCAGTTTCTGTCATCAGTTGTCACTGTAGAGGCTGGGTATCCCTTGAGCACAGGAGTGCGCAGTCCCGACACACACGAAGTCAAATTTCCCAGACATAAACCACAGGTCGTGATCGAAGTAGCAGCGTAGAGCTCTAAAAGCAATCGCATCTCTTGGCGTCTCTGCTGTGCGCCGAAATCTCAGCACTTGTGTTTGTTCTTTAGACCATATCGAAATGTTGTCGTCGCGGCTATTTAGTAAACCTGATTTTTGCACCTGAGCCCTACCGCTTGGGGGTAAAGGCTGGCGTGACATCACCGCAATCATGACCCCTTCTCGCGTTAGAGGCCCGGGTAGGAAGAGAATGAAGTTAAACCGCTCTCTCGCTAGAGCGACCAAGGTTGGCGGTGGTGTTGTGGCTTGACAAACAGGTTGAGAGCGTCGCTTTTTGGGCTTGTTGGTGCATGATCACGGCGAGACTGTAGCACACTAGGGGGCGAGGACACACGAAGAAGAAATAAACAACACGAGCGCTAACTACCAACAATTTCACACATGCATCACATTTATACTCCAAAGACATTCTATCACTTGTGCTAACAGTATCGATGCCTCAGAAACTATTGTTCTTTATCACCTCAACAAACAATAGATGGAGTGCTAACACACGTCACACCTGAAGCATTTAGCCTTTTCGGCTTCAATTGTTAATCGCGTGGTCATGTCGTTACTGTTTTCTATTACAACAGTCTTCTCAAGAAACGGTTTGTACGTTTTCGATTCGCATGAAAGAATGTGGTCGACGAATGAACTCCTTATCCCGTTCTTGACGTTACGTGCGTGCTCCATTAATCGCTCATTTAGACATTGCCCCGTTTGGCCTATGTAATGACCCCCGCATGATAAAGGTATCGTCAATGCGCACCTTCAGTGCAAGAGACGCACGGCTTATGATGACGAGTTGAGCATCAACGTACTCTATTGGTGTCGGTATTTCGTAATTTGCACAAAGAGATGCATTTTTTGGAGCCGAAAGAACCAGTCTTGTATTTGCCCGTTGTCCAATCCTTTTCAGGTCATGTGAGATTTTGTGCAAGTTTGGCACTACAGCGAGGCGCTTCGTGTGTGCTCGCCCCCTGGTGCGCTACAGTGTCGCTAAAAACATTTTAAGGACACTTTGCGGGCACCCAGAGGTAGAATGAGCTCACAGAGGAGAGATGTGAGCTTGAGTTCGCAGAGGAAAGCGCGTAAATGCTTACGGCACCTTTGAAACCTGCTATTCAATGTTGTTGCAATTTTATGGCGCATTCGCCAGTGCTAAAATAATGTAAAGCGCATGCATCAGGTGCAGACTTATGATAAAGACAAATTTGCAGGTTTATATCGTTTGACCAAACGCACTGCGTTCTTAAAGGGACCATGCAATGAAATATTTGAGGTTACGTAAAGCAGACGTGAGATAGGCATTCCGCGGCTCGTCACCGCAGTGCAAGAATTTTTGAGCTAGCATCAATAACAACGAAGATATAGACGATTAAAAATTACGCTCCTCCTCTCCCCTTCAACTCGTACATGCGGGCACCAGAAAAAAATAAAGAAGACAGCTCTGTGACTGGGCCCCACCCACGAATACGTCATCTGCTGACGAAAAGATCTTCGACGGAAGTCCGTCTGGTTGGGTTCTTGAGATAGTTGAAAGAAAACTGAGGCCAACCAATATTTTTAACTTTACCCAACGTTTCGGGACCTACTCGGTCCCTTCAACAGGGGTGACTAAAGTGTGCCAGCAGCAGCAGCGGGTTGCTGCCTTCGCTCTCCCTTTGTTATCCCGTGGCGCAGTCCACTAACGTACGCGGAGGGGAGCGTTCCTGGAGTCCTATTCATCGCCGCCTTTGTGAGCCGGATGTGCCATGACTCCACATGTCGCCTCTTGAACAGGCTTGGCTCCATGGCCAAGACGCTCACCACCTGGAAGGCTATCCGGTGGTCGGCCAACACTCTCCAATTCGCAGTGTCGGCGAGGGGGTTGGATTCTGAATTCATTAGCGGGATGTCATTTTTGTGTTGCCTTATTCTTTGGTGAAGGTTTTTTGTTTCGCCCATGTATGAAGCCGGGCACTTTGAGCAGGTGATTTTGCAAACGACACCCGGTTGTTCTCTCGGGGGACGCGGTCTTTCGGTCGTGGTAATAAGCGGCTTATTGTCGAATCAGGTTTGTGAGCCACGTGGATTCCATGTTTTCCGAGAATGCGTTCGAGTGCCTCGCTGGTTCCCCTCACATATGGAAGCACAACGCGCGCGCGTTTGATTCTTTCATTTTTGGCTGACCCCCCTGTCCTCCAAGCTTGACGGCGCGTTGAATAAAGCCACGTGTGTAGCCATTCTTCTGTGGGTGGGCGAGAAAGGTGGCTTCTGCTTTTTTCTCCAGTTCGGAGGAGCAGATTAACATTGCTCTTCTCAAGAGGGAGGAGACAGCGAACTAGCCACAAGGGATCGGTTGTCTCCTCTCTCCTGAGAAGAGAAAGGTCCATCTGCTCCTCCGAAGCAGAGAAAAAAAGCAGAAGCCACAGTTCTCGGCGACCAAGAGAAGAATGGCTACACAAGTGGCTTTATTCAACCGCCGGTCGCCGTCAAGCTCGGTGGACAGGGGGGCCAGCCAACAATGAAAGAATCAAACGCGCGCGCGTTGTGCTTCCATATGTGAGGGGAACCAGCGAGGCACTCGAACGCACTCTCGGAAAACATGGAATCTACGTGGCTCACAAACCTGATTCGACAATAAGCCGCTTCTTAGCACGACCGAAAGACCGCGTTACCAGAGAAAAACAACCAGGTGTCGTTTGCAAAATCACCTGCTCAAAGTGCCCGGCTTCATACATCGGCGGAACAAAAAAAAAAACCACCAAAGAATAAGGCAACGCAAAAATGACATCCGTATAATGAATTCAGAATACAACTCCCTCGCCGAACACTGCGAGCGCGCCAACCACCGAATACCCTTCGAGGAGGTGAGCGTCTTGGCCATGGAGCCAAGCCTGTTCAAGAGGCGACATGTGGAGTCATGGCACATCCGGCTCACAAAGGCGGCGATGAATAGGACTCCAGGAACGCTCCCCTCCGCGTACGTTAGTGGACTGCGCCACGGGATAACAAAGGGAGAGCGAAGGCAGCAACCCGCTGCTGCTGCTGGCACACTTTAGTCACCCCTGTTGAAGGGGCCGAGTAGGTCCCGAAACGTTGGGTAAAGTTAAAAATATTGGTTGGCCTCAGTTTTCTTTCAACTGTAATCAGCTGACGTTCGGTTTGAGACTTCCGGTTGTCGCACCCCAGCAGCAGCGTCGTCCCGGTCTCTCTCGCCCACGACCGGTCCCGAACGGGGCAGCGCGCGCTCCCTTCGAGACCAGCCATGCCCTCGTCATCCTGGATTGCGGTGCGCGTCGGATTCCTTTGCTTGCCGTCTGTTGCAGTTTTAAGGGCCTGTCATAATAGGCCAACACACGGCCGATTGGGTCGGCCAAAACCGTGTTGTCGTGATGTCTGGCTCCATGTCACACTGCGCCGGCGAGAACAGTCGCCCGAGTGTCGACGTCAGCGCCAGGTCTCCCACAAAACTCAACAAGGCGGAAATTTGGGCGAGTTGGTAAGTGTTCATTTTCGCTCTCAGCGCAACACGAATGGGACACAAGACGAAGGACTAGCACAAACAGGCGCTGACTATCCAGGTATACCAGGTCCCCTTCTCCTGAGCAAGGTTTGTTGCTAGGCGAGTTGGTTGGGGTACATCCCTTCTCCTGTGGTGCCATGTACATTGGCCAGACTGGCAGGTGCGTTAACAAAGGCTTGATGAAGCATGAAAACACCAGGAAAAATGACCCCCTGTCTCACACAGGCTCCCACAGCAGGCAATGCCAATGAAGGCATGAAAAGGATCATGCAGAAAGGAGAGCTAAAGGGGACTCCCTTGCCCAGGCGTCTTTCCAGTGCAAAAAGTGCCAATGTGTTCCCGATTATAAGAACACGTGCATCCTGTTCCGACATAATAAACTAACACGCGAGGTAATGGAAGCTTTTTATATTTACCACAACGGCACAAAATGTATCAGCAGCCCTTCCATAACGTTATCCGAGAGGGAATTGAGCTATCTGACCTCCCACGTGCTTTCCAGATAACTTTTGTTGAATGATAAGTAGTTCACTGTTTGTATTTATACGCCTTTCGTTCTTTAATAAAAAACCAGTTGATAGTCAGCGCCTGTTTGTGCTAGTCCTTCGTCTTGTGTCCCGTTCGTGTTGCGCTGAGAGCGAAAATGAACTCCCACAAGACGTAAGTTCGTCGATGGTCCGCCAACTCTCATGTCGCACTAGCGAGACGGCGTGCTAGACTTCCCGCCGACTTGGCCCTTTTTCGTTCTAAATCTTCTTTTGTCATAACTATCTTAAATAAATCCCCATATCGTAAAGCAAACTCCTTAACAATCGTGATTATGAACCTAAAATGAGTGCCACCCAGTACTGAGCGGCACTGATTGTTGGGTCAGAAAGGTATGGCACGAAAAATAAATCTAGTCGGTCGCAGGTAAACAAAAGAGGGTTTATTTAAAGGTAAAAAATGAAAAAGAGCAAAAAAAAGCTCAAACACGCGGACTCGCACTTCGCACCTCCTGACTGAGAACCTACGACTACACGCACGACGCCACGGAGGACAGCTATACGTTTCCTTCAGAAGTGCATATCTGAAATGTGACGCTCGCGACGGGAGTAAAGCAGGCGACACATGAGCGAAAACTTGGCCGGCCGCTTGCGAACTGGAGCCCCGCGGCGAGCAGGGACACTCGGAGTGGAAAGCATCGATGCGCCGCTTGGCCCAACCTCAAAGCGTACGGTTTGCCACCCCGCAGCAGTGACCGACAGCTGCTTGGCTTGGTGTTGAAGTTCGCACCATAAAAGACTTAATAGCCATATTATCAGAAAGACCGCCTGGTATATACTCGAGCAGCGACAAAGCATGCCTGCCTAAGTAGCGAGCTTTCAGCAACTGCGCCACCCGCGGTCGCACCGGCCCACGAACTGCGCTGCTGCCTGGTTGCCCTGGTCATCGCTAGGCCTATAGCTTCTTTCGCATCGAAGGCGCAGCCGACGCCGCTTCGGAGGTCACCTGCGCTATATTTAAAGATACACTCTTAATATCGCTTTGCTGTCAGCAGCATAATCTCGCAATAAACTATGGTCAATTTCCGCGACGCCTTCGGCAGCGGAGCTATCGGACAGCAACGGCGGGCCAGCGGCAGCAGCGAGGCGATTCTGGCAAGGAATTTGCTCGTATCACAGTTGTTACTTCTACCAGCAACTCGGTATTGGTCAACGATTCTCAATTTCTCCATACCGACGTTTATGATTTTCGCCAAAAAACATCTTAAGCTCATGTTTATGACCGCGCCCGACGGGATCCAGGCTAGTCGGCCCGCAAGCTGGCTCGGTCTACTTCACGTTCGCACCCAAAAAGACAAAACAGCCATGCTATCAGAAAGACTGCCTGCTATATTGGAGCAACGATAGCATGCCTGCGCAAGAGACGAGCTTTCGGCAACGACGCCGCCTGCGGGGGCGCCGAGCTACGAACTGCGCTGTTTCTCGGCTGCCTTGGTCGTCGCTAAGCCTAGCTGGTTTCGCATCGATGCCGTAGAGGAGAACGCTTCGGAACTAGCCAGAGCCGCAATAAAGGAACTACTCTAGTCACCTTGCCTTTACTGCGAGGCCGTCCCATAATTATTCTCAATTTCAGCGACGCCTTCAGCAGCGGATCTAGCAGACGCCTTCAGAGCCGCACCAAGCAGCAGCAGCAGCAAGCGGCTGTAGATTGAAATTTCAGAAATAATACATTTTTCACATTGACATATCCCAGAGCTTCTTATGAGCATAAACCGAGTTCGTGTTTGGTGAATGTTTTTGCTCTGCGGCCGATCTTGCGAAGACCTGGTCGGCGGACTGGTTTTTGTCTCCGTCGCCGGTCTCCAACCATGTCGCACTGCGAAGACTGCCCCAGGGGCTCGCGCGGCGGCACGAGCAGACGACTTTCACGGCTACCGGAAGTGCGCCCGTGAGGTCGTGGCTCCAGCGAACGGCAGCGTGTGGTGGCCTGCCGACGTCATGGAACTAGTGACGTCTTTTTTCCCGATTTTACTTTCAAAACCAGTCACTACGAAAACATCAATCGGCCCGCGATTTTTAAAAAAACACGGTTTTTAGATATTCATAATAAATTGCCTGCTCACTTCCGAACACTCCTAATTAGTGTGGGTGCTTCTTAGCATCATTTCTATGCATTTAGAGCATTTGCAAGCGACTTTTATTTCATTGCATAGTCCCTTTAACCCGTCCTCTTTCAGCATGATCCGTTCAGGGTGCAGCATGGGATGAGCCTGCTTCGGACGAATCAGCGCCAGTAATCCAGCGCAACGTGCTCTTGGTAATATTGTCAAGTGCCGACATGTGCACGCATGTAATACGTTAGCACATGTGTTTGCCCTTTCTGAAGAAAAGCTATTGTTGGCAGTGAGCGCTTTAAAAAATCATACATAGCAGAACGTCGAAAAGAGGTGGACTGCTTCATTTTCTTTCTTCATGAACCAGCGGGATCGTGTGTAGCCTCCTTCGGATTGCATCAGCTGCTTGCAAAAGGCACACGATTACACTCCAGATATTGCTCTATTAGTGTCGATGACCGAGAGCTGCCGGCTAAACAGCAACCATGCAACCCCTCATGAACAAAGGTGAACAGGCAATATAGGTCTTAAGAAATGCAGCGAACAGCCGATAGTTGCGCACACCAATTTTTCTTTACGGGACTGGGACAACGCCTGCATCCTTTTCCATGAGGAGCCTACTTGCGAGCCCTGCGCAGTTAACAGTATACCAGCAACTGAGAATGGCCAGTTTAGAAAGACGTTAGCACAGATTCCAGGGGGCATTTATGAGCAAAGCAAAAGTCGTGCCTCGAACACGCGCGGCACATTATTCGTGCTGCTGCCGCTCTTTCTCGCTGTGACACCTTGATCGCCTCAGCGTCGAGACAAGGCGCCGAACACCCTCGTGCTCCAAATGATTCATGCAAGGAGGTTTCCTTCTTTATTTTTTTGCTTTAAACATGCAGGCGAAACTTCTCGCTCTCTGCAGGCTTGGTTTTACTCTTCGCAAACCATCTTCCAGCACATGCGCTTAACTCACCACGCGATATGGTAGATGCCTAAGAAACCAAGAATTCTCGGCTCAAGTGAGCGACGCTGCCAAAAAAAAAAAAAACGCTTTACACAAGTTTAATCACCTTTTAGGCTCTTACTTGTACCGCCTCGCCAGACTGCCCTCGAGTGCTTTTCGCTACCGCCACAAGGCCAGCGTTTATATCCGCCTGCCCGAGGCTTCCTGCATAACGCGTCCCACCGGGCCCCTGAGGCAAGCGTAAATGTTTCCTCAAGGAATTTGCCACGGGGCGAAGCTGCCCCGAATTCCAGGCAGATTCCAGTGGCCGCGACTCGAGCGTCCGCTCCGTCTTCTTGCTTTGCGTGTTTTATCCCCTGAGAACCCGTCGGAGTGCATCCGCTTAAGCCTTATATCAGGTAGATACATCTTGCGGGACGCATTCGCGGAAGCAGCTAGTGTTTACGCTAGGGACGTTTTGTCACTGGTGTTTTTTATGCTCCTTACGGTGGTTGCGCTGCATTTTGCATGTTTCAAATTCGGGCCAAACGCCTGGTCCGCCTACTCTCTTCTATGACAGGAAGTTCCACGCGCGCACGCCCCCCCCCCCCCCCCCCCCCCTCTTTTTTTAGCAGAAAAAAAAACGACGGTGCAGCCGGCCCGAGAGACTGCTGCCTTCGTTGTGCGTACCCTGTAACGTTGGTTTTGCTGTGTTGAACATGACTCATACAAACGCCCCCACCGTTGTCCTGCCGTGCCGCTGAAGCGCTGTGATACTTTGCTCGTGTGCTGGTCGATGCTTCTTTAACCGAAGACAAGCTGGGTTTGCGACCGCTCCCCCGAAGACGAGCTAGGCGCGTCGTCACTCACGCGAGTTTCCACCCCTTAGCGAAGGCGGGCTTGGTTGTCCCAACGCTTCTAGTATGCGCTGCCATCAACATATGACGCTACATAAAAGAGAAAAACCTTGATGGGCCGGCAAATCCGGCCAAAAAAAAAAATCTGAATGCCATTAACAGGCAACTAGATATGTCGACTTGAAGAAGGGACGATTCCTGCGCGGACGAGCCGGTCCAGGAAAACAGGCCGAAAGCGAAGGTATATCGATGTTCCCTCAGATTGAGAAGCCGAAATCAATCTCTCTTCTGAGTGACGTGACTTAGCTGTTGTGCTTCCCTCCATAGTCGGTGGATTCTGAAGTCGACGACGTTTCGGAGTGCCGGCAGTGGACGAAGGTCCACGCCAACAATCCGCGCCACCTTCGCATCTACGTTTTCCAGCCCGAGGGGAGAAGGAGACGCATCTAGACTTCGGAATGAGCGTAGTGAGGATTACGACGGCATAAAACCTTGAGCATCTAAAATTTGTTATTAGATGAGTGTGTCCGACGATTTGGCGCCAGGTCTTTGGGTACCACTTTCTGCGGTATCGCTGCTTCATTTTGCTTCAACCTATCAGAGTGCGAGGAAACGAAAAGCGCCAGAAAAGACGTTGAGCGAGTACTATAGTGCGGAACTTTGTGCGGTACCCTGCTCTGAGAGTATCATACCAATCCAACCATTTATCTGCTAGATCGGCTCTTTCAGAGAAGTTACGACTTCCGACCACTTTTCTCGGAAATGTGATGGTTCGGGCTTGTAGGTAATTCACGTGAGGTTCCGTATCGAAAAAAACGAAGGAAGAAGACACAAGCGCTGGATTTCCACTAAACGCCTTATTTGGCGCTCACATTTTGCTAAAAAAAACAAAAGAAAAGCTGGTGAAAGTGAACGTTCCGAGGCGAACGCTTTATGTAGAATGTTGGTCAAATGTTTTAGGGGAATCCCCCAAAGTGGAGAAGATTTGTAATAAGAGACTAATTGCTGCCAATTAGTAATTACTCCCTTATTGCTTTATGTAGAACCTCGGCCTCACGGAAAAAAAAAGTGCAGTGAAGCCGAACTTCCACAGGTCGGTCGAACTGTTTGTTAGATTTTAAATAATTTATTTGAGTGCTTCATGCGCAAATGAAGTTCAGCTTTTCTGTCCTTTATGTTTTTTAGAGAATCAAATGGCGCAGTGAAAAGAGACTGGAAGGAACACTTAAGTTCAGCCTTAAAGGTGTGACGCGGTAGCGTTAATGGGTCAACGCTGTTGGATATGATGATCGGGGTCGCGGCTCGACGGAACCACGGTGAAGACGACGCCCGCTCCCAAAATGGACAGGAATGCAGTCGAGTAAAAGGGTTTGGGTGATGGGAGGAAGATTACGAGTGGGTTTATTCACATTTTTATAAGCGTAAGGATCAAAAGTGGGATTCTTTTCAACTGCACTCGTGGTCGAGTTTTATAGCGTTCTTCTTCCATAAATTCCCTAGGTTGAGGACGCCCTCGCCGGGGTGGGAGTGTCCTGAAACTTTCACTTCTTCGCACAAACTCACACTACCGCACATATGGACACGCGCCCGTCACATATTGAGCCCGAGAGAGAGGAGGATGCCGTCGAGGTAACGTCGACTGCGGTGGGTGATGTCATCTGGCCAGCGGAAGGTTCTGCCGACACCTGTTCTTCATCAGAGGACAACCGACGCGTAAGGTTAGAACGTAAGGTCGGGAAGAGAGGCAGAAAGTGGTCCTTTGTCCTTAGAGATGCTTCCGAAGATCGCGGACGATGACCGCCAGCCCGCCGCGGTGCACGCAACGCCGAAGAGCCACCGGAAATGAGGCCCTTTTATCACTCGACATAGTCACGGCGATTGGGGAAGATAACGGCCGCTTGCTTGCCGCAGCGGCGTCGGATACTCCAGAAAGGGGTCCGTTTGTGTTCAAACTTCAGGCCTGCGCTCTTTCGGGTCCCACACTCCGACCAGGGCAAAGCTCGGCAATTTCAACCACCTGACACCAGGGTCCTATCCGTGTGGTCCTTGACTGCGGGCCTGAGAGCGATCACCACCGAGTTGCTCGGAGCCACCCAGTAGGAACAGATGTGCTGGCTGCCAACAGGGGAGACTTGCTGTCGCCGTTGCTAATAAATAGACTTGCTGTCGCCGTTCTCAACAACGCCCATATATGCGGAATTGGTCATTTTCAACTTTATGTTCATAGGTCGTTGGGGTCATTCTGCACCGCAAGATTGGCGCAGTGAAGTAGGAATTCCGGTCCTTGAAGGTTGTGTGCAGGTTGAAGGTCTTTGGCATCGAGTGACAAGCACTTCACAGGGCCATGAACATAACCAGCTCATCTGAGTTCTTGATCAGTCGGCGAACCGCTGCTGGTCAGGAGAGCTGATTATGTTCTTGAGGACTTGTGGCCTATTACAGTGGCTCTCAGTCAATGCCAATGACCTCTTCTGCAACGTTCTTCAGCGGCTAACCTTTTTCGCGGTGGAAGATTCAGTTGACGCCTACGGTGAGGCAGTGAATCTTCAGAGCTAAAGCAGGATAATTATGGACCTTTTATTGGGGGAAAGTGGGGCGGGGTGCTGCACTCTCAGCTTTGTACGCATAAGTAGGAGGACGCGCTCTAGCGCAAACCGATGCACCGGTTCTTCAGTAGCACCCATCTTGAGTGAACTGTTTTATGCGGTAGCACAGAAGCCTCGTAGGGGCGAAAACCCGGTGACCGCCGTCGTCACACTGAAAACTGTCCCCTTCCACCCTCTCCACTTGTAAGGGGAAGCGGGAGGCGCCAGTCTAAGAATCACTCAGCTCATATAAAAACGACTAAGACGGACGCAGCAAAGATTAATAAAAGAAACGAGCAGAATCAGAATAGGATCAGAATTGCAATAGAAGCAGATGTGTAATGGAATCAAGTGTAGAATGAAAGTGTGAACTGCTGTCGCATTGCCTCTGCATGAATACAAGTGATCGTTCTTAATTTTTTTGGCTAGGGGCAAACGAACTCAGGCTGACAAATTGAAAGGCGCTGAAGTGGCAAGGGTTTCAGGTACAGTAAGGCCGGAATGACAAGGGAAGACGAGTATGCCGTACTTTACTTTTCTAGTTTGCAGCAAGATATCCCTACACGACCGGTTTATGAACGTGTACTTCGGCAGACCCTTCACGCAAAAATAATAATCAAACTAGTTGTATACTGCAGCCTAAAGTAAAGGTGAAATAATTTGTTTTCTTCCCAGGCGACGCTCGCGTTTCATTCTGGTCTGATTCGACGTTGACGACTTTCTTGTCTGCTGCCGCACTAAGAAAAGCTGGAGGGGACACTCGAGCTCAGCCTTAAGTGTACGACGCGATAGCATTAATGGGTCCATGCTCATAGTTGAGGAATTGGTCCTTCTCGGCTTTACATTGCATTCATAGATCTCACACCTCTCCCGGCGGTGTGGTGAGCGGTTAAGCGATGCGCATCTGCCTTGTGCTGGCAGGTGCTGCCACCGGTGGGGGTTGTGCGACCCAGGATGCTCTTCCCGAGTGACCTCTCGCGACCAATCATTAATTTAACCGCCACCTGCCACGGTGGTCAGTTTGCACACACCAGTGCGCAGGGTGTGATGACGCCAGAAGGTCACGTGACCTATAGGTGTCCCACCTAGGTTTCTTCTCCAGGGATTTTTCGCTCAATACAGGCTCCGGAATTTTCTGAACGGAAGCCTTAAAGCTATCGCATAAAAGGAACTCTGAAACACATTCCGAGGAGAGCGCATCAACGCGCTGAATGACAGCAGTGTTTTGTCACGAATACCTGAAGAACAGCAGCAGGAGGGATATCGACGAAATTCAAATAAAACCAGTAAAGTATGCCGCAAATGTCATAGCACCGGTTTTAACGCATATTTTTAATAAATGTCTGACGACATCGACATTTCCAGTGAAAATGCAAACCGCAAAAGTGGTAGTGCTTTTTAAAAAGCAAAGCCGAAATGAACGGGGCAAATACCGTCTGGTGTCTATCTTACCTATATTTTCTAAGCCCCTTGAAAAAATAATACACTGTAGGCTTGTAAATTTTGCTGATCACTGTGAAATAATAACGAAACACCAGTTTGGATTTATGAAGAATATGTCTACAGGATTAGCTCTGCTTCACCAGAAAGAGTATATTTTAGCACAGTTTGAAAGCAAGGCAATAGTACTCAACCTATCTGTCGATTTTTCCAAGCCATTCGACGTGGTGAATCATGATGTTCTGCTGCAGAAGCTGGACTTTTACGGTATACGAGGGTGCGTATTACAGTTATTGCAATCATATTTATCTCATCGATGCCAAGTATTCCAAATAAACAACTCGCGATCACGAGTCCTGCCACTGCCTTGTGGTGTTCCACAAGGCAGCATATTGGGCACCTTGCTATTTAACCTGTATATTAAGCCAGTGTTAACATTAATCAGAACGCCAAATTTATGATATACACAGATGATACCACAATATTTTTTTCTGGTAATAACATCCATAAACTCATCATGATTGTAACGACACCATAGTCCTACTGTAGCAATGATCCTTATCCAATTACATGAAGATTACCGAAAATGAAACAAAAGCAGTTGTCTTCCGGCCGAAAAATAAACCTGTTCCTCCTCATGCCGATATTGTTTTAAACTCCCATCCTGTTGCCATTGTATACCACTTCAAATGTCTTGGCGTTATATTCACTGCCAATCTGTCCTGGGAATCACATGTGAATTTTGTATTAGCCAAACTTGCTCGAATAACCGCTAAGCGTAGACAGCTGGGCTAGTTGGTTCACAGTCGCATTATGATACATCGTTCTGGCGCACGAAAAACACGGACGAAGGAAGAACAGACACACAATCGCCGGACATCAACTGAAGTTTATTCACAGAAACCAGTCCTATATGTACACATGTGACCACCAGGTAACTGATATCAAAAGCACAAAATCGGGAAAACCAAAAGGCAATCAACCAAAGCCACAGGTTCCATATCGCACACGTGCCTTCATGCAAATCGCCCACAATTTCTGTGCCTAGCTGACACGATCAACACCGTTAGCAACCGGTGTAGTCGGTCGTCTCCGATACATGCTTTCTACTAAAACAAAAATAGTGGTCTATAATTCTCTTCTCTATCCACACGTCAACTATTGCCAACTTGTCTGGGGCACGACTACTTTCTCACACACACAAAAAATATTCCATATGCAAAAACGGTATCTACGCCACGTGTACAATGCTGGTTATAATGCAACCACTGCAGAATTCATTCACAGTGCACATGTTATTACTGCTCACAAGCTATACCGCTACGGTTTGAGTGCTCGGTTTAAATATGAAATGAAAAAAAAAACATTAATAGCCTCGACGGCCTAGCACATTTAGAAAGAAATGAGAAATGTTATAATACTAGACGTGGAGAAAACTGGAAGGTTGCTGTACCACGCTCGAATTCTGGTATGGAGCGTTTTTGTTATTCTGCCATGTAATTTAAACTGTTATCAATCACGGAATTTTGATTTATTTAGTTGTTCCACTGTTAAACTTAGAGCCCCTGTTTGCTGATTGACTAACGTAATTTCATCTATTCTGGTGTTTGTTTTATCTAGCTCAGGACTTTTTCTTTTCTTCTTCATTGATCAAGTGTCTTGGTATGCTTATCGCTTTTTCATTCTTTGGTGCTGACGGTGTTTATTTTATCTGGCTCAGGACTTTTTCTTTTATTTAGATTTGATCAAGTGTCTTGATTTGTTTATCGCTTGATTATTCTGTGGTGCTATCTAGACGCTGCCTTATATATGGGGCCGCGGACTCGTCAAACCGCCAAGTGGCAGCTTTTTTTGCGTAGCCCCTCCATCTGTAGCACCTGATGAAAAATAAAGATTTGGTTTCTAATAATGCACTTCTACACACAGCAGAGCATCCACAATCACGCGCGAAAGTTGGCGAGCCCTTCCCGGCGACTTTATTTCTGTTCGCACACTCCTCCGTCGACCGCACTATGTATACCGGTTCAGAGATCGCTATCGGTTAGATTCTTTCAGACGTCAAGCAGCTACCGTGTGTCGCAGAGAATTTCCGTCGTTCGCACACTCGACCGGTCCGCACACGCAATGCTTCTCTCTAGTCCATCGTGCCTACACTGCCGCCGTTGTCCTGTTTTTTGTCGGCTCCATTGGAAGACACTAATTTAGGAAGAGAGAAAAGTCACAAACAGAACACACGGAGAAGCGAATAAGTGCACAGGCTTGCTTTCCAAGAAATGCCGATCAGTGCCCGGGTCCGCGCTTCGAACGAAAGAGACTCACGCCCCTCCGGTCGTAAAACGGTGGGGAGGCCCCACGAAAAAAAAAGAAAAAAAAACATGCACACCATGAAAAGGACGCTCGCTAACTATAGGGATGACGCTGACAATAAAAAAAATGGCCTGGCTTAGCTAAGGTTAAGCCTAGGATGCGAAGCATAATAGATTTGTGAAAGGGTATAGCCTGGTGACACTTGGTTATACTTGGTAATGCTTGGATACACTTGGTTTATGCTTGGGAAAGCTTGGATATACTTGGTACTCTCTAATATATACTTGGAAATACTTGGTAATCGCCCCCTAGCGGGAGGAGCGGGAGTTAGCCTTGGTGGTCGCGGCCGCGCGGCGACCGCGCGAGTTGAGCCCCGTTTCTCCACAGCTGGCGTGACGTCAGACCACGTGCTCGGCTGCAGCGCCCCTAGCGGGAGGAGCGGGAGTTAGCCTTGGTGGTCGCGGCCGCGCGGCGACCGCGCGAGTTGAGCCCCGTCTCTCCTCAGCTGTCATGACGTCAGACCACGTGCTCGGCTGCAGCGCCCCTAGCGGGAGGAGCAGGAGTTAGGGTATGACGTCACACCAAGCGTGTCATTAAAGGTCAATGGTGGTCGCGGCCGCGCCAGGCTGGGCTATAGTTGAGCTAAGTAGTGTCCCTATTATGCTTCGCATAAAACATATATATAGAAGTACGGACTCAACAAGGTCGAGGACTGGGCGAGTTGGTAAGTATTCATTTTAAACCAGCCAGAAGACGCGACACAAAGGAAGAAGCAAACAAGACGAGGCTGGACTAACAACTGAAGTTTTATTGAAAGGAAGAAAACAACGAAGACTCGCACTGAGATGCGCGCGCACATAAGCCGTATCAGTGAAAGGGCACACAAAAAAATTTTTCAATGTCAGGGTCTTACTAACAAGTTATCTAAAAAGGCAAATTCCTTAGCGTGAAGGTTTACCGACGGCTTAGCCACACACGTGTCCTTAGCCTTAGCAATGTAGAAGGCTTCAACTATCTCGCGACAATTTGTTTTTCATTTCTATAAACTACAGTAGTGTCGCTGAAGTCAGGCGTGCAAAGAGACAGATCATCGTCCGATTTGCATTCTCGAGATTGCACGTGCAACGCCAGATTAGAGTTCGCCTTCCCACCCAGAGAGTTAGAATGCTCCGTCAGGCGCACATTTAGACATCTGCCCGTCTGCCCGTAGTAGCATCGACCACAAGGCAGCGGAACGCGATACACCACATTCTTTCTGCAAGGGGTGAGCCGTGTCTTATGTGACACTGTGCATCGGGAACGATCACTTGATGTTTTATCAAGCCTCCTTTTTACGCTGGCGCACAAGCCTCCTATCTTGTTTTTAGCTGTGAAGACAACGCCAACGTCATACTTCGCCGCAAGTTTCTTGAGTCGGTGTGAAACACCATGGAGGTAGGGAAAGGCGGCCACCTTTTTTCGCCGCACCTCCACGTCAGCATCTTCCGGCCCCGTGTTGCTCTTTCTCTGCTTCTTCCTTTGTGTCGCGTCTTCTGGCTGGTTTAAAATAAGTACGGACTCGCTAACATGTTGAAGTGGTCGAGCTGATCGCGTCTCTCGACCCTTCAGTGTCGCCCACGCGAACCTGCCTCGGCAAACATGCAAGGCGTGGAGGGCAGGGAGGAATCTGTGAGCACTGCGCACCGAGGTCGGAGAGACAGGCGCGTCACCGGACGCGATATTCGGAGGTCGTGGGTTCGGATCCCACCGGCGGCATGGTTGTTTTTTCTGCTGCTTTATAAGTAATTTTCTTTAAGCGACAGATTAATCGAAGTATTATTCTTCCATTTCTGCACTACAAATTAAAAAAGATAGAAACTTTCCCCTATGCACCTTGGTTTCGGTGACTGTTGGCTTCCTTAATATATTTGTCAAACGAGCCCCTCATTTCATTTGCCTTGTCTGCTAATAGCGTAACGGGGGTCTCCGTTCTGGCAGTCTTGATGCCGTAGGTAGCATAAGAGGGCTGTCGCACAGTCTCCGCCCTCGCCGTTAGATGACGTTCTACGTCACACTTGCGGTATTACAGGGCGTGCTACGTCCACCGCTATGGACGAGGGTGGCGCTGGTGAACACTCGCAAGGTTCGCTTACACGCAAAACATAAATAGCCACGAAAGCAGCAGATTGGACAGCCGTCGCCGTAGCTCAGTTGGTAAGAGCACCGGACGCGATATTCGGAGGTCGTGGGTTCGGATCCCACCGGCGGCATGGTTGTTTTTTCTGCTGCTTTATAAGTAATTTTCTTTAAGCGACAGATTAATCGAAGTATTATTCTTACATTTCTGCACTACAAATTAAAAAAGATAGAAACTTTCCCCTATGCACCTTGGTTTCGGTGACTGTTGGCTTCCTTAATATATTTGTCAAACGAGCCCCTCATTTCATTTGCCTTGTCTGCTAATAGCGCAACGGGGGTCTCCGTTCTGGCAGTCTTGATGCCGTAGGTAGCATAAGAGGGCTGTCGCACAGTCTCCGCCCTCGCCGTTAGATGACGTTCTACGTCACACTTGCGGTATTACAGGGCGTGCTACGTCCACCGCTATGGACGAGGGTGGCGCTGGTGAACACTCGCAAGGTTCGCTTACACGCAAAACATAAATACCCACGAAAGCAGCAGATTGGACAGCCGTCGCCGTAGCTCAGTTGGTAAGAGCACCGGACGCGATATTCGGAAGTCGTGGGTTCGGATCCCACCGGCGGCATGGTTGTTTTTTCTGCTGCTTTGTAAGTAATTTTCATTAAGCGACAGATTAATCGAAGTATTATTCTTCCATTCCTGCTCTACAAATTAAAAAAAAACTTTCCCTTATGCACCTTGGTTTCGGTGACTGTTCGCTTCCCCCGCCCCCCCCCCCCCACACACACACACACGCACATGAATGAAGCCAACAGTCACCGAAACCAAGGTGAACAAAGGAATGTTTCTATTTTGCTTAATCTGCTGCTTTGGAAGTAATTTTCTTGAAGCGACAGATTAATCGAAGTAATATTCTAGCATATATTGCCAATACAAAATAAAAAAAGGAAACATTCCCCTCTGCACCCTGGTTTCGGTGACTGCTGGCTTCATTCATATGGTGAAATCCAGGGTTCGACGGAAACCCGTCTGGTCGAGTATAATAATAATAATAATTAGTGTTTTGGGGAAAGGAAATGGCGCAGTATCTGTCTCATATATCGTTGGACACCTGAACCGCGCCGCAAGGGAAGGGATAAAGGAGGGAGCGAAAGAAGAAGGTAAGGAAGAGGTGCCGTAGTGGAGGGCTCCGGAATAATTTCGACCACCTGGGGATCTTTAACGTGCACTGACATCGCACAGCACACGGGCGCCTTAGCGTTTTTCCTCCATAAAAACGCAACCGCCGCGGTCGGGTTCGAACCCGGGAACTCCGGATCAGTAGCCGAGCGGCCTAACCACTGAGCCACCGCGGCGGGGTGGTCGAGTATGTCCATGGCGGAAAATCTTCAAGCACCGACCAATCGTTAAAAAGATGACGTTTCGGCTCCGGCTTACGGGGGCCTTGTTCACAATGACAGAAAGACAGGAGTGAAGGTAAGTTATATAGGTTTCATGGTATGACGCAAGCAGCGGGAGTATATCGGGGGTAGATTGTGTTCGTTGCGATTAAGCGTGTTTGCCGTCGTTTAATCATCTGCCATCGCATTCTGTAGCTAAGAGTGTTAACGCACTAAATTTCGCAACGTAGCCCTCCTGTTCAGCCATTGTGACCCACATTCACGTTCTAGTCACGTGTGTGATACGTTTTTAATCTTCTGTGCATTATATGTTTGCACTTTTTTTGCACCCTCCGTCATATTCTGTGTCCTCCGTTTCCCTGAATTACTGGAAAACAATGGACCACGGAAAGACCGCGCTTAAACATATTTTGTGGAAATTTCCAAAGAGGGAAGCCTCGACAACCGTCGTCGGTGATTCCCAGACGAAACACCTTCATCACCACTTTGACCCACTACTAAGTGGCACACCAGCCTTCGTTTCGCAGTGCGGTGCGGTTATCGATGATGTACGGGCACTCCTGGATTTCGTGCCTCTGACGACAATAACGTTGATCCTTCATGTCGGCACTAACGATATTACGTCAAGCTCCGGAGCAACAGCGTTCGAATGGTATAGCGCCCTACTTGGTTACATCTCAAGAGAGCGCCCAGAAATCACCCGAATATATGCGAGCCTCATCTTGCCAAGGACGCCAAACCGTCGTCGAGGGAACCAAAATGGCGCGTTCGTGCAACGCTGCAACCAAGAAGCCAGCCACTTCAATCACCTTCTGCAACACTACTGTCGGCGTTCTCAACTCGTCTCCTTCCTACAGCACGGCTTCGAATGGCTACCGACGGCCCGTTTTCTAGCAGCTGACGGCCTGCACCCAAATTTCGAAGGCGTTGCACTACTTGCTGGCCATCTCAGAGAGATCTGTTTCAAGCCGTTCTACGACAAATCTTCACCTTCCTGGAATGAGTGCGCACCTGCACCTCAACCCTGCTCCGAGATTTCAGGTGCTGAAACTCCTCTTCCACGTAACCAGCCGCAAAGCCACAGTCTTTCATCGAGCCCCACTTCCAGTGGTCCTTCCTTAAAAAACCAGCCTCCTGCTGCTCCGTCCAGCATCAACGAATGGCCTACATTAGCGTCCACTGTTTCCGTCAAGCAAGTTCCCAACCACCTGCCTGCCGGAACGACTGCTACACCTGCTGCTATACAAGTAGCAGCAACCGCCCATCTACTAGTCGCACTAGAACCTAACGTCGACGAAGAAGACACCACTTCAGCCACCCAATGAAAATGCAGCAGCTTCCTCAGCCCAGAGCACCCCACGCTCAAGGAACTCCACGTCTGGCATACTACTGTCAACGAGTGCGCCTTCGACTCGCCCACTATGTGCAAGTGTAGGACCTATTTCAGCCTCAAGCAGTTCGTCGACCACCTCTAAGCTTAAGCCACGCTCCGCGGCAGCACGTCGGACTACCACTGCTACATCCCAAGGTAGCCACCACAACCTCCGCAGTACCAATCGGAACTCCTCCCGGCCTAGGAAGCATGACTGACTAGCCACGCCAGTTTCCGGTAACTGTGAATCTACGTCTTTTTCACTCGGATTTCTAAAGCTTAGAAAACTTGCCGAAAAACGTATTCGCCATGATTTGCATATTTCCACCCTTAGCACCTACTTGGCAGCTTCAGTCGCCCCGAAGGGCCTTCGGTTAACAGTAAAACCAGCTATAGGTGAAATGTCCGTCAGAAATAAAACAAAGTGGAACACAATACTAACGACCGCTTCACTTGAACTAACCAGTGTTGTCTTAGAGCACTATGCCTCTTCCAAGAAAGTGCTTGTTAAGAGTACCAAATGCGCTCTCATTACAAACTCGGTTGTGTCGAATCAGCTGCATTAGAAAATATGAAACCAAAAAACTAAATGAACTTAGTGCCTTAAGAACAAGAAAGTTATTTCGTGACAACGTGGAGTGCTCTTTTCCCCAGCAACAGCTTAATGGTTATGAATTCGGCCCTCATTCAACAGCCGCAGATTGGCCCTCTGCTTTCTCGGAAGTGCCCGCCATCAAGAAAAAACTGAGTAGTCAAGATACTTCGACCGTAATGAATCTCTCTGTTTACAAATTAACCTTGGAAGAAAACAACGTGTTGTCCCGTTCCAGCTGCTGAAAGATTTGGACAATTTTGCCCGCAACCTGCGCCTGCGAGAATTTTTTACGACAAAGCTAAGCGCCCGTCCTGTCATGTCTTCTGTGTATTCGTCCTAAAAGTTAGCGCTGCTTAAATTTTAGCTAAATCTAACGGCCGGCGAAATTCATTGCCGTCTTACAACCAATGGGCTCCCCCAACACAGCGGGACAAGTGGCTAGAGTTGTATATTGGTGCTGTGAAAAAAGATATTCTACAACTGTACAAGAGTAAAGTACCTTTCCACCGTAATCTTTCAGTGCGCGAAACTAGAGCAATGGAACAGTTCGCATCTCGTAATGAAATCATCATTAAGCCTGCTGACAAGGGTGGAGCTGTGGTTGTAATGAACAAGAGTGATTATGTCGCAGAGGCACACAGGCAGCTAGCAGACAGTTCTTTTTATCGACTTCTAGACTATGACCCCACAAATCAGTTCAAAGAAATTCTTATGAATGCATTGCTAGACCTTTATAATGATAACCAAATTACAGAAAACGTTTTTCGCTCAATCATTCCGCTTAGCCCGGTTGCTGGTAGATTCTACTTGTTACCAAAAATCCATAAAGTAAACATTCCGGGTCGACCTATCGTTTCTGGTGTCGGCACTGTTACGGAAAATCTATCCCGTTACGTCGATACGCTAATTAATAGAATTCCGCCCACATTTCCGTCCTACATAAAGGACACTACTAACTTCCTGTCCGATATCGCTGATCTTGTCGTTCCTCAGGGTTCTTTGCTTGTCACCCTCGACGTCACTTCACTCTATACGAACATTCCGCATGCAGGTGGTATCCGCGCCGTCGTGGCCGTCTACAATGAAGCTCGCATTGAAAAGATAGTGGACGGTGGTACACTGGCCACCTTACTTAAACTGATATTAGAACTTAACAACTTTGAGTTTGAGGGAAAGCATTATGTTCAAATTAGTGGCACTTCTATGGGCACGCGCATTGGCCCTAATTATGCAAACATATTTATGGGTTTGTTGGAAACCAAATTTTTGAAAAGCCGGTCATTAGTACCAGTTTACTATAGGCGTTACATTAATGACATATTTCTTATTTGGCCCCATGGCGAAGACGAGCTGCTTTCATTTATAGCCGACTTCAACAACCTGCATCATTCTATATCATTTTCCCATACGTACTCTAGATGTGAAGTGAATTTTCTTGACGTCACCGTTTCGCTTCATGAAGACAGATTGACTACAATGTTGTACCGAAAACCTACTGACCGCCAGCGATATTTGCACTTTGACAGTAGCCATGTCAAACATGTTAAAACCAGCATCCCCTACAGTCAGACACTTCGGTTCAAACGTATCTGCTCGAAACAATCTGTCTTTAAAAGCAACTGCGCCACTCTTCGTAGCGCGCTCATTAAACAAAATTACCCCCTCAGCTGATCAATGACGCCATACAGCGCGCAGATACACAATCCCAAAGGATTCTACTCGCTAAAGAAAAACCAGATACTTCCTACTCGAATACCAACCTTGTCCTCACTCATTCTGCATCCGCACCAAAAGTTTCGGCAATCTTAAAAACAACTATAATATTCTCATGCAAAGTGTTCGCCTGAAGGAAATATTCGTAGAGCCACCAAGGGCTGTTTAAAGAAGATCGAGAAATCTACGGGACATACTAACTTCTTCAAAAACTAGTCCTCCGCAACCCACAGGCTGTTACCCTTGCAACAGGAGCCGCTGTAAAGCTTGTCTGCATATGACTACGTCTCAGAGCGTTAGCAGTACGGGTTCTAACTTTAATAATAATAATTGGTTTTGAGGGGAAAGGAAAGGCGCAGTATCTGTCTCATATATCCTTGGACACCTGAACCGCGCCGTAAGGGAGGGGTTAAAGGAGGGAGTGAAAGAAGGAAGGAAGAGAGAGGTGCCGTAGTGGAGGGCTCCGGAGTAATTTCGACCACCTGGGGATCTTTAACGTGCACTGACATCGCACAGCACACGGGCGCCTTAGCGTTTTTCCTCCATAAAAACGCAGCCGCCGCGTTCGGGTTCGAACCCGGGAACTCCGGATCAGTAGTCGAGCGCCCTAACCACTGAGCCACCGCGGCGGGTTCATTTAAAAATCCAGGGTGACTTCACCTGCGATAGTGCGAACGTCATTTACCTACTCCAGTGTACGATATGTAACCTTCAGTATGTAGGCCAGACAGAAACCCCCTTTAGATTACGCTTCAATAACCACAGAGCCCATGTTAAATCCCACCCAAACCTGCCCCTATCAAGACATGTTCAGCTCCCAGGTCATTCATTTGATCACATTACAGCTACTATTCTGGAATCTGCATTTAAATCGAATCACGACCGAGAAATTAGAGAGTCTTTCCTGATCTATAAGTGTAATACAGTATCTTCTGGTTTGAACGAAAGCACGGGGAAATTGAGCACCCTACCAGTTCAAAACCCCTGATATCCACCGATGTTAAGTGCTATTCTGTTGGTGCTCTTTCTTCATGTATATCGCACCCCGCGGTTGCGTTTAATCGCGCCTGTATGTTTAACTTGCTACTCCGCCATATAGCAAAAATTTCGCTACGTTCATCTTTTTACCTCACCGCACAGGTATGCTTCTTATTTATTCTTTTCTTGTGCTCGGACAGAACAGGTAGATGGCGTCATGAGTTATTTTGTCAGGATGTAATAAAAGCTAATACTGTTACCGTTTATGCTGCTTTATCAAGACCTGTGGTTTTTAGTGACGGTATTTTTTTGTGTTTTTAGAGTGTGGAACTTCTGGCTTCTTAAGATTTTGCTGTCCAGTAATTCTGGTTTCTCATCTTTGCACTGTAAGCATGACACGTTTAATCATCTGTCATCGCATTCTGTAGCTAAGAGTGTTAACGCAATAAATGTCGCAACGTAGCCCTCCTGTTCAGCCATTGTGACCCACATTCGCGTTCTAGTCACGTGTGTGATACGTTTTTAATCTTCTGTGCATTATATGTTTGTACTTTTTTTTGCACCCTCCGTCATATTCTGTGTCCTCCGTTCCTATTCTGTTATTCTGATGAAGGTCGTTCCACGGCCGAAACGTCAAATTACATTGTTTCAAACGTTGGGCTCTGTTTATTCACTACTACTGACCGTGCCAAGAAGTATTTTCCCCTGAATTATATATCTATATATATATATATATATATATATATATATATATATATATATATATATATATATATATATATATATATATATATATATATATATATATATATATTAAGGGAGCCAACAATCACCGAAACCAAGGTGCATAGGGGAACGTTATTTTTTTATTGTGTTGTGCTTATCTGTGGGATAATGCTACTTAAATTAATAAATCGCTTAAAGAAAATTACTTACAAAGCAGCAGAAAAAACAACCATGCCGCCGGTGGTATCCGAACCCACGACCTCCGAATATCGCGTCCGGTGCTCTTACCAACTGAGCTACGGCAACGGCTGTCCAATCTGCTGCTCTAGTGGGTATTTATGTTTATTTGGTGTACGCGAACCTTGAGAGTGTTCACCAGCGCCACCCTCGACCATAGCGGCGGACGTAGCACGTCCTGTAATACCGCGACCGTGACGTGGAGCGTCATCTAACGGCGAGGGCGGAAGAGGGAGGCCGAGCTGGGTGCGCACGCGGCTACTGCGACAAGAAAAAAGAAAAAGAGAGAGAAGCAAAAGCAGAGAAAAGGGGGAAAGCAAAGAAGAAACGTGGTGGGGCTTAACAAAAGAAGGGATGCCTCCGCCAATTGTGGGTTTCGGTATGCCTCTGTCCGCGTATGTGCTGCCCCGTGCGACTCCGAAAGATGGCCCGGACGAGGCGGAACAGGCTGAGACCGCCCAAAGTGGCTCCACATGGTGACACGCGAGCCGCGAAAACCAGATGAGCTTCCCATAGGAGGACCAGATGGAAAGGCTTGTTGACAGGAATGCAAAAAAAAAATCAAGAGATATAGCACAGAGAAATTTCAAAAATAAAAAGAATATATAATGAGAAAAAAAAAAGAAAGAGAAGGGGACATATGGCCCTCGCGGGACCAAAGAATGAGTTGATTACTTCTGTCTAGTACTGACACGCAACGGAAACGCGGTTCACAAGCTCTGCAAACAATGCAGTGATCAACAAGATTCGTGCGCTCCCTATTAGCCAGGTCTCTTTCATGCCTCCTGAGTCGGTCGTTAACGCAACGCCCCGTCTGGCCGATGTACACTTTGCCACATGACAGGGGAGTCTTATATACAGCGTTCATGACGCACTTAACAAAACGTTTTTCGTGGTTCTCTTGGCAGCCCCATTTTTTGGTCTTCGCACGTGATGCGACCGCAAAGTTGAGCGATTTTCTTAGGGGCTGAAAAAAACCACCGGCACGTAAAACCGACTTGCCACCTTTTTTAAATTTTGGGTGACCTTGTGCAGGTAGGGAACCACTTTCGGTCTCTATTGATTGTTCAAGGGCTTCGCAGCAGTCGTGCGCGTTCTGGGCTTCATTTTCTTCAGCAGGGCTTCCGCCACTGACGCCACGACCGACCCAGGGCAGCCAGCTGAAAACAGCCTACCCAAGTGATGTTCGAAACTTGCATCTCATGAACACACGATCTCCGCAGCGCATATTCCAGGCAGAAAGTTACAATTCCTCTCTTAACTGATTTAGAATGGGCAGAACGCTATGGTAAAAGCTCTTTTTGTTCACGAGGGGAATACGACCAGCAAACATGCCTCTCCTTGAGTATTAACCTTAAGTTTAAGAACAGGAGAATGCCTTCTTGCGGAATCAAGGCGGAAAGCTGGGCTAGTTGGTGTTTCATCATGAATTAAAAGACTAGCGCATATAACAGAGACACAGACAAAGAAGTAGACAGGACGAGCGCTAAACATCAACTGAGTTGTTTACTGAACATAAAGGAACATATAAGCAATTCGGTGGTGCATGCGCACACTGGGTTAACAATACATAGACAATCTAATCAAGGTGTGGCAAACTGTTCTTTAGGTACATTTTTTCTTTTTTGGTCAAGGTAAGTGAACTAGTGCTTACACAGTTATCACCTTCTCTGTCAATGTGATAGGCCTCACAAATCTCGCGACCTAACTTTGTGCCTCCCCTACCAAGCATAATTAAAAGCTCATAATTAAAAGTTAGCCCTTTTCCAAGAAGTTTAAAATCATCGAGAACAGACATTAGTGTTTGCTCATTTGAAATGGAACATTGTTTGTTCAATACAATTAAAAAGTCGTCCATACAGCAAAAAACATTTAGGACTTTTTCACTGTTAAAATTATTAAAAGGATCGTGTAAAGAGCGATCGATGTACGATAAAAAGGTGTTGCACAAAACCGGTGCAATGCATGAACCTATACAAATACCTTTCTTTTGCAGGTAAAACTGGTGGTAAAATTTGGTAAAAGTGCTACAGAGATAGAGCTCTCAAAAGGTTAAAAAGTTATCTATCATCATGTCTGGTGCATTTTGGAACGCAACAGCATCATTTTGATCCATGTAATCTTTGATGGCAGCGAAAAGTTCAGGATGAGGCACAGCATACAAGAGCTCTTCCACATCGACAGAGAAGGCATAATCTACGCCACTGTGATATTGAAAGAAACGAACAATGTCAGTTGCATTCTTTACCAACCAGGGGTCACTTCTATCGAGGACATTCAGAACTTTTAAAAGGAATTGACTAACACAGTGCTGCCACGTGCCAAGATCCAAGATCGTTCACAATGGTACGAAACGGAGTATCCTGTTTTTGAGTCTTAACACTGAAGAAAACAAGCAATACACCATTTAAATATGGCAGTTATATCTCTTCTGAGCCTCTGAAGTTGTAAACGCTTGCAAAATGTATTTCTGCGTTGAATTTTCTTCAAACTCACCGCATAATTCGTCCACCCGATGTTGATAGGTTGTGCGTGTCGTGCTGTTTCTATGTTGTTGCGAATTTCAACAAAAGCTCAGAAAAGAAAATGAGTACCTCTTTTTCCATTAATCTTCATCTGTACTCAGCGTCTCCCACTTGGTCTGTGTGTGCTGTTGCGCTGTCGAACCACCACTATGCATCACCAACTAGCCCAATCTGCAGTTCTTCTACGTTCTATTAAGCTGGCGAAATAATTTTTTTTCAGAAATGTTTAGGTTATTTTTAATCTTTTTCTTTGCCTCAAGCCCCCTACCTTTATTTCGTAAATACCTCTCAGAAAAGATACACTTTCCTGCAAATATACCTTACAATAAAAAGCAGTATTTTTTAGCCTTCGAAGAAAGCCTTACAATGCCGGGTGTTTCAGGGGATCCCGTTCCTAATTTATAATTGGTTTTGGGTTTTTTTGGGGAGAAAGGAAATGGCGCAGTATCTGTCTCATATATCGTTGGACACCTGAACCGCGCCGTAAGGGAAGGGATAAAGGAGGGAGTGAAAGAAGAAAGGAAGTAGTAGGCGCCGTAGTTGAGGGCTCCGGAATAATATCCACCACCTGGGGATCTTTAACGTGCACTGACATCGCACAGCACACGGGCGCCTTAGCGTTTTGCCTCCATAAAAACGCAGCCGCCGCTGCCGGGTTCGAACCCGGGAACTCCGGATCAGTAGTCGAGCGCCCTAACCACTGAGCCACCGCGGCGGGGCTCCTAATTTATAAAGATTGCCTTTTTGAGCTAAAAAGACGTCTTTTTTCGGCATAGCAGAAATCGTGTTGGTGGGCGTCAGAAAGCAGAGGGATCAGTATTAACCAGTCAGCTTAATGCCGCAACGAGTATTCTTAGTGAAGACAAGGTGAACGAATTGTCTCGGAGGTGCGCGTGTTCTGGGCTTGGGTGCCCTGTGTGGGCCTTGTGCTCTCAGCCTGTGTGCTGTGCCCGGGGCGTTCTTGCGTCGTTTTCGCCTTCTACCACATTGAGCGTTTTTACGGCCAGCGGAGAGGAGCGGACGAGCGCAGACGCCACTGCGCATGCGCACGTCGCTGGGCCGGCCAGCCTTTTTACGGAGCGAAGCTTACGCCCGTTGGGAAGCCCTCTCCAGCGAAACGATAGGCAGCGCGCTGGCGTGCGTAAGAGCGCGCGGCCTTGTATGAGTATTCAAGATGGCAGCCGTCAACACATGCACCGGTGCTGCTGCGTTGTCGGATAATTAACTAAAAACACAGAATCTACCTTTACTAAACAGTTTCAGCGCATTAGTAGCAGGCTTAAATGATGTTCTTTCCACTCTAACTTGAATTGTGACCGATAGGTGGAGCAGCAGATCAAGCGACTCCGCTCGAGAAGACCGCCCGGCTAAAACTATTTTATCGCGCGCCTCTCCGCTGGTGTATCCGCTCGCCCGCTCCGCCCCGCTGGCCGTAAAAACGCTCAGCTAAAACTATCTATTTATTTGCAACTATTAAAGTTAGGCGCCTAATTGCAATCGGAGATCCATATCAGTTTTGAGAATTCCGAAAGCCCGGTTGACGTCGGCGCTGTGCTCCAACAATGTTGCCATATCGCGAGCCCCTAGGAAATTCCCCCGCGGCTGCGACCTTTTCGGACCCCAGCCGAGTCGGGGGGGGGGGGGGGGGGGGGCGCAGAAGGCACGCGAGCCAAGCAGCGATGTGTGCTGCAGGGCGGCATTTCGCAGTGGTTCGCCAAATGGCAAAAAATTCTTGAGCGACAGCACCGAAGGCAATCGCGTTTTGGAAATTTTATAAAGTGATGTGGCTAGAACTACAGACTGGATAAAAATCTCCAATTGTAACTAGCGACTAAATGTCAGATTTAAAGAACAACAAAAATGATAAAATAATGCATAATCTGTGGCTGCTTTCATCGAAACACCCGGTATACCTAGCAGCGCAATCTAGCGATGCTCCCAGACCATTACGAGATGCTTGCGTCACTTCAAACCAAAGCTAGTGAGGATTAAAGAGGCCAGCTTATTTCACACAATGAAATGGCAACCGAGAAATCTGCGCCATGCTGAGGCCTGAGTGCTACTGAGTTAGGTTGCTTCTAAACATCTACTTAAGCGGCGTGTGACTTGCACATCGTTTCTGAGAACATGTGTCAGTTTCTTTTGAAGCAGTCGTCTGCTTACACTGGAACACCAAGCACGACTGTAACAGCCTTCCCACTTGATAATGCTTTACCGCCTGTAATCGCACCGCACCTGCGTTTTCATCCGCTTTTAACAATTAGCGCAGCGTGAAAACAACAGGTAGAAGAGGGAAGGACTGGGCGGTCGTTAAACTCGCAACTGAACAAAATTAGAAGATGTCCCATCAACGAGCAAAAAGCGCGCATGCGCAGCCGCTTTCTCAGGTACACTGCGGAAAATTTTTCCCTGTCGATCTCGAATAAGGGCAGAACACGTCCCTCAAGAACATTCTCAAGTACACCAAGAGTTAAATAACTCCTGCTTATATGTAGCAATATAGCGTCTTATGTAATTGCCTTAACCGAATCGTGTTCAATACTGGACCTGCGTAAAACTTTTTAAACATTGCGCCTAAATAAGTGAAATGTTGAGATTTCGTTTTAATGTTGAGATTTCGTTTTAAAAGGCTGTTCGACGCACATTCAAGACTCCACAATGCGTTCATCTGCTCTGCGCAAAGTACCCATGTCCTGTGCACATAAAGTGTATTCGCAGCCATGCTTACCATCCCCGTAACATTCAGGCGGATGCTATGACACGCCTTGACACATCGGACGATCCGCCACTTTCCCATCTTCCCCTTGATCCGTTCCTGCCCATGTTTCCGATTCCGAAGTGCTGCTCCTGCAAACAGGTGCTCTAATTCCTCCGTGTTCGCACTTTCTCCCCCGCAGTATTTACTCGGCAGGAGGAGGTATCCGTGCGCCGGATTCGGGCGGGGGCAGCTCTGACACCATCTGTCCGTCATCGGTGGCGTGCAAAAGATCTGGCAGCAACTGACAAGTGCCCTCGCTGTGGCACTGCACCGGACATTTGTGATGTGCGGCACTTGTTGTGGGCGTGCCCGGCAACGGCTCCTGTTAGAAAACGGCTACTCAAGGAGGTGGGCCTGCGGTGGAACTGCGAATGTGATTATGAGACGTGGACAGTGGACAATGACTGCACCGGCAACCTCTGCGACCACCTCAGTAAAACTGGTCTTCACTCCTTCTTATAACTTTATATCTCCTGCATTCCCTTCCCCCTTTCTCTGCTTATGCCTCATGGCACACTTCTCGAATAAAAAAAAAAGAAATAGCCCTTGGTTCTCCTCTAAGTTTAAGACGTTGCACAGAATGCGCTTCAGGCGAGGTGCGCCCAAGACAAGCATTTTTTGTCAGAACACATGGCTTCGAGCGAGGGTTTGCACACCCTCGTAACTGGGAACCAATGAAATATTAGAGTTGCTTCGCAGAGATGCCGCGGCGTGGTGGATTTCTTGACGTCATTACGGCTACCAGACGCAGCTGAGCAGCATCCCCATCTCCGCTGCTTGCGGTTTGTGGTCGCTGTGGAGCGCGTTTATTCCAGGCTTGCTGTTCTCTTCGCAACAACTTCGCTACATTTAGACTTGAAAGCAAAGAGAGAAGGACACGAATCCAAGGGCGGACCGAATTTTAAAGACAAAGGAAAATAATTGAAAAGTACCGATGCAAGGTAAGCACGATGCTGAATCGCCTCTTGATTCCCCGGGGCTGGCAGCTTTACAAAACTCGCCTGCCGTACAGCTCCCGGTTCGACAATGCGTCGGATAGTCGTCACCTATAAGTGCCCTTTTTCCCATTCCTCCGCCTGCCGTCTTGAGCCACCAGACGGAGAGCGCCGCTCACGACCAGTATCTAATCGCAGCAGTGCCTCAGAGAAGAACGTGCCAACAAGTGAGGAATAGAGACGAAACTTACGATCACTGTACAGGTCGCACAGCTGGCGCTTTGAAACCTGCTTTCTTCCCATCGAAAACAGAAACGTTGAACAGCAACAGAGAGACGCGGAGAGAGAACGACGGAGAAGACTGCGATCGTAAATCCATCGCATGTAAAACGTTCCATATATATATATATATATATATATATATATATATATATATATATATATATATATATATATATATATATATATATATATATATATATTGGCACGATGGAAGCGCCGGCTACGAAGACCTTGGCACAGGCAATCTACGAGGCAGAGAGCCGAGAGACCAGACCCAAGCGGCAGTGTTCCATCAAGCACGAGCATCCAACCGGCGGCGCGAGCGCTTCGTCGTCGTTGGCTTTGGGGCTGGTTCATCTTCTTCATTCCAAGTGCCCCGGCGGAAAGAGGGAGCCATCCTGGCGACTCAAGGAGAGGAGACTACGAGGGGACTATAATACGGCTTCAAGCGGCTGACGTGAACGACGTCGCGGCCACGGCGGCGATGGTCCGAAGAAGGTGTCACCGGTTCGATAATGTAGCTGACCGGTGACGTACGCTCCAAGATGCGCTAAGGGCCGATGTGCTTGGCCGAAAATTTGGACGTATTCGGAACAGAGAGCCAGACTAGTGAGCCAGTGGAGAAGTGAACCGCGAGCGTGTCTTGATCGGAAGCATGGGTACGACGGAGACCTAGACGTTCGGCGGTGAAGGAGCGAGCCAACTGGCGGCACTGCTCAGCATGGCGGGTGATGTCAGAGAGGGAAGCATGTTCCGAGCTGTCGGGGTTGTAGGGAAGGATTGTATCCAACATACAAGAAGGTTCGCGTCCGAATAAAAGAAAGAATGGGGAAAAGCCGGTGGTTGCTTGAGAGGCGGTGTTATATGCATAGGTGACGAACGGAAGAACCTGATCCCAATTGGAGCTGTCGGAGTGAATGTACATGGCGATCATGTCCCCAAGAGTACGGTTGAAGCGTTCGGTGAGGCCGTTGGTTTGAGGATGGTAAGCAGTAGTGGTGCGGTGGACTGTGTGGCACGCAGCGAGAAGCTCGTGAAGAACTTCAGACAAGAAAACACGGCCGCGGTCACTGAGAAGTTCGCGAGGAGCGCCGTGACGCAGGACAAAGTGATGAAGAAGGAAGAAGGCTACATCGCGAGCAGTAGCCGCAGGTAGGGCAGCGGTCTCAGCATACCGAGTGAGGTGGTCCACGGCGACTATGATCCAGCGATTCCCAGCGGTCGTGAAGGGAAGTGGCCCATATAGGTCGATGCCCACACGATCAAAAGGGCGAGCCGGACACGGTATTGGCTGTAACGGGGCAGTCGAAGGGCGAGGTGTCGACTTCCGCTGCTGACAGGCCGTGCAGGAGCCAACGTAGCGACGAACGAAGTTGTACATGCCCCGCCAATAGTACCTCTGGCGTAGTCGCTCGTACGTTTTCAGCGAGCCAGCGTGAGCGCTCTGAGGATCGGCATGGTGGTGTTCACAAATCTCAGTGCGGAGATGTCGGGGAATCACGAGAAGCCACTTGCGGCCATCTGGACGATAGTTGCGCCGGTACAGAAGACCGTCGCGAAGGGCAAAATGGGAAGCCTGGCGACGAAGTGCTCGAGGGAAGGAGGCCGTAGAGGGTGAACGAAGTACGTCGAGCAACGATGAAATCCATGGATCTTGGCGTTGTTGATGGGGCATGTCCATGGTAGTGAGCGCTGCGAGTAGGGATGCAGATATTGGCGAAGAGGGCGCAGGAGAGGGCAGTGGGGAGCGGGACAAGGCGTCGGCGTCGGAGTGCTTGCGGCCCGCTCGGTAAACTACGGTGATATCGAATTCCTGAAGACGGAGGGCCCAGCGGCCTAGGCGCCCTGAGGGATCTTTGAGTGAAGCCAACCAGCACAAAGCGTGATGATCGGTGACGACGGTGAACGGGCGGCCATATACGTATGGGCGGAATTTTCTTAGAGCCCACACTACGGCGAGACACTCCTTTTCCGTCACGGTGTAGTTCGACTCAGCCTTGGTGAGTGCACGGCTGGCGTACGCAACGACGTATTCAGGAAATTCAGGCTTGCGCTGGGCAAGGACAGCCCCGAGGCCAATTCCGCTTGCGTCGGTGTGCACTTCAGTAGGGGCATTGGGGTCGTAGTGTCGAAGGATAGGTGGTGAGGTGAGAAAACGACGGAGCGCAGCAAAAGCGTCGTCGCAGGCCGAGTCCCACGTAGACAGGTCGGCGGGACCATTAAGAAGTTTCGTCAGGGGCGCGACGATGGAGGCGAAATTGGGAACAAATCGCCGAAAATAGGAGCAGAGACCCACAAATCGGCGCACTTGTTTTGTAGAAGTCGGTTTAGGGAAGTCAGCGACAGCACGGAGTTTGTCAGGATCGGGCAGGGCGCCGTCTTTGGAGACGAGGTGGCCGAGTATTGTCAGCTGCCGGGCACCAAAGTGACATTATTTGAGATTAAGTTGAAGGCCAGCATTGGTGAGGCAGCTCAGTATCTGGCGCAAGCGCTTGAGATGCGTCGGAAAATCGGGCGAAAACACGACAACATCATCTAAATAGCAGAGACAAACAGTCCACTTCAGGCCGCGCAAGATGTTGTCCATCATTCGTTCAAACGTTGCGGGAGCGTTACAGAGGCCGAATGGCATCACGTTGAACTCATAGAGTCCGTCAGGGGTGACGAACGCCGTTTTAGGACGGTCCGACTCAGCCATCGGGACTTGCCAATAGCCGGAACGGAGATCCAGGGAGGAGAAGAACTCAGCGCCTTGCAAGCAGTCAAGGGCGTCGTCAATACGTGGTAGCGGGTAGACGTCTTTGCGCGTAATTTTGTTGAGCCGGCGATAGTCCACGCAAAATCGTATCGAGCCATCCTTCTTTTTAACCAGGACGACTGGGGACGACCAAGGACTGGCGGAAGGTTGAATAATGCCGCGTTCTAGCATGTCGTCAACTTGCTCAGTTATGACGCGGCGCTCGGGAGGCGACACACGGTAGGGGCGCTGACGGAGAGGAGCATGGGTTCCGGTGTCAATGTGGTGCTCGACAGTGGTCGCACGGCCCAAAGAAGCCGACTGGTGGTCAAACGATGAGCGAAACTGGTTGAGCAGGGCAAGGAGCTGCGCGCGGTGAGCAGTGTCGAGAGCGCGGTCAATGCAGCGGTCGAAAATGTCCGATGACAAAGCTGGAGTAGCACCACGTGGGGTGAGGGCAGCGACTTCGGCACTGGAGGAGGTTACATCAGTGTCGAAGGAAGAGATCAAAGTAGCGGTTTCAAAATGGCCGAGGCACTCGCCACGGAGCAGGGAGAGCGCGGAGAATGAGGTGTTAGAGACGACGATGGCGGCAGCACCGTGGTGAATGTCGATGACGGCGAAGGGAAGACATAGGTGTCGGCGAGAGGCAAGTACAGGGGAAGGCATGAAGAGAACGGTGGCGTCAAAAACTGAGGCGGCGCAAACAGGGACAAGCACGGCACTGTCAGGGGGAATGTCAGTGTCCTCGGCGACAACAAGCTTAGCAGCACAACGAATCGGAGGCTCGTCGAGGAGCGCATCGCAGAGTGGAGAGAAGACGACGTGCGCACAGGCACAGTCAATGACGGCACTGTGCAGGGAGAGAAAATCCCATCCAAGGATGACGTCATGGGAGCTGGCACGGAGGACTAAAAATTCGACAACATACAAAACATCGGCGATGACGACGCGTGCTGTGCAAGCGGCAGAGGGTTGAACGGTATCGGCGCTGGCGGTACGGAGTGAGAGTCCAGAAGATGGGGTTGTAACTTTGCGAAGCGAGCGGCACAAGTTTTCGTGAATAACAGAAACGGTGCCCCAGTGTCCACAAGCGCAAGTGTCTTGACTCCGTCGACAAAAACGTCAAGAAGGTTCGGCGGGGAAAGGCGAGGACTTAAGCAGGGCGATGAGTGCGCAGTTCGTGCCCCCGGAACTGCGGCTGCTAGTTTTCCGAATCGGCTCGGACGTTGCGACGCCTCATGGGCGACAATGAGCGGCGGCGAGGCGAAGGCGAGCGGTGGGAAACGTAGGGCTGGCGACCGTGCTCGCGGTCAGGAGAGGTCTCCTGAGGTTGTGGTCCGAAACGTGGGCGAAGGGTACGGTCTGCATCAGGGTAGTCTGGCAGAGGGTGGACAGGCGCATGCAGAGTACGTCGACAGAGGCGCGCGACATGGCCCGGAAGACCGCAGGCGTAGCATATCGGTCGATTGTCAGCCGTGCGCCAAGGGTTGTAGGTAGGGGGCGTGAAGCGGGTCCGTGGAGCAGCAGGCGCAGGCACCACTTGAGGAACGTACGTATAATCCTGCGGTCGCGGTGGTCGCGCGACAGCCTCGGCATACGTGAGAGGCACGGGAGTGGGGGCAGGCGGCACTTCAACTCGAGGACCGTAGCTCAACGGAACAGCAACAGGCGGTGGCGGGGTCGGGGGAAGGCCGACCTGGGGATCCAAGGGGGCTGGTTGTGGAAGAGGAGGGAGGGCGTCAGCGACCGCCTGCGTGATGGCGTGCCGGATCTCAGCGCTGAGGGGGGTCGGTGTCTGATGTTGGCGAGATAGGAGCGAGAGCTGCCGGCCGACCTCGTCCCGCACAAAGTCTTTGATGGTAGCAAGTAGATCTGGATTGATGGCCAGGCCGGAGATGGAGTCGGCAGGCGGAGGAGGCCGACGAGCGCAAAGACGTTGCTTGCGCAACTCGTCGAAACTCTGGCGAAGGGTATACACCGAGGTAACGGTGGTGGGACTCTTCGCTAACAACAGCTGAAAAGCATAGTCATCGATACCCTTCATGATGTGTTTGATCTTGTCAGCCTCGGACATAGCCGGATCAACACGCTTGCAGAGGTCTACTACGTCTTCAATGTAGCTGGCGAAAGTCTCATCCTTGTGCTGAGCTCGGACGCGCAGGCTTTTCTCAGCGCGCAGTTTCCGCACTGCAAGACGGCCGAAAACCTCCGCAAGGGTGCTCTTTAGAACGGCCCAAGTGGGAATGTCGGAACCAGAGGCTCGCGACATCGCTGAGGTAGAAGATGACGTTGGTAAGCTTGACGCGGTCGTCCCAGTTGTTGTGGCGGCTCACCCGTTCGTATGATTCCAGCCAATCTTCCACGTCCTGGTCGCTACGGCCGCTGAAGACAGCGGGGTCGCGCTGCCGGACGGCACCGGAGCAGATGACTGGCTGCGACGTGGCGGCGGGCTGTTGACTGGCCTTGGTAGTGGACATCGGGATGGTGAGGCTGCGAAGGTCCACGGTGATGGTGAAAAGGGGAACACAGCAACCTCCACCAAATGTATAGCGGTTTATTGGCACGATGGAAGCGCCGGCTACGAAGACCTTGGCACAGGCAATCTACGAGGCAGAGAGCCGAGAGACCAGACACAAGCGGCAGTGTTCCATCCAGCACGAGCATCCAACCGGCGGCGCGAGCGCTTCGTCGTCGTTGGCTTCGGGGCTGGTTCATCTTCATTCCAATATATATATATATATATATATATATATATATATATATATATATATATATATATATATATATATATATATATATATATATATATATATATGCACGCACCATGCTCCATCGACATCCATCGGACCGACCTGACGCGCGCCTGCACGCAGAACAGGCAGCCCAACGCGCAAATAATGCCTCCCATAGCAAGGACGCGGGGGCGGCGCGTCTCCCCCTTCCCTTTGTCTCGGTTTTCCTTGTTCATTCCCGTCCATGGTCCGCTCCGCCCGTGGCAGACGACAGCCCCCCCCCCCCCCCCCCTCTCTCTCTCTCTCTCCTGTATCCTGTTCTTGCTCTCTCGGGAGCTTTCCTAGGCGCATTATTCAAATCAAGTCGGATATTATCTCCATGTTCGCAGCACACGTGTACCTGGGGCGAGGGAGTGCAGCCCCATCGGACGAAAGGGGGACACATTATGTATACGTCTCAGTATTGTAGATCAGCCATTGATCCCTGCTTGCATGGTCGTCGTCCCTGTGCGCTTCTTTCATTTTTTTTTGTAGGGAGGGCCCCGTCTTTCGCAGATCACCGAGATGTATTCGGTGCGCGTTTCGCCAGCGCCAACAACTGGCCCCGTTCTAGGCTATGCGCGCAAGAAGAGGGCATGTGCCCGCTCTTTATCCAGTGCGCACAACAGTCCACGCAGTCGCAGAGGGAGGAGGGCGAGAAACAAACGGCCGAGACACTTGTTTCTTTTTGTCAGAGATAAACTGGGCGTCAGAGCCGAAAAGCCCCCTATTTAAGGCAGATTTCGACACAGCTTCCAACTTGGGGCGTCTCGTTTTCGGGACATTTGCCTGCAGTTTCGAGGCACGCTTTCGATCCGAGCGGAGATACCTGACGCGCAGAAGTAGGTACGTCAGTGTCCTCCGAAGAAAAGAAGATTCGCAGGAGATTTTCGCTCTTACTGTTCTAAAATAACACGGCTGCCATGCGCTTCATTCTCGCATGCGTCTTAAGCCAAGAAGATAGCCGATCTCTTTTTCCTCATTAAAGTCTTGTCAGGCTAGCAGTAGAAGCAGAAAACAGTGCTGTTGCTGAAATTACAAGCGCCGCGGCGACATCTCTACATGCATTTCAGTCAACGGGAATCAAGGGCTGCAGCGCAATGTTGAAGCGCATGCGCGGGAATCGCCAAAGTTGACAGGAAACATTTGTCATTCATACGTAACCAATGTTTTGGGAAAGAGCGGCCCTAGCACGCAGTTACGAACTGGGCATATTCGCTTTTTAATTAAGTAGCCTTTGTCTTGTAACTGTAGTGAAGGAAATACACTCTTAAAGGCATACCCCATAAGATGAATTTTTTACGTGAATGAGATTTTCCGCTATACTTTCACGTGAGTTTTAATTCTAGCACACCGCACGAGAGCGTTCATTACTAAGCTTGTTTTAGACGGAAAAAAATAAGCCGTGACTGGAATATAACCGAGATCATCATATGACTGCACAAGGTTAAGCGCTACAAAAAGAACGCAGGAACGTGGAAAGAAATTGCAGGACGGTCACGGGTTGTTAACGCGACTGACTAAGCTTTAGCTCGTTGGTGGTTTCTCCGCGACCACTTTCTCTCGCGATGGACCGGAAGGTAGGAGCCGAAACACGACCTCTTTTCCCACGCAATGGAATATACGTACGTATTCTTCGGCTGCAGTTGCTGTTGTCTTAAAACAATATATTGTCAATGTTGTCTATAAAAGGAGTATTTCTAATGCAACTGCAAATTATCAACGACGCTTATCACCGCGCCGAAATTGTCGCCCTGTGCGTAGAGTCGTCAGGATCGCAGCGTGAGCAGCACCAGATCGGAACGCCACCTCGAGAGAGACCTGTGCACATGCGTTATTCACTGCAAGTCGCTTTGCTGCCTTCAGCGAACTAGCCGGGTATGACAAACTTTCACTTCCGGCTTTTCTCAACCGCTTGATTGTTTAGAGGCGACATTTCTATACAGCCGGCTACGGTGGCCTCATGCAAAGGTGGCATGAGGAACGGCGAACTTGCTGCAAATCTGCAGTTTCGCGCGCCACGTGATGGCACCGAGATTCCCGGAACCACGTTTTGATGCATTTGGGGGGGGGGGGGGGGGGGGGGGGCAAAGCAGGTCGGAGTTAAACCATAAAGTGGAAAGGGCGGCCCAGGCCTATAGCTGCCCTGTCTTTGGAAAAATTGCTGCCACACAACAAAATACGCTAAGCAACTGTTTATCGATGAAAACGTATGCAGAAGTGGTTTTGCGCTCGTAGTGATTTACAGGGACACATCTTCTTGGACAGTCTGATTCGCCGTTTGTGTCCAGTGAACGACAGTTGCCTCTTGTGTGAGATCGAGGGAGGCAGGCAGCACCGAAACATGACGAGTGGGCAGTTTGCAACTTCCTTTTGCAGGTCTAAAACAATAGCGGGTTTATTTAGTTATTTATTTCAGTTACCCTCTTGGCCCAGGGGGCATTATAGAGGGGAGTTGTTCAGTACAAAAAAAAGGAAGGCAAAACTGAATACAGGAGTGAACCGGGGATTATTCTCGTCTGAAAAGCACAGGGTAACGCGGGGTAACCAAAAGTAGTAACATCGCATGGGAAAGAGATAGCTAATAAGTGGCAACACTGGTCAATGCTTGTCGTTGAAAACGAAGAAAGTAGAACACAATATGAAACCACATAAAACACACAAGAATATAACTGAAAACTGTGAAACTAAAGGAGTTAGAAGAAAGAAACTTCTATGCGTTACAATGCAACCATAGGCTTTTCCTGAATACTTCGATAATGTTTGTAAGCAGAAGCGCGGTAAGCAGACGGTTCAACTCTGTTACTTTTTTAGGAATGAATATTGATAGGATGTAGTGCGGAAGTGGGGGATGGCTACTTTGCACGGGTTATCGATGCGCGACTATACATGTGGGGGACGTAATCAGTTCATTTTTTAGAATTGTATTCGTGTGGTAAATTTTAAAGAAAAGGCACAAACGAGAATTTTTTCTGTGCATTGACAAGAGAGCTATTGATAAAGTTTCTTTCATGAGTGTGACGCTTGATAGACGACCATAGTCTCCAAGAATAAAACGTGCGGAGCGATGTTGGACTGCTTCAAGGGCATTGGTTAATCCGTCGGTATGTGGGATTAACCAATGGCAGTGTGCGATGCCAATACCAGTGTGGCATTAACCAAAGCGAAGAGAAGGAATGTGAGCGGTGGAGGTCGAGAAAACAACACAAGCCCTCCCTAATCACCTCTTCTCCTATATACTTGTCCTCCGTTACGTCGGCACACTTCTGCGTGCACTGTCGCTTTGACGAGAAGCTGTTAGCATATCATGTCTGACTCGTTGAGGGCAACCATCAACGTCAAAAAAACCCTAGATGTTACTGAAAGCTCCAGGAAAAATTCTGCTGTCAGTGACGGCGCGCCTACGAAATGAAGCCGCGATCCCAACACGATCGTGCGACATTAGCTGAGTGATAACCAGTTAAGCTGATGATTGCCGGCAGGGAAGAAGTGGTACTGCGTGAAATCGTCCGAACAAGCGGCCATGTCCACTGTCACTTTCTTTCCAGGGCTGAGTGTTTCAATCAATAACGTTCTCTTGGGAAGCGACAAAATGACGCCATTGCGGACTTTCCAACGAGAAGGCACAGAAAATGGAACGCAGAAAAACTCTTTCGGCGTTCCCTTTTTCGTTTTTTGTCTTTCGCGCGACGGCATTACGACGAGTCGGTCCGTTTCACCGCGCACTAGTTACAGAAAACTGAAGCGCGTTAACTCAAGCTGAAATTTGGGCGAGCTAGTATGCATTCATTGTAGGAGAACAGCGGCGTAACATAGACAAGGTATACATATAAGCGCTGGCTAACAACATAATTTCTGTAAAGGTAGACGTATACAGTAGAAGTCAACAATCAAAAATCATAATTTGTTTGATCGTTGGCTTTCGCTGCATGTCCGTCCTTCAATAAACTCTGCTGTTAGTCAGCGTCCCGCAGCTGTTGCATTGTTCCCCTACAAGATGGCGAGCAGTGATTTGAAAACAGAGTGCCCTCGCAGCAGTGGCAAAGTGGTCTCACACCACAGAAATCATCAGCTGCTATGAAAGGTCCTCAACCTTTTCCACCGCTCTGTGGGCTCGGTGACTGTGCAGTCGCACAGGTCACTATTCCTTTCGTGTTCGTCATGCAGGCCGGTGACCAACATTCCTTCTCTGCCAGAAAATCAAGCAAATACTTCTTATTGCAGCTGCCGAGTACGCAGTGCTCCGTTTTTTGTGTTGTTGAATGCAGTGATGATGTGCGTGCCTTGCTGCTTTTAGCAGGCGATGTTGAATCTAACCCAGACCTAACACTTCCGAAGCTGTACTAGTTATCCCCCGGTGGAACTACACTCATCTCCGAAATAAATGAGCTTAAAAGCCAAATTACTTAAGAATGCCATAGCCAACTTGACTAAGCGCACGACCGATCTGGATTTTCCCGCTATATGCGAACCGTTATAAGCAATGAAATCTGCAAATGCGGTGATGGCTCGCCAGATCCACTGTCTAGAGGCTCGAATCGATGATGCTGAAAATCGCTTGCGTTTAACGTTATATTCTATGGCATTCCTGATACTAGGCCACCCGAAAAATTTTGCAGGCTTTGAGGAGACAGTAATTAGCCATATTTTTCAGCACATGAACTTAGAGATTGACCCTGTGAATATACACCTCGTCCATAGCCTTGGCCGCTATGTATCTAACCACAGTCGTCCATTTATTTTTAAATTTAATTCATATAATTTAAGACCGTTTTAAAGTAAAGACCAGCGTCATTGAAGACATTTCCCTCAATGTTAGTCAAATGTTTAGGGGAAACGCCAAATGTGGAGTATACAGATCTGTAATGAGGGAGTAATTATTCGCATCCACCCAAGCGCAGCCATACGGCTACAAAGGAGAGCTGCACAGCTTTTTCAGAAACTTCGTATTTAAAGAAAAATTCGTCCTGGTACGGGACCCGCGCTCGGGTGGACGTCAATGAGTGATTACTTTTCCCTCAAAGTTACAAATGCGCGAAAAACCTAGTCACGTTTGCCGAAGCGAAGTCGGCGAAATTTGTTTTGAATTATGAAATTTCGTATTGGTCCCAGGCGCTACGTGTCCGACCAAACCTTGGAAGGAGTAAAAATAGGCCGCAATCCCCACTTCACAATCGGAATGACAACCACCTCATCAGGACATTAAAAAAAAACCGCACTAAGAATCTAAGAATCGCAATATACACTAACATTCCTAGTTTTCTTAAACGCGAACTTGTTTCTAAACTTGTTTGTTTTGTCGTCAAGCAGCAACTTGCTGCTATTAACCGAAACTTGGCTGAACAGTGACATCACAGGTAATGAAGTACTGGCTGATGTGACAAATTTCCAGCTTTCCCGGAAAGAGAGTAACGGCGCACGAGGGGAGGGTGTTCTCATGGCGGTGAGACAAGATTTTTCATGTTCCCTCATACATGATTCCTATGACCTCCAAATGTCATAGCTGAGCTGCCAAGCTGCGCCTAACACTGGTTTACTCGGCGTTCGTTACAGGCCACCCCATAACAGCAGTGAGTTTGAAAGTCAGCTTAATAGCATATTAAGACAACTGATCGCAAAACACCCTAATTCACATATCTTCCTTTTTGGTGATTTTAATTTTCCGATTAGTTGGCAATATCAGACTGCGCCTATAGGTAACAGTGGCGAAGCAAGGGAATTCTTAAATTTTTGCGACAACCACAGCCTCACTCAAGTTCCGCTGGAACCTACCCGCGTGATGCAAAATTCTGCAAATATTTTAAATCTGTTATTAACGAATTACCCAGGTAGTGTTCAGCCCGTTACATACCTGCCTGAAATTAGCGACCACAAGGTAATTGACGCTAACCTTGTCATTACACCAATCCGGCACCAAAAATGCAATAAAACCATACGTCTTTCTAACAAAGTAAACTGTGACGAGATAAATAGCGAACTTATGTGTTTTTTCCAGTCTTTGCATCAAGTTTTCATTCCTGAAGTATTCAAGAAAATTGATTGCTGTTCAGAAATAAACCAGAGCCGTATCCGTAACTTCATTCCCCAAAACATTTTTCGATGTAATTCAGAGAAACCATGATTTACTGAAACACTTAAACGCTTGGAGAACAAAAAAGAAGAGAAAAGAAACGTCTTTACTGTTCAGCCAGGTTTCAGGGGATTGTAGCGCATGGCTATAATAATACGAAGCCAAAAAATCGTTTCTCGCCGCTATTCATAACGCTAAGAATAACCTTTTCCCCTCGACCTGCCTAATATGCTCACCGGTAAGTCCAGAAAATTCGGGCAAGTCATAAACAGGGGAAAGGGGCAGGCAGGGGAAAGAAGTACGCGGAATTTTAGAAGCCTATTACATCAGGCTGCATGGTGAAGATTGCATTAGCGCAACTTCGGTACGCCTTGAAAAAGAACTTGCTTTTTTGGCACGCGGGCGATAGTTGCGCTGCTGATGTGTCTGATGTCATTGTCCGGTGATGGGTTTCATTTTGCAGCGCATGTCCTGTGAGCCTTGCTGGGAAGGTACCTTGTTCAGTTAAGCATGGTTGCTAGTCCAGTCGTCGTCGCTATGTGCACTCCTCCTTCTTGTCCCTCGGCTTTTTGACTGGTTTTTGGGCTATGTACCAACTTGCGCAGACCTCAACTGTTCTCATGAAGCCGCATCGTACGCCAGAGATAACCCTCACGGAAGAATCAGGCGCAGACATCACTCAGGCTGAGTGAATATTCTTGGGTGCTGAATTGGGGAACGAACTTGTGGATTAGACTTCCTAGCTTGTTTCTAAGCAAGAACTAATTTTCTTGAATTGTTCGCGAATGAAAACTTGACGCAAGGACCTGGAGAAAAAGTTGGGGTGAGGCTTAGCTAAAGTTTAAGCCTGGATATCTCGAAGCGAAAAGCTTCATGGCGATGCTCGTGGTTTAGCCTAAGGTTTCATACATAGGGCTAAAATTTGGGTATACCTCTCGTGATTCTGGCGTTTCAGCCGCTTGTCTAGCCTTGCACTTTTCATATCTTCGCTGCTTTTGAGCCAGCTCCCACGCTACCACTTCTGGGTCTCCTCCTTCCATGGCGAAAGGTCAGACGACGGAGGCAGCGCGCGGCGGCGACGACGGCTGCGGCAACCTGCGCTCCGCGTGACGTCACTCGGCTTCACGGTCAGACGACGGAGTCAGCGCGCGGCGGCGACGACGGCTGCGGCAGCAGCGACCACCTGCGCTCCGCGTGACGTCACTCGGTTTCACGGTCAGACGACGGAGTCAGCGCGCGGCGGCGACGACGGCTGCGGCAGCAGCGACCACCTGCGCTCCGCGTGACGTCAATCGGTTTCACGGTCAGACGACGGAGTCAGCGCGCGGCGGCGACGACGGCTGCGGCAGCAGCGACCACCTGCGCTCCGCGTGACGTCACTCGGCTTCACGGTCAGACGACGGAGTCAGCGCGCGGCGGCGACGACGGCTGCGGCAGCAGCGACCACCTGCGCTCCGCGTGACGTCACTCGGTTTCACGGTCAGACGACGGAGTCAGCGCGCGGCGGCGACGACGGCTGCGGCAGCAGCGACCACCTGCGCTCCGCGTGACGTCAATCGGTTTCACGGTCAGACGACGGAGTCAGCGCGCGGCGGCGACGACGGCTGCGGCAGCAGCGACCACCTGCGCTCCGCGCGACGTCACTCGGTTTTGCGCATGCGCAGCTGTGGCAAATCTGTAGTGTGGCTCACGCGAAGCCCGGTGTTGGCGAGCCTAGTGAAGCTTTTCGCTTCAAAACAAAGCTATAGAAAGAACGAAACGAAATGAAAGCTGATTTCCTACGCCACGTTCAAAAATAGATGATGCTATGCTATCAATTCCATTCTTGTCATCCGGTATTTCGTTCCTAATTGAAACCATGAAATTTTCATCATCCGGTGTTGATAATATAACTCGGAGTTTCTGAAGAATACCAGGGATATCCCTGCGGCGTGTTTCTGTGTGCTTTTTTCAGTAACTTCCATCAGGACAGCTAACAGACGACTGAAAAACCGGTAATGTCTGTCCACTCTTCAAATCGGGTAAAAAAGACTCACCACTTAATTGCAGCCCGATTTCCCTTACTAGTGTGCTCTGCAAAACTGCAAAACCATGGAACACGTCATCCACACAAACTCTTGAGCTTCCTCAATTCACAACTCTTTTTTTTTAATCCTTCAGAACAGGGCTTTCAAAATGTTAAATTCAGCTAGACATTTTTGTTCACGATTTGCATGCTTATCTTGATTCTAACCTACAGACCGACGCCATTTTCCTAGACTACGCGAAAGCTTTCGACAAGGTACCACATAAGCGCTTCCTACTAAAACCTTGGCATTTAAATCTGCCCTCCGTTGTCTTGAAATGGACAGAAAGATTCTTGACTAATCACGCACAGTTTGTCAACAACCCCAATTTCAGTTCTATTCTAGTAACATCAGACGACCCTCAAGGGTCTGTATTCAGCCGCTACTGTTCTATTAATGACTTACCAACATACATAATTGTAATATTGGCATGACGACTGCGTTATTTATCGCTCAGTTACTAACGTCTTCGACTAAACATCTCTTCAAGACGACCTTAACTACACTCAGAAGTGTTGCGCCGATTTGTTAACGCAACTGAAGAGCGTGTCTTTCCACCGCCGTCGAAACCCGCTTGATTTTCGTTACGCGGCTGTGCCGTCTGTTCCAGCATATCAATAGTCTGCATCACCTTTTGTAATGACTTGTCCTGGAGTACACACGTTACTGACATTATTTCATTTGCTAATAAAACGCTTGAATTTTAATTTTACTACGTCGTTTCCGCCAAGTCCCTCAAGCTGTAAAACTATTGGCCTACAAACCCCTTGTCAAAACTAAGTTAGAATATGCATCGCCCAATTGATACCCGCATCATGCTTACTTATCAATGCATTTGAATCAGTTCAAAGCCGAGTGGCCAGATTCATACATCCTTCATATTCTCACGACATTTGTGTGCCAGTACTGAAAGTAGAAATTCGGCTCATTACCCCTCTTAGTTTACTGCCGTCTTGCCAGCTTTTGCTTATTTCATAAATTTTCCCATAGTTCACATGGCTGCCCACCTAACGTTGCCCCGCCAGTCCGCATATCTCACTGCATTCGGCATACTTTTCAAGTCTCCCTCCCACGTGCACGTACAGTTACTTTTGCCGCTTCATTTTTTTCCCGGGCTGCTTGCGGCTGAAATGACCTACCCAACAACATTGAAGCCATGACATGCTCACCAAACTTGGCCGAAAATGTCATCAGTCACATTCGCTGTGTTAATACCTGCTCACCATACAGTTTGCACCACCCCTCGCTGGGTCTTTAAGGTACTGAAATGAAATGACAGGACGTTTCAGCGACAATCATCGGAGCTTATCTTCACCGTCTTCCCTCCAGTGATGGCGAAGAAATGGAGGTATATTAGAATTCATATATTAGCGCCTCGTATTCGAGAGGTGCCGGGAGGTAAGGAAGGTCTTCGGTGCCAGTGGGCACATCTCTGTATTTGCGGCGGCGTTCCCTGAGGGAGTATATGGAAGAAACAAGCACTAACCATGAATGTGGAAGAAACAAAAGGAAGACGCACTGACGTTTCAGCGATGCCTTGTTCACAGAATATAGTGTGAGGTTGTTGAGGACAACCTCTCCCGCTACACTGATGTACCGCGGGTGAGAGGAAGAAGATGAGTGGGAGTTGGGAGAATGGGGATAAATAGAATAATGGCAGAGGAAGAAGTGTAAATGAGATGAAACATTCATTTTTTATGATTACTATATTTCTTGAGCATTCTCGGAGAGTGCTTGCTTTAAATGGAGTATGAGTCATACGGGTTCCAGTCGAACTCCGAATTATACCCTGAGATTGGTCCGTAATTACCGTGGCACCTGTTACAGTTGTCACCTTCAGGCGGGGTCACACGCAATCACGGGTTGCTGCGGTCGGGGCCCATGCAACGCGCGTAGTGCGATCCTCTGTGTGACGCACCTCTACTCACTGAACGCCAAACCACTGACATCAATATTTATTACCGACTCGAGTAAAACCATCCGCCAGTGACTTACCACCTACGCTTATCTTGTGCTTTACGCAGCCGATACTAATTTACTAATATCAGACACAGATGAAATTACGCTTATTGATAACGTTAATATTGAACTGCAAAATTTACATTACTGCTGTACAGCAAATGATATTAGCCTTAACCCATCAAATACTGTTTTATATCGTTTTTTACTCTGAGTAATAGAAAACAGCTCCTCATTGCGACGTATTTTACAACCGCCCAATATTTTACGCGACTGAGACAAATTTTCTTGGAGCAATTTGAGGAAAGGAGATGGCGCAGTAATTGTCACACATCGCGTTGCACACCCGCATCGCACCGTAAGGGAAAGGAGGAAGGTAGGAGTGAAGGAAGGAAGAGAGAAAGAGGTGCCGTAGTGGAGCACGGTCGCTCGATCTGGCTCCGGAATAATTGCGACCATCTGGGGACCTTTAACGTGCACTGACGTCGCACAGCAAACAGGCGTCTTTTCCGTTACCATGCCTTTGTTCCCTCTCCCATAAACTACTGCGTTGCGGTGTGAAGATGCACATATAAAACTCACCTGTTTCCCATATGTAATACCTTGTCGGAGCTAAGGCGAGGAAGAAGTAGCAGTGCTGCGGCTAGGCAGCTGCTGCGCGAGCAGCGCAATTCAAAACAGTTCGAACCACAATGCAGTCGGAGCTGGTTCTTCCTCACCTTAGCTCCGATAGATTTGGCTACCCGGCTTCGAACACGCAACCCATCCTCCTCCATGGGTTTTCCTGGCTCTTCCGCCCTGCCTACCGGCGGCGACCCGTCCCAGAACGCACAGCCTCTCGGTGCTACGGTGGCCGCGTTCCAGCCAGTCAGCCTGCCGCCATTTTGGCCCAATAGCCCCCGCGCCTGGCTCTTGCTCATTTCCAGCTGTGACATATCACAAGCCAAGGGACGAAGTTCCTCGATCTCGTGTTTTCTCTGCCTCCTGACGTCACTGAGGAGTTAGTGGACGTCATCAGCTCGCCGGACTCGGCTCGACCCTTCGACACGTTGAAGCCGGCTCTCATCGACCGCAAGTCCGCGCCCCAGAGCACCAAACTCCAGCAGCTCCTCCGCGCTACAGAGCTTGGTGACAGCCGCCCTTCGCAGCTCCTCCGTCGCATGCGCCAGCTTCTTGGAGGCTCCGCTACTCAGCACGACCCCCTTCTGCGTGAGTTGTTCCTTCAGCGTCTTCCCCAGCACATGGTCCCCATCCTCGCAGCTGCGGGTGATGTTTCACTAGACAAGCTCGCTGACCGTGTTGCGGACTACTCACGGCTCCCCAACGTCAACAGCGTGACTAGTCCGCTTCCAACTACTGCCGCAGACTCCCAGCTTGCCAGCATCGAATCTCGACTTAATGCTCTTGCCAGGCGGCTCGATGTTCTCGCGCCCTTACCACGCCGTCCATCGGCGAATTTCCGGCCACGCCGCTGCTTCCCGCCACCTTCGCATTCTTCAGAGCTCCAACCATCTGACGCGCGGCCCGACACCTTGCCCTCGGCTGTATGCTGGTACCACCGTACCTACGGCACCTCTGCTCGCAAGTGCTCCCACCCGTGCTCCTGGTCGGGAAACGCTGCGACCGGCCACTGACGGCGGCAAGTGGTGCTGGTGGACGGGCATGCCGCCTCTTTTATGCTTCGGACAAGATCACTGGCGCTCTCTTCTTGGTCGACACGGGAGCACAGGTCGGCGTCATAGCGATCTCGTGGGCAGATCGCTGTCGCAACAACCAGGCCTCTCCGTTTAAGTAAGTAATTAACTTTATTTGCAGGAAGTAATACAATTAATCCCTGCGGGTGGCGTAAGGTTAAATGCTCGGAAGCCTGACGAGGCCAATTGTGAACAGCCTGCAGCAGCAGAGTCACATTTTCTTTACATAAAACACTTACGCGGTTACAATAGCACAAACATATTCCCGCACTATCAAATACAACACGAGTACAGCAGTTAAACAATAAAATAGAGCAATACGACACAAGTACACTTAGGGGATTTTGTTAAGGAAAAAGGGTACAGATACATTTATGTACAGCCGAAAGTAACAGTTGTCAGAAATCAAGGAAATAAAAAAGTCTGTTAGTGAGAGTTTCTAATAATACCATCCGGTAGAATTGAGCCTTATATTGTGTGGTGCAAAAACAGAATATCAGCTACAGACTAATGTCAGTGCACGTTAAAGATCCCCAGGTGGTCGAAATTATTCCGGAGCCCTCCACTACGGCACCTAATTCTTCCTTTCTTCTTTCACTCCCTCTCTTATCCCTTCGCTTACGGCGCGGTTCAGGTGTCCAACGATATACGAGACAGATACTGCGCCATTTCCTTTCCCCAAAAAACCAATTATTATTATTATTATTACAGACTACATGATAGCCATCTACAGAGATTTATGGATTCTTGTAGTTTATTCATGGCTCTAAAATATTTTTGAGGAGAACAATAATTCTTGATATGTTCTTTTAAAAGCTCTGATTGGCTGGCTGAAGTCAATATCAGATTCGTGTAGGTTAAGTATTTTGGCTACTTGGTAGTCCATACCCTGTTTGCCATAGTTCTAAATTTTTCAATCTTTCTTTTAGTGTTTCTAATTTCATATTTCGAGGAAGTATGGCAGATTTCTTCAGTATACAACTGTTTTTTGTAAATATATTGCATTAGCCTTAAATTGTATACTTTTATACCTGGAAGGATGTTATGTTTATAGAAAAGGGGTTGCGTGGCTAGGTTTTTTATTGGGCCTTTGTAGTTTTCAAGGATTCGAAGTACGCCCTTCTGCAGAATTAATATTCTCTCATAATTACCTTTGGTGGTAGTACCCCACACAAGCATGCCATACAACAATTTGGAATAAAACAACGCGTAATAAATAGATCTTTTCAACCATAAAAGTAAAATATAGGATATTTTGGTTAGGCATACAACGGTACGCGCGAGTTCCGAAATGATGTGATTGACATGAAAATTCCAAGACAAATGTTCGTGAAACCATACTCCAAGGAACTTATGCACCTGCACTTTTTCCAGGTAATGGTCTTCGAACATTACCTGAATATCAGTTGGAGTTTTGTTGATGGGCCTGAATACTATGTATTTAGGTTTTTGCGCATTGAGCCGTAATTTATTTTTTTTTTCAGCCATTGCGACAATTCTACCAGATAGGCATTAATCTCCTCTCTTATTTCCTGAATTTTTCCACCTGTAAAAAATATGTTTGTGTCATCAGCGAATAGCGTGATGTCAGGAGTGTGTTTTAGCTCAGTGATGTCATTAATATACAACAGAAATAGAACTGGTCCCAGTACTGAGCCTTGTGGGACCCCTGCTTTTGTAAGTAATTTTTGGGACCTCACTTTGTCCAACGAAACGTTCTGCTGCCTCAGTGTCAAGAAACTCCGGAAGAGATCGAAGCTAATACCCCTAACGCCATATCTGTGCAATTTCCTAAGCATGATATTGTGGTTTACCGAATCAAATGCTTTTCGCAAATCGAGAAATATATCTATGGTTTACAGGCTCCTATCAAGGTTATCAATTATTTGATTTTTCACTTTTACAAGTGCATCTTCTATTGTTTTATTTTTTTGAAAACCATATTGGGATGGCGAGAGTATATTATATTTATTAAGGTATGCTACCAGGCGCTTATGGATGCACTTTTCATAAATTTTTGAAAATGTGGGCAAGACGGAGATTTGACGATAATTTGAGATATCATTTATAGGACCACCTTTAAGGACAGGAATTACTTTGGCCACCTTCAATTTCTGTGGAAAGATTCCAGTCAGAAACGATAAGTTTATTAAGAACGCAAGTATTGGACTAATAGTTGACGAGACTTCTTTTATTGATGCTACCTTAATATCATCACATCCACTAGCAGCTTCGGCATTTAATCCTTTTATAAACATGTCGACTTCACCCGGGCTGACATCAAAAAGTACAAGAGAATTGGTTTGACGAGTTTCATCATAGGTACAGTAGTCTTCAACCTCGTCTGTTTCAGGTATTGCTGCATTCACAAAGTTTATGGCATCAGCTAGGAGCTGCCCCTCTAATATGATGTTATTAATTTCTATCTGTTGAATCGTGCTGCCAGCCTTGTTTTTTCCTTTCAAGTAATTGACCTCTTTCCATATTTTTTTCGGGTCTGATTTTATTCTGGAGAATAGTGACTCATAGTAATCTTTTTTTGCTTTCTTTAGGTCGCTATTTATTTTGTTCCGGAACCTCTTAAACTCAAGAAATAAAGCATAATCTCTACTCGCGAGCAATTTATGAAACATTGCATTCTTTTGTTTTATTCTTTGATGAAGCCTTACAGTGATCCAAGGCTTATGAATTTTCTATCTCCGCAATTTTGCCCTTAGCAACGGAAAAGCAGCCTTATAGCAGCATAGAAAAATGTCGAGAAACAGGTCGTACGCTTTATCTGCGTTTTCCTCCATATAGACAGGAGACCAATCTGCTTGTTCGATCAGTGTTCGAAATTTCCTCATTGAGGATTCGCATATACTCCGATGCTCAAAATAACGATTGCTATCCTTAACTTTGTGAAATAGACGTTGGGTGCCAATGTATATCGGCTGATGATCACTTAGATCACTTGTCAGAACCCCTGCTGTATAATCCGAATTATTAAGATTTGTTATTGCGACATCTATGCCTGTGGAAGAGTTCAAAGTAGTACGGGTAGGTCTGCAAATGGCATTTTCACAGCCATACGATATTATGAGATTTCTCAGGTCCCAGGCCGGTAAATAATCTTTGAGCAAGTCAATGTTCACGTACCCCATTAGAAAAAATGGCTTCTTTATGTCATTAAAATGCTCGAGTAATTCTTCTAAACGTGAAAGGAAGTGCCGCTTAAGTCCTGTTGGGGGTCTGTAAATTGCAGCGAGAAGGAAAGAGTCTGTTTCAACAGCTAAACATTCGACATCACCGTCGCTGCGGGTGAGAGTATCAATTACATGAAAAGAATAATGGCACTGATGATAAATAGCCACTTCCCCACCTCTGGCTCTGTCTGCCCGGTCAAGTCGAATTGGCGTATAGCTGTGGAATTGCGGAGACGGATCATTTACTGTAAGCCAGGTTTCGCTGAATAAGAGTGCGTCAAAGTTTATCTGGCAAGACATCAAGTAGTCATCTAATTCCTCATGTTTGTTTCGTATGCTCCGGACGTTTTGGTGTAGTACTACAAAGTGGGAATTAAAATCACGGATGTCAGTAGTCGCGTATGTGGCTGCATTTCTTAAGCGGGTGGGACATGATCTGTATACACAACCTTTGGTCCGCCTGCTTACGAGATAAGGGCTACATCATCAACGCTCATGATTTTGATGACGTCAGATGTTTCATCTTTCCTGGCAAGGATCTTTCCATTGCTCACCCAGACAAACTTCCATTTCGCAGCTTTTTTCTTTGCAATGGCTGCTCCAAGAAGCTGCTTGTTTTGTCGAGTCAAGTGTTCATTAACGTAGACTGTGCTCTCTGTTCCTTCGAGACCAAGCAAGGTGGTAACGACCTTCTTTTTCTTAGCTCTCGTGAGCAAAGTTGTTGGTCGTGGGCGATCAACAACTCGCCCATTCGCACGTACGGCCAACGGTCCCTTACGCTTAACCTGGGATTTCGCCGCACGTTTCGTTGGATCTTCGCTATCGCTGACGTCTCGCAAGCTGTTCTTGGCACAGACTTCCTGAGCTTCTTCAACGTAGCAGTCGACATGCAAGCTCATCGCTTCATAGAGCTCAGCACGCACCTCTTCGTCAACGGCGTACTCTCCACCGCTGCGTTGACGGGGCTTCGCGCTCTCGTCCCTGTTTCGCCGTATGCGAAAGATCTCACTGATTTTCCCAATCTGGCAAAGCCGCACACCAGAGTCATCAGTGAAGCACTCGATCACCCACCACATTGTGACTTCGGGACCTCCGGTGTTTGCTCGCCCTCGCCGTTTGTCGGGAGAACACTTCGCTATCGCTCGCCGTGAGTTCCAACGCATGCTTGAACTCGGGATAGTACGCCCTTCCTCCAGCAAGTGGGCGTCGCCACTTCACATGGCGCCATGGGCGACTGGAGACCATGTGGACATTACCGCGCCCTCAGTGCTCACACTTTACCAGACCGCTATCCACTTCCTCACACACAAGACTTCACATCAAATCTGGCTGGGTGCACGATATTCTCTAAAATAGACTTAGTAAAGGCTTATCATCAAATTCCCGTGGAACCCGCTGATATTCCGAAGACGGCCATTGCCACACCGTTCGGCCTCTTTGAGTGTGTGCGGATGCCTTTTGGCTTGCGCAACGCCGTCCAGACTTTTCAGCGAACTATCAACGAGGTTAAGCGAGGCCTCGACTTTGTGTTGGCTTACATCGATGATCTCTTCGTCGTAAGTTCATCCGGTTCTGAGTATGAAGCTCATCTGCGCGCCCTCTTTCACGGACTGGATGAATATGGGCACGTCATCAACCCGAACAAGTGCCTCTTTGGCGTAGCTACAATACAGTTCCTAGGCCACCTTGTCACTCCACAGGGTATTAGGCCTCTCGACAGCAAAGTTGACGCCATTCTTGGACCTCCTGAACTTTCATCGTCGCTTTCTCCTGAAGTGCGCCTCTTTCTGAAGTTTGGCTACAAAAAGAATATTCTGCTGCACCCCTTAAGTAGACTGAAGACGCTGCAGCTGCATTTTCTGCTACCAAGAAGGCGCTCGCCGACGCCACTCTGTTCATACACCTAGTTCCTGACGCTCCACTGAGCCTCGTCACCGACGCCTCGAGCACTGCTGTCGGCGCAGTTCTCGAGCAGCACGTCTCTGGTGGGCAGCCTCTCGGTTTTTTTCTCCCAAAAGCTGAAGCCACCTCAGACCTGAGCCAGTGACACCTGAGCACCTTCGGTCGAGAACTGCTCGCTGTGTACCTCGCCATCAAGCATTTTCGCCACTTCCTGGAGGGCCGGGACTTTCACGTCATCATGGACCATAAGTTCTTGAGTTTGCCTCCCAAAGGAATCACAGCACTACACTGCAAGCAAGATCCGCCGACTGTCTTTTATCTCCGAGTTTACAGTGCATCTCCGTCACGTCCATGGCCCGGAGAATGCTGCTGAAGATGCGCTTTCCCGTGTTAGTGCCATGGCGTCCGAATCATCAGTGGACATGGAGGAGCTAGCGGCTGCACAGCGCAGCGATCCAGAGCTGCATCGTCTTCGCTCCTCATCCACGTCCCTGTCCTTCGCCGAATGCCCACTGCCGATTTCCTCCCACTTCATTACGTGCGTGACATCCACTGGCGTCTCGCGCCCCTACGTACCCTTGGCTTTCGGTAGCACCATTTTTGATTAACTGCACAGCATGAACCACCCTGGTATGCGTGCGACGCAGCAGCTGATCACATCTAGTTTCCTTTGGCCAAGCATCAATGCCGACGTCCGCTGCTGCTGCTGCTGCTGCTAGGAAGAAAGAAAAGGAAAGTGCACAGGCCTGCCTACTGGCTCTAGCCGAGCTACGCTCGCTGCCGCGTGCTGAAGGTAGGAGAGTTAAAGGATAGGGGGGGGGGGGGGGGCAAAGACAAAAAGAAAAGGCGCGCGCTAATATGCCCCGGGCCAATCCCGGAGGCAGGGCAATACCGGGCTGACCCGTGCCTCCGACGTCCGCCACTGGGCACGAACCTGCCTTCACTACCAGCGCGTCAAAGTTCACCGGCATACCGTCACGCCCGCCTCTCCTTTTCTGCCGCCTGACGCACGATTTTCCGACGTTCACATAGACATTGTTGGACCGCTCCCGTTATCACGTGGGGCCTCTTAAGGCGCGCCCACACTAGCGGGAAGCTTCCCGCAGCGGCACAGCGTCAACGTCGACGCTGCCTCGCAGCTCCTCGGAATGACGCTCACACTGCGCGCGTTTTCTCGCTGCGGTTGTCTTGGAATGTGGAGAGAGGAGGCGCTGAGGGAGGACCCGAACGAGCAGAAAGAGAAGGGGATAGTCACGTGACACCAGAGAAGACTGGAAAGCGCGCCCTTTTCCCGCGTCGTCGTCTTGATCGTCTGCTAGCTCTCCTCCCGTCGCCCTTTTTGTCTCGAGGATGGCTGGTTCGAACGATGAGCTGTTGGCTACGGTAAATGTACTTATACTTTTGAAAAAGACATAGCGCATGAAGACAGGATAGTGCAGAGACTGCTGCAGGTGATCGAGATTCGAGCCACGTTGGCCGAAGGGGCACCACCTTTAGCAGGCTGCGAGGTTATCCGAGACTGGGGCTTCGCCCGCGAGGGGCGCAGCGGGGTTTACGGAGCTTCTCCCAAGCGAACTCCCCTAAAGAAAGCCGGGCGCCAGGCCGGGGGACGCTTGTACCCATTTTTACCGGTGGGTGCCCGGCGGTGGGCTTCGAACCATCCACCTCCCGGAGCCGAGACGGGCGCCCTGTCTTCATGCGCTGCCTTTTTCAAAAGTGATGCACCAACAAGCCCAAAGTTCCACCCTATTAAGTACTTAAACTTGTTTGTTCGCTGCTTCTGCACCGTCGCTTCTGCACCGTCTCAAGTAGCATGTCCATGCTGGCAAAGCAGCCGCCGAGTGCCCGGCCGGCCGGACGCGCGCAGCCTCCGCCTCCGCCGACGGGGTCACTGAGCTGGGACCGACGTCACGGTTCACGGTCGGCGCCCATTGGCTGTTCTCGTCAGCGGCACGGGAAAAATAGCTACCGGACCCATCGCTCTGCGGGACTGCACAGCAGGCTCTCCGCGGGAGAAAAACCGGCTTGTGCGGGAAGCGGCGCGCGGAAAACGTTCTGCGTTGTGCGTTTTCCCGCTAATGTGAGCGCGCCTTTATCCGCTCACGTGTGTCGATCGTTTCACCCGCTGGCCTGAGGCGTTTCCCATCGCTGGCACTACAGCCGAGACCGTTGCTTCGGCCTTCATAGCCGGCTGGGTCTCTGGCTTCGGCTGCCCATCTGTCGTCACCACCGACCGCAGCCGCCAGTTTCAATGGGCCCTGTTTGCTGCTTTTGCCAATATTCTGGGCGTCCGCCACATCCATACGACCGCCTACCACCCTTCGGCCAATGGCATGGTAGAACGTCTGCATCGCCAACTGAAGGCTGCCCTTACCACTTTTCAGCCAAGGGAACGCTGGTCCGACCACCTTCCCCTCGTCCTCTTGGGCATTGGCTCGGCACTTAAGGCTGACCTCGGCAGCTCTTCTGCGGAGCTCGTCTACGGTGTACCCCTCCGTCTTCCTGGGGAATTCTTTTCTCCTTCCTCCCCTCCGTTAATCCATGGCGCTTCCACCTACATCCGCGACCTACGCAAGACATTTCGTCACATTACTCCTGTCATCCCTGCAGCCCGTCACCATCAGTCCGTGTTCGTCAGCCAGGACCTGGCCTCCTGCACCCATCCGCCCTGACCACATCCGTCCACCCCTCACGCCGGCCTACGATGGACCGTTCTGCCTCCTGCAACGTGCGCAGAAGACCTTCACGTTAGACGTCAACGGCCGTGAAGACGTCATGGCTACTGACCGACTTAAACCAGCCTACATTGCCACTACTATGCCCGACGGGTCTCCTCTCACTCTCGCTTCGGCTGCGCCACCATTGTGCGCACCTTCCTCCAAGCACATCCGCTGGGGACATCCTGTGGCTTCCGCTCTACGGGGGAGCCCTGTAGCGCCCCTCGCAACGCGCTCGGCTCGCAGGCCATTGCACACGGCGCCGGGCAAGAAGGAGGAAGTTGGGCTAGGCAGCCGCAGCGCGAGCAGCGCAATTAAAAGCTTTCCAAAAACGGCGCTTCGTATAATAAAAGCAAGCAGTTCATACACTCATAGTGACGCACTACTTAATTCCCTAAATTTCATTTTCATTTCATTTCATTACCCGAAAGCCCAGGGGTGCATTACATTGGGGGCGGGGGGAAGGCGTCATCACGACATAAACAGTCTAAAAAAATACAGTAGGTGCGGTGTACATATACAAGGTGTACATACACAAGTAGCGAATGCATGAGATTCTAGGGGGCAAAAGTAAGTGAAAAAGAAAACAAACAGAAAACAATAAATCAAATGAGGTAAAACAGCTTACTTTAGGGTCAGAAGTTCTGCCTAATCACTTAGATGCGTTACCAAATTGTGGCGTAATTTTTAGTTCCTCGTGATGTAGACAATATCTTCGGGAAGGGCATTCCATTCATTCATCTCAAGTTGATGAAAGGATAATCGTAATAAATCTGTTCTAGCAAATGGAGACCCCAATTGCTAGAACGATACAAGAAAAAATACGCGCGACAGGTTTAATTTGCTCAGCGGTGTAGACAGAAGGGTTATGGTAAAGCTTGTGGGAAAACATTAAACGATGAAATTTGCGCCTTTTTTCTGTCAGCTGAGTATTTAAGTCGCGCTTAATCATTGAAAGGCTGGAATACGTGGAAAAGTTACATGAGATAAAGCGCGCACTTAACATATATGAATAACTTTGTTACATACAATATTCTTCCTTTATTTCATCAATTGCTTCCCAACCAGCAAAATGCATTGACTATCTCTGCCCATCCTTCCGTTTGATCTGAGTAGTGATGCCCGTGCACGCCACCGCTTTCTGCGACGAAAGACAAATACAGATTACGGTCGTCGCAGCTTGGAATTTTCAGGCATTACTTATTGGAATAAGCTCCATTCAACTGAAAAAGCTATAACTTGAATTCATTCCTTCCAAAAGAGCGTAAAACAGTTGCTTTTGAAGAAAACGTAGCCTCTTATTTTTTTCGTAAATCTGTAATTTGTTACGCATATCTATAAAGTCATGCATTTTGGTGTTTGCACCTACTGAACATTCGTCTAATTCCATATATGTAGAAAGTTTATTTTAAGTAACAGTGTCTTGTCTGCAGAAGCAATGCCTTCTTGAATAGCCGCCGCGGTTGCTCATGGGTTACGTTGCTCGGCTGCTGACCCGAAACACGCGGGTTCGATCCCGGCGGCCCCATCAAGCGGCGCCCACTGAAACCCCGACACGCAACGTACGGCGATGGTCCAGCAGATGGCGTGCGTATAGAGAATGCACAGAAACGTCTTAGAAACGTATCTGTTATGTAGTGTGTTATGTGTGTGTTATGTACTGTGGCGTTCACGAAGGGGCGACACGGGCGGCAATGAAGACGCAGGCGCTTCGACGAGCTCCGGTGCTGGCAGTTGTCTGGAACGCACTCAAAGTTGCAGACGCCACGTCGCGTCTACAGTTGCCCGATAGACCGCAGCTTTCGCTCTCTAACCAGGTAGTTAAACCGCAGCTACTTTTTTCTCCCGAGAGGGTTTGCGGACTGAGACTAGCTGTACAGCTGGGCCTTACGTTCCAAACAAGCGAACGGGCCACGGTGGAAGGAGCACTATACTCCGTTTCATACATAGCTGTCTACACAGCCAAAGGTACGGAAGTAGTCCGTCAAAAAAAAACTAACAAAATGTGTCACTCCGCCTCGCGTCGTGGCTGAGTGGTACGAAGCGCGGGTATGTTTGTTCATTTTGTGAGGGGGCCCAGGTTCGATCCTCAGCGTAGGTTTGTTCTTTTTTTTATCTTTTTTCGGCGAATCTCTAGATAGAAAGTCTAAATGCGAGCCATATATAAGTGGCCTTTTTTGTTATCAAAATGAAATGACTTCTTTAATAAGAAGCGTGCTGTTAACTTTTTCCGCAGGGAAACGAAAGTGAAATGAGAGTTGGCAACGGACGTGCTGAGAGGCGCTGTTTTTCGGTGTTCACAGATTTTTTCGCATGCTGCACACAATGAATCATTAATTTTGGGGTGATAGAATTCAGTGTGGCTTCAATTATTTTACTCCGCCAGAAAGACCTTCTTTCTTAAACCTCACAACTGTCCGAGGGCTCACTCCGGTCATCTCGCCCACAATTGCGAGAACGTCACGCACAGTCTTCTCGGGGTGGAGCTTCCTTATGCTTGCGTAGACATTAACTATCACCGCCTTGCAGTCTTTAGAAAACTTTAAAGACTTCACCTTGGAAAAGAGGCGAAGAGGAGATGTTTTCGAAGTCGAAGCGGGGGAAGAAAACAAGCGAGCAGGTGACAGCGACGCCATTTTCACAAACAGACCTGCCGGCTCAGCTGCGAAAACCTGATACAGCCGGCGCCTGAGAAAACGAAAAATCTGCGTCACTCGGTTCTGGAAAACATAAAAGAAAAATCAATCTATTTGCAAAATAAAACACTTCCATCGGTCTACTATAATATCAACTACTGTTCACTTTGCTTGTCAATTCATTTCTATTTTTATTTTTGACGCACTATATTATGATGCGGACGAGGATCGCAAACAGGCACCGTAGCCTTGGCTGCGTAGACAGCTAAGTATGAAACGGAGTATAGAAGTTGGATAGTCTCTGCCGCTGAAAGGAGTCCCTAGCTCTTTGTAAAACTGGGCGCCTCTAAATCTGCGTACAGGCCCGCTATTTTCTCGATTTCGTCTCGAATTGTTTCTCGCCTCCTCCGTAGCAAAGACAAGCCGGAGCAATGCTGAACGTAACCACGCGCCATTTCGGGAGAAAGAAGAAACTGCGCCACTCCCGTGTCATGCAGGGAGTGCATTTTCTCGCCGAGATTTTCTCTCGGAAGCCAAGTGACAAATCCCCTCATTTTCGATCCCCACTTTATTCCCTTTCTGGCCCCGGTTTGTTCCCAGTCGCCCACACACCCTCCTGCAGGCGATTTCACGTGAGTGGCACATCGCCTTTGTCGGCGGGGATGCCAAGGAGGACGCTGCAGCCAGTAGTATACTCTATTCCAGGGCTGTCGCGCAGGGGCTCGCATACGAGTCGACTCGTGCAATTCGAAGCCATAACAAGCGCAAGCCGCTATAGCCGAGTCGTACGAAAGAACGCAAAACAAACAGGAGCGGAAGAAGACAGAAGCTCCCCGGAGGACATTTCGGCCACGGCGGCTCCTCGAAGACGGCTTTATCGCGCGCACGCACGCCGATCCCGCGGCGGCGCAGTAAGGGCGGTTCGCTGCGCCCAAATAAAAAGGGACGCATGAGGCCCAGATTGCCTCGGCGCGTGTAGTCGTCGCCGGGCGAACGAGAGCATGGGCGGCGAGTTTTCCGTTGCGTTGGTCCCCATCATCCTCCATTTTATTGGGGCCTCTCCCCTTGCATACCCTCCGTCAGCCGGCGACCGCCCGGACGGTAAGCGGAAGTTGTTCAAGCACAACCACTCAATCCAGCTGGCCGGAAGCTTGTTTTCAAAGGCGTCGCTTATTGAAAGTAATATTCCATGAACGACATCGCACCGCGTTGGTCCGGGCACCCTCTATCTATTTTATGCTGTTTTTTTATATTTTTCTTAGAGGACAAGTAAAAGGGTAAAAGGGTCTTCAATTTAGAAAACAACGCACACAAGCCGGGCTTCACGGATTCCCCATTCCACGGAGCACCGGCAACTCGATCGACGGGAAGGAAGCCATCTAGAGGTGCTTTTTTTTTTTCTTACTGTCCAATGTTTCATAGACGTGCCTTCGATGAACTCTTTATCGAGAAGATGTGGTGCGCCGAGTACCGGCTCACGCATCGGCGAACGCTTGCGGGTGTGTGCAGTGATGATACGCCGGAAATAAAACGTCGAACAATAACCTGAAGACTAGATTAGATAAATTACTTATAACCCGACTGAGTGCCATTTGCGCAGGATCAAAAATAAAATTGGCGTTTTAGTTAAGACATGAACGTAAGCTTAGTCATTTTTTTTTTCGTATTTCGAAACCTTACTCACGAGCCGTAAAAGTTGCTCGCAAATGCAGTCACGTACACTTGCTTGCAACTCATTGCGCACACTGTTCACTGATTCCGGGTATTACAGCAGCGTTTCTTCTCGGGCGCTGAGGGAGATTCTGAACAGCGACATGTTCCGACCCAGTTCTCACCATGCTGTTCTCACCACGGCGGCTACATATACTCTTGTTAGAGTGGATACGGGCAAGTGGGTCTTCGTAATCCGAATGCATTTTTTTTTCAGCGCGAAATTAGACAGGACGTAGCAAAGAGATACACGCAGGACAAATAGTGAACTTCAAGTGATGGTTTATAGACATGACCACAAATATACCTGCACAAAAAAGAAGCCTGAGCCATACCTTCGCTTACGATAATAAAAATAATAATAAATAAACAACAAACCGGAAAATAGCCTTTAAGAAACCAGCAGATCCCCTGGGCGCACGCTCCATGCTGTTCTTAAAAAAATGCAGCTATATGGAAGACAATAGTACAGACGCGGTGCTAACACATTTTTCGTCTGCATTATGTATCTGGAGAGCCAGCTGCCACGGTGGCTCAGTGCTTATGGCGCTCAGCTGCTGACCCGAAATATGGGGGTTCGATCCTAGCCGCGGCTGTCCAATTTCGATGGGGGCGAAATGTTAGAGGCCCGTGTGTTGTGCGATGTGAGTGCACGTTAAAGAAACCCAGGTGGTGGAAATTTCCGGAGCCCTTCACTATGGCGTCCCTCCTAGCTTGACTCACCTAGGGACGTTAAACACCGATAAGCCATATACGTATCTGAAGAGCCGACAAACTTTCCGTGCTGCTCTGCTGTCTGAAGCTGCGCAGTACACTGGTGCTCCTGTACGCAGCAGTGCACGATGGTCTGCTAGGCAGCGGCTGGAATGTTTGGCCAGGGAGCCACGCGCTATGAGCGTGCGGTGCTCTCGCACTGTCGCTGAGACACCTTCCTCTTTGTCCGACGTAGCTTTTTGCGCAGGACAGAGCAATCTCCGTTCTATAGGGGACAAAACAGGTCTCGCGCTTCTTCGTGAGGGCGTTATTGCCACATTTTTTCCCGCTGATCTTGGGGCAGCGCCACTGCACTTTTTGCTGGGCACTAAGGACGACTGGAGAGCCGCACTTTCCTGTAACATTTTCTTTAGGTCGTGGGAGAACCCATGGATGTAGGCAGCGCCTTACTTTCTTGCTTGCTCTTGACGCCCTCCTCGCCACTTCCAGCAGCAGTTTGTCCAGAAGTTCGTTCGTGCAGCACGTGGCCCTTAGGCGTGGCGTTGCGCACATGGTTGCCGCAACATGCGAGGGCAGCGCGTAGGCAGTTAGCGGCGATTCCTCCCTATAACAGTTTCGAATGGGCCGAATCGTACCCCAGGACTTCTTTTTTCGACCGCTCCAACAGACATGCGCATCCTGGAAGACACATTCAGAAACTAGAGGCTGCTGTTCTCTGGCAGCTCAAAGGTGAAACAAAACCGTTTCGAGCAGTCCATGAACAGCATATACTCACTGAGAAAATGATTGCACTCGTCTATTTCTTGTGGTATCCGCTTCAACAGCATCGCCGCTATGGGTACCGCTTGGCAGTCAGCGGCAATCCGCTTCTTTGTCTAGCCCCACCTTTCGCTCTTGGCAGGCTGATCAGGTGTGCTGCGATCTTCAAAGGGGCGGCTGCGCCCGCACGGCGGTCTCAGACGCCTGCATCAGGATTGCCTCGTTGCGCATGCGTTCACCTGGGCGGTTATCATCCACGTGCAGTCGACAAGCCCAATGTGCCCGGATGCAAGAAGCCGGGCGGAGGATCACGTGGTGTCTGCCAAAAGCTATATAAACCGTTCAACACCCAGGCATCATCGCAGTCAGCGGCAATCCGCTTCTTTGTCTAACCCCACCTTTCGCTCTTGGCAGACCGATCAGGTGTGCTGCGATCGTCAAAGGGGCGGCTGCGCCCGCACGGCGGTCTCAGACGCCTGCATCAGGATTGCCTCGTTGCGCATGCGTTCACCTGGGCGGTTATCATCCACGTGCAGTCGACAAGCCCAATGTGCCCGGATGCAAGAAGCCGGGCGGAGGATCACGTGGTGTCTGCCAAAAGCTATATAAACCGTTCAACACCCAGGCATCATCGCAGTCAGCGGCAATCCGCTTCTTTGTCTAGCCCCACCTTTCGCTCTTGGCAGGCTGATCAGGTGTGCTGCGATCTTCAAAGGGGCGGCTGCGCCCGCACGGCGGTCTCAGACGCCTGCATCAGGATTGCCTCGTTGCGCATGCGTTCACCTGGGCGGTTATCATCCACGTGCAGTCGACAAGCCCAATGTGCCCGGATGCAAGAAGCCGGGCGGAGGATCACGTGGTGTCTGCCAAAAGCTATATAAACCGTTCAACACCCAGGCATCATCGCAGTCAGCGGCAATCCGCTTCTTTGTCTAACCCCACCTTTCGCTCTTGGCAGACCGATCAGGTGTGCTGCGATCGTCAAAGGGGCGGCTGCGCCCGCACGGCGGTCTCAGACGCCTGCATCAGGATTGCCTCGTTGCGCATGCGTTCACCTGGGCGGTTATCATCCACGTGCAGTCGACAAGCCCAATGTGCCCGGATGCAAGAAGCCGGGCGGAGGATCACGTGGTGTCTGCCAAAAGCTATATAAACCGTTCAACACCCAGGCATCATCGCAGTCAGCGGCAATCCGCTTCTTTGTCTAGCCCCACCTTTCGCTCTTGGCAGGCTGATCAGGTGTGCTGCGATCTTCAAAGGGGCGGCTGCGCCCGCACGGCGGTCTCAGACGCCTGCATCAGGATTGCCTCGTTGCGCATGCGTTCACCTGGGCGGTTATCATCCACGTGCAGTCGACAAGCCCAATGTGCCCGGATGCAAGAAGCCGGGCGGAGGATCACGTGGTGTCTGCCAAAAGCTATATAAACCGTTCAACACCCAGGCATCATCGCAGTCAGCGGCAATCCGCTTCTTTGTCTAACCCCACCTTTCGCTCTTGGCAGACCGATCAGGTGTGCTGCGATCTTCAAAGGGGCGGCTGCGCCCGCACGGCGGTCTCAGACGCCTGCATCAGGATTGCCTCGTTGCGCATGCGTTCACCTGGGCGGTTATCATCCACGTGCAGTCGACAAGCCCAATGTGCCCGGATGCAAGAAGCCGGGCGGAGGATCACGTGGTGTCTGCCAAAAGCTATATAAACCATTCAACACCCAGGCATCATCGCAGTCAGCGGCAATCCGCTTCTTTGTCTAACCCCACCTTTCGCTCTTGGCAGACCGATCAGGTGTGCTGCGATCTTCAAAGGGGCGGCTGCGCCCGCACGGCGGTCTCAGACGCCTGCATCAGGATTGCCTCGTTGCGCATGCGTTCACCTGGGCGGTTATCATCCACGTGCAGTCGACAAGCCCAATGTGCCCGGATGCAAGAAGCCGGGCGGAGGATCACGTGGTGTCTGCCAAAAGCTATATAAACCGTTCAACACCCAGGCATCATCGCAGTCAGCGGCAATCCGCTTCTTTGTCTAACCCCACCTTTCGCTCTTGGCAGACCGATCAGGTGTGCTGCGATCTTCAAAGGGGCGGCTGCGCCCGCACGGCGGTCTCAGACGCCTGCATCAGGATTGCCTCGTTGAGCATGCGTTCACCTGGGCGGTTATCATCCACGTGCAGTCGACAAGCCCAATGTGCCCGGATGCAAGAAGCCGGGCCGAGGATCACGTGGTGTCTGCCAAAAGCTATATAAACCGTTCAACACCCAGGCATCATCGCAGTCAGCGGCAATCCGCTTCTTTGTCTAACACCGCCTTTTGCTATTGGCAGGTGAGTTTGATTTTCCAATTGCTGTAACTGGTTATATTGTATTTCTTTTTTCCCGCCGCTGACTGCAAAAGTGCCTGATACATGCTCTGCTTGCACAAAACCCGTGGACGGGAAGTGTTTGACTTGTTCTCGTTGCAAACGTAGTTACCACTTTGGGAAGAACTGTTCTGCTATCACGAAAAGTGCGTTTTCAAAATTGTCGACAGCTAAGCGTGAAACCTGGACATGTCCATCATGCCAATCCAGTACAAGCAATCACTCCGACTCAGATTAGAGTGATGTTTCTTTTGGTCCTGAATTCTCTGGTATTAACAGCCAGCTTGACCAACTGAGAGTTACAGTTGAAGCATTCACAGCTAAAGTGGAGGAACTGCTTCAATTTAATGCAACAGTTGAAAAGATGGCTGAAACTGTCACTGAATTTCAATCGTCAATTGAGTTCCTTTCTAATAAATATGACTCTGTTATGTCTACCCTGGAAGCTATCCAAACTGAGTTAACTCAGGTACATGCCTGAGTGGAATCGCCATTTGAGACGTTTGTCGCTCAGGCATAGCTACTGGATAAATCAAGGTGCGAAGTTAATGATCTTGAACAGTACAGCAGGCGATGCAATTTTAAAATCCACGGCCTCCAAACCAACCCTACTGAGATTTTGGTTTCTTTCATGGGTGATCTAGGTCAGAAACTAGAGTTTCCAGGTTTGAAGCGAATACAATTGCTTCAATACATCGAATGCTGAACAAGGACAGTTCGACTCCCCCTATCCTTGTGCAGATGCGTGACGTGGCGTCTAAAGAAAAACGGCTTGCTCTACGCACAAAGCGTCGCGATTTGCCTGCTGATGTGTCTCATCCTCGGCTGTATTTCAATGCAAATTTGACAAGGACAAACAAGGAGCTTTTCCGATTGGCCATGTCAAAGGGAGAAGAGAAGCAGTACAAATCTATTTGGACACGCAACGGCAAAGTTCTGGCCAAGAAATCAGAAGTGAAGTCTGTCATCCGCATTGAGAAGATGTCTAACCTGGATAAGATCTGCTAAGCATGGGCGATCTCAAATTCCTTGCGTTTACAACATTTTATGGAGTAACAAAATTTTTCACAAGTGACGCACAACTTGCTTTTCGAGCGACGCACGTTAATATCCGCAGTATCCGAAAGCACTGGGATCAATTCATGGCACTAAGTTCACCTTTCCGTTCTACATTTGACGTATTTGTACTGACGGAAATTAATATTTCAGCTCATATTTTTAATCAGTACGCAATACTGGGTTACCAAGCAATTTCATGTACACGACCTGCAAAAAAGGGGGCGGCATCGCAGTTTTTGTGAGAGGCAGTTGGACTGTTACAGAGCTAAATTTTGACTTCCAGCAAGCAGAATTTGTAGCATTGCGTATGAGCACGGCAGCTCTCTCTTTGATACTCTTTGCAGTATACCGACCCCCCTGATTCAATGGCAGGCTCTTTTTGATCGAACTGGACAACGCCCTCTCAGCTCACTCGCATGAAGACTATATCTCTGTAATAGGCGATATTAACATAGATACCTTTCGCGCTTCTATGGCTCTGGTCGCAGATTATCTTGATCTGTTATCAAAATGGGGAATGCAACCAACTATCCAGAAAACAACGCGGGAAGAATGTCTGGCGTGGCAACTTTTCGTCTCTTGCATCGACCATATAAATATAAGAGCTACGAATTTCGCCCTACAATCTGCTATCGTCGAAGAAAAACTGTCAGACCACTACTTTTTTTGTTGCTCATTAGCCCGGAAATCGAACCCTCCAACAGCGGATCGCGGTAAAAAAGATATAGCCATCTGTGATCCCAAAATATTCTACAGACTGGCATCAGAATACGATTGGGAAGTATTCTTGGAAAAATTGTCCCCGATAGACATTTATGATAAGCTTGTTGAACTAGTACGAGAGTTTAAGAAAGCGGCTACTGGCGTGGTTGAAATCATGCAGCGCAATAAAGAAAACTCATGGATGACCTCAAAAATACTATCAGCTATAAAAGAAAAAGATTTGCTCTGGGCACAGTCGAAAAGGGCACCTAAATCTATCCTGCTAACGTCAAAGTTTAGGACTGCAAGATATAAAGTAAATGCGATGATTCGTCAGGCTAAACGAGTACATTTTCGTGACAAGTTCAAGAATGCAGGCTCAGATACTAGAGATTAATAATCTTTGATTAATGATCAAAGAGGTGTCAAAAAGCGTGGCAATGATGGAAATATTTTGTGTTGCATTTCGGCACTGACGAAGAAAACATATCTAAGGAATTCAAGTTTTTTTCGCAAGTTTCGGGTAGTGCGCAACAGCATTCCTTGTTTTGTACTCTTAAGAAAAGCACAATCGAATCTGCACACCGACCATTGCTAAGTAAGGATGAGCTAAGTTCAATTATTTTTGGTCTTAAACGCAATAGATCTGTGGGAATAGATGGCATTTCAGTTGATGATCTGCGAACCTTGTTCGACATACTTACAGGCGTGTTGCTATCGCTGTTCAACAGCATTATCTCAAGTGGCATGACCCCGGCAAACATGAAAGCGGCTATTTTCTCCCCAATTCACAAAGGTGGTGCGCATAATAGGTATGAGAATCATCGTCCCATTTCAGTCTTGCCCTGTTTGACTCAAATATTAGAAAAAAACATCTGCTCTTTACAATGACAAGTTTTTTAGATAATGACAAAACCATGTCACCGCGTCAGTACGGTTTTGTACAAGGTAAAGGGACGGAAATGATTTTGGAGGACTTTTCTGACATGTTAAATCGTTCTTTCGAATGTAACCAAGTGGTGTGTGCACTGTTACTGCATGTCTCAAGGCTTTTGACAGCGTTTGTCACAGTGTGTTATTGTGTAAACTGTCCAAGTTAGGCTTCCGTGGAATATTTCTTTCGCTTTTGGAAAATCTTTTACACCAGACAACGCAATACGTCTTGATTGGGCAGGAAAAGAGCTCTCCTTTGCTAATAAAAGCTGGCGTTCCTCAAGGCTTCATAATTAGTCCTCTGTTATTTAACGTCTACGTGAATGACCTTTCAAACCCTCTGCCTGTAGGCCTGTATCAGTATGCTGACGATACTGTATTCGCATCCCTGTCACCGAACTACTCTGACTCACTTTCTTCTCTTCAAGCTGCAGCAACTATTGCTATGGACTGGTTCTTTCACAGCCCGATGAAGAAGGTAGATTTAAGCCATCAGCTGTTCTTGCATGGATCTGATTGCTCTCAATGTCAGTGTGTACCCCTGAGCTATACAACTGCAGTGAAATACCTAGTATTATACTTTGACTGTGTTCTTTCATTGAATGATCACTTATCCTGCGTTTCTAAAAAGCTCCGAACCGTCTCCTGTGTGCTTTACAACAGCAGGTACTACATGCCACTTTCAATCGCTACGCAAAGTTATTGTAAACGCTCTTGGTTATGGCGTACTGCGTTATGGCACAACGATTTATGGTCACTGTTCAATTCGTTGCAAGTACAGGATCAACTCTCTCCTACGATCTTTGTTAAAAAATATTGGCTATGATTTAGGCCTGCACTCCAAATCTGATGTTTTTAAGGTATTTTCGCTACCTGATTTTGATCGCCTTTTGATGGAAATGATTGTCCTGAAACATTTTTGGTTTAGTGACTATAAGATTCCGTATGTTCCCACATTGTCTCTTCGACCGAAGGAACCTTTTCGTATTCCCCGACGGTCTACAAGATATGGAAAGCGAGAAAGAAATTTTTACGTTCCCTTTTACATTAACAGGTAACCTCCAAGTGTTCGCTGGGCAAAAACTAAATTTGAAACAAAAAAGATGCTGAGATACACTAATTAGTGGGTGTATGACGTCGTACACATATGCCCCACCACCTGTCAAGTAAATCCTGTGATTTCATTGGTTACTGCTCTATTTTTTCCACTGAGCTGAGGTATTGTCATGCCATTTTGGTTTTACTTCCTCGCAATATATTCAGTTGGTTTTTTTTTTCATATGTAACATAGGTTTTCTATCTATTCTTACTTTGCCACCAGCCGCCGCGGTGGCTGAGTGGTTATGGCGCTCCGCTGCTGACCCGAAAGACGCGGGTTCGATCCCGGCCGCGGCGGTCGAATTTCGATGGAGGCGAAATTTTAGAGGCCCGTGCGCTGTGCGATGTCAATGCACGTAAAAGAACCACAGGTGGTCGAAATTTCCGCAGCCAACACTACTGCGTCCCTCATAGCCCGGGTCGCTTTAGGACGTCAAACCCCCATAAACCACACCTTATTTCGCCACTGTACAAATTTGATGTTCCGTAATTTTTAATGTGTTTATGCCTGTGTGTATGTCTGCGCAGTTCCGCTGCGTCTCGGGATCTGCCACTCAAGGCCTATGATCATTGGCAGGTGGGAATTTTGTAATTTTTTAAAATATTTGGCGCAATCACGTACTATTATTATTATTATTATTATTATTATTATTATTATTATTATTATTATTATTATTATTATTATTATTATTATTATTATTATTATTATTATTATTATTATTATAGATGCATACTGCGGGGACAACGCAGTCCACGCCGACATCGACAGTTTGCGGGTCATGCAGCCACCGACAGAACTATGCTTCGTGGCTACTGTGGCATGCAGCAGAGCATCTCCACCCCAGCAAAACAGTTGGGTGAGCGTCGCTAAAGTATGGTGACCAAAAGTTGGACGCTTGTTTCTCTTCCAGCCATCACGCACAGCGAATACTTCCACTTAATCGCCGTTATACAAGGGCTGACGCCAGCGGCGGAAAGTTTAGCCTCGGCCAGCCGTTTAAACCAGGCGAAATAATAAAAAGAACAACGATGACGGCAGATCACTAGGCTGCAAAGCGTTTCTAGAGTACAGTTGCGTCCGTCCTATAGGGCGTACATGAAGGCGCCAAATAAAGAACCCTGCGTGTCACTGCGCCCGCTCCAACCGCACGAGAGCCCCGGATGGAAGAAGAGAAAATGCAAAATGAATCGGGAAAGAATGAAACCAGCTAACGAGAACTTGTTCGCTCCCTGCACAGTCTGAGCTAAACGAAGTTAAAAATACACTTTTGACAGCATATATAGCGGGGTAGAAAGCGGTGGCGAACAGCAAGAGGAATACGATGAGTTTCAGGCGCGATAAGGAGAGAAAATAAAGAGTAGAAAAAACGACAGAGAACGCCCAAAATGGAGGACGGGGCCTCTGACAAGATATCACCATTTTAGATTGTCACCGCCTGGAAACAAGGCTTTTAAGTGACTTAATGACGTCTTGTCGGAATGCGGCCGAAAGACAAAAAGAAGGGCAAGTATCCCGCGGCGCAGGAAAGAAAGCACGCCCTCATTTCTTCGCACGGTCCGCAAAGAACACGGGACATCGGTGCCCCCCGCGATATATTTCTGCGTGTGCTTATGCTCCCACTGTTGAGTTTCATGCAGCGTCAGCGGCAAAGGCCGACCTCTGTTCTCGCAACCCGTCAGCCCTTCTCATTCCAGCTTAGCACACACACCGGTTCCTGGTGTCTACACTGCTCTCTTGAGTCAGTGACGACTAAGACAGTCGGAGCCAGTGCTAGCTAGCTGGTACAAGATTCTTTAGCGAAAAGAGCGTCTGCTTCATCCGTCCTTCGCGCTACCTGCGCAGTTATTGCTGAAGAATCAGCGCACTGAGACATTAATCAGCTCGTTCGAGTAGCTACCCCGACCAAAAGAATTAGTTACCTGCAGCCTTGAGCGCCCACAAAGCCCACTCTCAACAAGACAAGTCCGCAGAGCAGAAGATACTGATATGCAATTCTTCGCCGTGCTCACCGTGCGGTCTTCGGCCAGCCCTGCTGTACAGAACTGTATGCAAACCAAGGGCACAGAGTTGAGCAGGTTCAGATACGTCCCAGGGTGTCTCGACTGATGGCACTAGCTGAGTGAGAGGGGCTCGATGTGCGGTTGGCACGCGCCAGCCGCACGCAGAGTTGGCTCGGATGACCGGGGCTAACGAGTCCCTTCCACCAGGCGGCGCTCTTTTCCAGTTATTCGGAATAAATTGCACCACCGTATCGCGACCACTTACCGCGCCATTGACTGATTGATATTCACTTCCGCTCCAATGGCCGCTGTGCAATGAAAGGAGAGGGACGATACATTTTGCACCGCGAGGCCCTCCCAGCCTGTTCCACACAAACGAACCCGTGTATGCGTCAGAACGTTTCAGGTTACAGCACTTCTGGCTTCTGCGAATCAACATCAGTGCTTTATGCGTGACAAACGATGCAGTGTACAACTCTTTTGAGGTTGTTTTGTAATTTCTTGAGACCGAATATTCAGGCGCCATGATTTCTCTCCATTCCCGCCCATATCTCTATCCTGAAGCACATTGTGCTAAAAGATGTCAAGCGCGAAACTTTTCCCCTTAACTTGTACTTCCGCATTCTAATAGGCGATATGTTAAACTGCCTAGCTGTACGGCAACACCGTGCCCGCAGCACCAGGCTGCCATATTGGCTCATTCGAGCTCTGCGACATCAGCTGTGCGTGCTTGCTCAAAAATTCGAGATCACTGCAGCAACCCGCACTGGAAGAATGCGAAAGCGTTGACGTCTCCTCGACACTGGTCGCCTTTCAAATTTGGCGCCATGGTTGTTTTCTCGTTCACTTGATTGATTGGTTATCGATTAACTCTGATTATACCCTCGTTATGCATTAATTCCTCGTTCCATCATTGCTTCATCCTTAATTCATCGTTAATTCATCGTCAATTCCTTAATTATCTGTTTAATTCACCTCCCAAATTAATTGGTTCATTAATTAATCACTTTGGTCACAATAAATTCACCTTAATTCATCTTAATTCACGATTAATTTACATCTTCAGGTTGGCGCGCTATATTTTGGAACACGGACTAGTTACGAAAGAACGGACAAGACAGGTACGTGCGCTTCACTTTTATTCACTTCACTTTATTCAATTCACTCAGAAGGGTGAGGGTGAGGGCAAGTGGGTAGTCAACATGAGAATCCATAGCGCACACAATTGAGGGGACACAACACGAGCGCTAATTTTCCACTGAATGAACTTTATTTGGCGCTGACAGCCTTATAAAGATCGCGTAAGGTACAGGTATAACCTACAACAATGATTATCTTGTCAAAGTCATGATGTGTCAAAGGAAGAGAGAGATAAAGAAACAATAAAAACAATAAAAACCACCAATCAGTGAGCAAGTTTCACACTATCGCCCACTCCTTGAATCTAAGAAAGCTATGCCTCTCCTTGATAATACCACCGAAGGATCACTGATACAATTTTCCAATCCCTCTTTTTCCCTTGCTACAGCTTCAATTGTTTCCTTTGTTTTCTGATCCCTATTTTTTCCTAATACTGAACACTCCTCGAAGTTAGGCGTGCACTTGTGATTACGGCAGTGACGAGCCAAATTACCTGGCCCCTGATTTCTAACATTAGTGTGATGCTCGCTGATTGGCTTATTCAGGCACCGGCCTGTCTGCCCTATATATAACTTGCCACATGAAAGTGGCAACCTGCATATAACGTTATCGGTGCCAGTTACAAAGAGGTTCTGATGACGTACAGAGCAGGCCTTCCTATCTTGCTTGTCTGGACATGTGTTCTTACACATGCTGGATAATTTTTCTGGAGCTGACATGCAAATTTTAACACCAATTTTCTCTGCAATCCTTTTGAGGCCGTGGGAAATCCTGTGAATATAAGGCATTACTTCAATTTTGCTGGGACCTTCTTTATCTGTCAACCTTCTGTTTTTTATTTGTCTGCCCTACTGAAAAATGTATATAGGTCTGAATGGGTCAGCAAATAGGATTATGGCACAGTTGGTTTGGCTTTATAGGATGGACGTCCCAAAGCGGCTCAAACTATGAGGGACGCCGTCGTGGAGGGCTCTGGATAACTTCGACCACCTGGGGTTCTTAAATGAGCACTAACAACGCACAGTACACGGACCTTTCACATTTTTCCTTCATCGAAGTGCTACCGTAGCGGGCGGGTTCGAACCCACGACTTGCATGCACTGTGTGATGTAAGTGCACGGTAATTAACCACGGGTAATCGAAGTTATACGGAGCCTTCCACTAAGGAGTCTCTCAAAGGCTGAATCGATTTCGAAACTTCATTCTATAATGTTAAACGAAATGTGCCATAATCCTATTTGTGGACCTATTCAAACCTGTACACATTTTTCAATAGGGTGCGCATGCTTTCTATTACTGATAGTACAAGGTACCTCGGGTAACCTACTTCCTGAAGGCTATCAACCTGATTACTGAAACTTGTCATTAGGCAGGTGCACGACTTATTGACTGCATTAGACAGGCATGTTTTTACTACTCCTCTAGCGCTCGTGTTGTGTCCCCTCAATTGTGTGCACTATGGATCCTCATATCAATTCACTCTTATCTCACCTTAAATCACCTTTAATTTATCGTAATGTGTCATTAATTCACCACTAAATCTCATTATTTCACCTTATTTTGCAATTATTTCACCTTTAGTCACAATTATTTCATAAATAATTGTTTTAATTCACCTTAATTCATCTTAATGTACCATTGCTTCACATCACCTTAGTTCACCTTTATTCACTATTAAATCACCTTATTTCACATTAATTCACTCTTGACACTTCCTATAATCATTAATTATTGATCAGATTTCTATTAACTGCACATTTTCTCTCGTTTTATGAATGCATGAATGAACTTTATTTCCGTCATTATGGGACCTCACGGTCGGGGCGCCGCAATCAGGAGACCCTCGTTTCATCTCAGTATTAATTTCAGACTTTCCAATTTGAAGCCACGCGTTGGCTCCGCCCCCAATTCCGGTCACGTGGTCCCGCACTTCCGGCATTTTCAAATTTGGCGCCAGTTTTACTCTGGCCCTGCCTACTTTTAGCACATTTTTGGTTTTAATACAGTAACTATTCATCCGATTTCGAAAATGTTTTTTTCGGGCAGCATCCTCACATCATCTTCTTTCGAATACAGCCACTCGTTGGACGCTACCTCTTCTTAGTTCTCCATAATTGCTGCCGACACATTTTGCGGACACGATCCCCGCCGACATAGCCTAGTAAAGCTTTCGCTTTAATAACGGCGACGCTGTCATGAATCTCGCTAGTAAAATTTCAAAAGGTAAGCTTCAGACGCTGGGCTGCTTGTAGAGGTCATCGTTTACCAAATGTATGTCCTCTTTTGTCATTTAATCAGCGCCAGCATGCTTCTACCTCATTCCCATCTTCACTTCAAGTTTGGCCCTTAAAATCATATGAATCGGCACTGCTAATTGCGGTCGCGAGTCTAACCCTGTGTCGTTATCGTTTAAATACGCGCATGTGTGCATCGGTTGGGACGTCGCGCTTTGTTACTACAGTTTTATTTTTAGGCGGGCGGAAATTGGCCTGGCAGGATAGTGAGTGGTAATTTGTGCTGTGTGCGCACATATGCATTCGTGTGCAGTAACTTCTGTGGCACTGCGAACTTTAGTGCGCGTTCGAAGCTGCATGCAGTGCAGTATAATCAGACAAGACCCTCCGTCAGCTCCATACTGGAAACTGCAAAGTATACGTGGACACCTGTGCTTCTCAACGTCGCCGTTACACAGCCCTGCGATGTTGCTGGTGTTGGCTTTCGCTGTCATAGCTTTTTAGCCACATTTTAAATGAGGCGAAAGTCTCATGAGAAGATATTACCCTATTAGGAGTCGTTCTTAACAACGCGCAAAAAAGACCAAACACAAATGGATAGAACAGACCAAAACATGAGCGGACCAGCAACTGACGCGATATCGGAAGAACAAGCAAAAACTAAACATGGCGAGGCTGTGTTGTCGAGACAAACGAAAAATTTAAAAAAATATATTGCATCTAAGTTTATCGGCGTAGCACAATAATCTGTGAAAGCTGTTTTGCATGCTGCCGACAGCTCTGGAGAGGCAGGCCGATACTGACATTTCTCAGGTGACTGCCTGGTTGAGCGTCTCACAGGCCCGTTTTGGCGTCTATACTATGCGCATATTCACACTATCAATCATATTCACACTATCAATCAGGTGATAGAGAAATGCGCAGAATATAACCAACCTCTATATATAGCTTTCATTGATTACGAGAAAGCATTCGACTCAGTGGAAACCTCAGCAGTCATACAGGCATTGCGTAATCAGGGGGTAGAAGAGCCTTATGTCAAAATACTGGAAGATATATATAGCAACTGCACAGCTACTATAGTCCTCCATAAAGTCAGCAATAAAATTCCAATAAGGAAGGGCGTCAGGCAAGGAGACACGATCTCGCCAATGCTGTTCACCGCATGTTTGCAGGAGGTATTTCGAGGCCTGAATTGGGAAGAGTTGGGAATAAGAATAAATGGAGAATACCTAAATAATCTGAGATTTGCTGATGACATTGCCTTGCTGAGTCAATCAGGAGGTGAACTGCAAATCATGATCAACGAGTTAGACAGGCAGAGCATATCGATGGGTCTAAAAATTAACATGCAGAAAACCAAGGTAATGTTCAACAGCCTAGCAAGGGAACAACAGTTCACAATTGGCAGCGAGAGCCTAGAAATGGTGCCGGAATACGTCTACTTAGGGCAGGTAGTGACAGCTGATCCGGATCATGAGAGGGAGATAACTAGAAGGATAAGAATGGGGTGGAGCGCATATGGCAAATTCTCGCAGATCATGAGTGGCAGTTTACCAATTTCCCTCAAGAGGAAAGTGTACAACAGCATAATCTTACCGGTACTCACCTACGGGGCAGAAACGTGGAGGCTAACGAAAAGAGTTCAGCTTAAGTTAAGGACAACGCAGCGAGCCATGGAAAGAAAAATGATTGGTGTAACGTTAAGAGATCGGAAGCGGGCAGAGTGGGTGAGGGAACAAACACGGGTTAATGACATCCTAGTCGAAATCAAGAGAAAGAAATGGGCTTGGGCAGGGCATGTAATGCGAAGGCAAGATAACCGCTGGTCTTTAAGGGTAACGGAGTGGGTTCCAAGAGAAAGTAAGCGTAGCAGGGGGCGGCAGAAGGTTAGATGGGCGGATGAGATTAAGAAGTTTGCAGGCAAAGGGTGGATGCAGCTGGCAAAGGATAGGGTTAATTGGAGAGACATGGGAGAGGCCTTTGCCCTGCAGTGGGTGTAGTAGGGCTGATGATGATGATGACTATGCGCACGTGCAGAATCGGCCTTCTTCCGCTTGGGGTCTTCGGGTCGAATTCGTTACCGGCACACTTCACGCACTACAGGGCTCGCTTGCACGAAGCAATAATCTAATTCCCAGTGTTGTCGTATTCGCAGTCTGAACCCGCGTTAGCTTTGAGGAAAGGAAAGGCTCAAATATGGATCCCTGTGTTAGCGGACACCTCAATCGCACTTTGGCGTACGTGGCGGTGCTGCCCACCTAACGCGTTTTACGGCTGTCCTTGCGGCCCCCAAAATTGCTTCTACTAAATGGCTTGCACAAAGCTTCCGCTAAAGGAAAGATGGAAGAACAGCGAACGGAGCATCATGAAAGCGCACCTGATGAAGCCTACATAATTTCTGTACAACAGTAAACTCGATGCCGAACAAATGTATGAGTCAGTACCTAACGAGACTGTGTTGTAGGCCTCCAAAATCTCCCTGTCAATTTTCTGCTTCCCGCAGCCGATGACCCTATAGTCGGGTGCAACTGAAAAGCGAAGCTGCATTTGCTCTTGAAAGGGCCCCCTGCAGCCAATATAGTCGCCACAAAGGCACGACGTCACTGCACTGGCGGCAAAACTGAAAAAAAGGTGTTCCTCAGCAGTTACGGTGCTCACAGACTTACCAAAATGGCCACCTCCGCTAGTCGCGTCGGCCTGTCCCAAGGTGAAATTCGGTTAAAAGCCTGGTTTTCGTGTTGTGTGCAGTGATTTGTGTGACAAAGATCGCTCTGGCGTTTCGCCTGATTCGTCATCACTCGCCGCCGTCGGGGCTCAGGACACCGCCTGTGTTTAGTGTGATATTCGCACCGTTCGTTTCTTATTCAAAGCGTGGTGTGCCATCGAGCAGTCGACATCATGCTTTGCGGACTTTTTTTTTCTTGTGGGGGAACTTCTAAGTGTGCGTGCACTGACTTAGACGCGATCGGCGACATGGATCGTAGTTTAGAAGAACTTCTTGTTGGGCTAGTTGGTGCATTGCTTTGAACAGCCACGTTGCGTATTCAAAAGAGACAAGCACAGGAAAAAGCCAAGGAGACACAAAGAGCGCAAACTATCAACTGAGTTTATGTGTGTGAAGGTGTCTTATATATGCAGAATCAGAGCAAAAGGACAAGGGGAATGAGAGAGGGGGTAAAGCCGGTCATCTCCTGATACAGGTGCGCAGAAAATTCTTCTCCTCCTTGTACAATTTGACAGTAGTGTCGCTTTTACATTTATTGCCGTTTTCTTTTATGTGGTATACAGCCTCCAGAAACTCACGCGCTGTTTTGTTTTTACTTTTTCCTTGAATTTTTATCTTCTTAAGTAGAGGCTCGCGTCCACTGCAAGCAAAGCAATGAGCGGGCAGATTCGCTCCTTCTTTATTTCGAATTGATCGGGCATGTTCCCCTGCGCGTTCATTCACGCAGCGACCTGTTTGTCCCACGTAGGTGCCTCCACACTTGAGCGGGATTTCATAAACCACACCCTGGGCACATTTCACAAACGTTTCAGCATGTTTTATGCCGCCTCCACGTTTGTGAAATGTGCCCAGGGTGTGGTGTCAAGGACGGGTGCCACGTTGTGTCAATGCTAGATGTGGTGTAGGTGGACCATCATGGACGACCTGCTAGGCCCAATTCTCGACATTCTAGATGTGGTCGGGTCAGAAGCACTCTGGTGGGAAGTTCTCATCGGCAATCTGATTAGCTACTTAGGAACAATGTACCGGCCTCCGAACTCTAGCCCTGACATGGTACCTGATTTAGCTGAGTAGATGCAACGTCATCTTAATCGCTCAGAAAGGATCAATACTGCCAGGCGGCGCTGAGGCAAAAAAGACGTTGACGCTGGTTTCGCGCGGATTAAAGGACGTTGAAGTTCGCCGTCTCTCTCACCGAAGGACGTGCTGCGAGCCCTCTCTTGCCGGGTTGCTGTCTTGTCACCAACACCGTGACAAATCTGGTGGAGATGGGATAGATCTCATGTCCCGTACCCCAACGGTTAGCCGCCGCTCGTCTTATACCCGTCAAGACGCCCGTCCACCGTGCCCCAAGCTCCATTGCGACCTTTGTCCGCGAGGAGGTGCAGCAAGCGCTCCGGCCGTCCTTTCCTGCCGATGAGGTTCGTCCATCCCCTCCTCCTGTCTCGCCTGACCTTCACTCACCTACGCCGAAGCCCTGCGGTGCCCTGCTCCGGCTTCGGCGTCCTTCGTTCCGACTCCTGCTGAAGTGTCGGGGCCGCCTGCACCCGTGCTGCAGTACGTGGAAGCTCCCCGACCATCCGCGCGCAAAACCGACGTGTGGCGCACATCCGACCGGCGCCCCCTATGCTTTCACTGCGGCGAACCAGATTACCTGCATCGGCACTGCCCCTACCGCCGTCTGGGCCTCGAAGGGTTCCCTGCGGATTCTCCTCGACCCCGTTATGGCGAACGACCCCGGGCCGTCGCAGATTTCATTGAAGACCAACGTTGGCGTCAGTCTCGTCGCCAGCAGGCTCGATCCCCATCGCCCAGGGGTCGTCCTTCACCATCTAACGCGAGTTTTTCCCGGGCGGCGCAAGGCCGGCCGCCCAGCCCACGGTGAGAAAACTGCCGCCAGCGACCTGAGGGGGTGGGCTCGCTGGACATCGTTGTGCGTGGGAACCCCCATGGACGCGGACAGGACATGCCGACGCCTCGACGGTTCCACGTCCGCGGCCACCGTTCACTCCAACACATAACGACGCTTCGACGGATTCGAGGTCCGCAATACCCGCTCGCTTCGACACATCGGCGCTGGCACATGACGGCGCCTCGGCGATTACGACGCCCGCGCTCTCCGATCCCTCCGACGCACTGACGCCATCAGAAAGCACACGCTACGCCGACGAATTCCCGGTGGCACAGCCTGCAAACAACGACGCATGTGCCCGATCATCCCCTCCGGAGCCTCCAACTCGCGAGCGGCTTTTCTAAGACATACCTGTGATACTGGATGGTCGCCACGTTTGAGCGTTATTAGATACTGGTGCTGATTATTCGATTATCAGCAGCCAGCTCGCCACTATTCTCAAAAACATTCTGACACCATGGGCTGGCACACACATTCGCACTGCAGGCAGTCATCTGATTGCACCTCTCGGCATGTGCACCGCCCGAGTTCAAATCCGGGGGTCCACATTTGTCGTCTGCTGTCTTGTTCTGAATAACTGTTCGCGCGACCTCATCTTCGGTGGCGATTTTCTGTGTGATTATGGGGCGATTATTGACCTACGCGGTAACAATGTCACCTTTTCGACTGAGAATGCTGTCGCCCTCAGCAATGCACCGCGACCAAGCCAGACGCTTCAAGTTTCTACACACACTGTCCCCCTGCCGCCTCGAACCAGCGCCTTCATTAGGGTTGAGTGCGAATCATTTCAGGGCGGTGACGCCATCGCCGGAACCAACCTTTCATTACTGAAGAAGGATGGAAAGTTGGGCGAGTTGAGCCTGCTGACGCAAGGCGTGCGCGTGGCCCGCAGCCTGATTCATCTTAATAGTGGCCAGTCACAGGTACTTGCTACCAATTTTACGCACGAGCATCGGCATCATTTTCGCGGCACTTCCGTAGCCTTTGTCGAACGCATCTCCGATGTTTCTGAGTGCTTCTCTTCAGAACAGTGCAGCCTCCTTTCTCCCTCGAGAGCCTCGATGTCAACTCCGCGCTGTCAACCAGCCAACGGGAACAGGTGTGTGCACTATTGCTCGAATTCAGAAAGTGTTTCGCCTCCTCGTCAAAAGTGCGTCAAACTACCATAGCCAAGCACCACATCGTGACATACGATGACGTACACCCATTCCATCAACATCCCTATCGCGTATCGTCTACAGAGCGTGAAGTCATTAAGTCCCAAGTTCAGGAGATGCTCGAAGATGACGTTGTCCAGCCTTCCAACAGCCCATGGCCCTTGCCAGTCGTCCTCGTTAAAAAGAAAGACGGCACTCTACGTTACTGCGTCGATTACCGGTAGCTGAACGCAGCCACGAAGAAGGACATTTACCCATTGCCACGTATTGACGACTCTCGACCACCTTCGGCGCGCTCGGTATTTTCGTCCATCGACCTAAAAAGTGGCTACTGGCAAATTGAGGTCGATGAACGGGATCGTGAGAAGACGGCGTTTGTCACTCCCGACGGCTTTTATAAATTTAAAGTTCTACCTTTCGGTCTTTGTTCTGCGCCTGCCACGTTTCAGCGGATGATGGACACTGTCCTTGCCGATCTTAAATGGCAGTGTTGCCTAGTCTATCTCGACGACGTAGTGGTTTTCGCCGACTCGTTTAGTCAACATATTGAACGCCTGCGGACGGTTCTCGAAGCTTTTCGTTCAGTTAGCCTGACTCTGAAGCCCCCAAAATGCCACTTCGGTTACCAGGAGCTGAAATTTCTCGGCCATGTCGTCAACGCCGCCGGCGTGAAGCCCGACCCTGACAAGCTTGCAGCGGTTGCTGAATTTCCACCCCCACGTGACAAGAAAGCTGTTCGGCGCTTCTAGGGCTCTGCAGTTACTACCGGCGTTTTATCCAAAATTTCGCTGACCTAGCTGTACCGCTGACTCGACTCACCCGCGATGCCACACCTTTTGTTTGGTCCCACGAGCAAGACTTGGCTTTCGCCGAGCTCCGCCCGCGTCTTCAAACGCATCCCGTTCTTCGCCATTTTGATGAGCGGGGTGACACTGAACTACACACCGACGCCAGCAACATCGGCCTCGGCGCGGTTCTCCTGCAACGCCGAAATCGCGTTGAACGAGCCATCGCTTATGCAAGCCGCACTCTGTCGCGCGCAGAGATTAACTATTGCAGGACAGAAAAAGAATGCCTCGCCATTATTTGGGCCGGTGCGTAATTTCGCCCCTATCTTTATGGTCGCCCTTTCAAAGTGGTCACTGACTACCACTCCTTGTGTTGGTTGGCCAACCTGCGTGACCCGTCTGGACACCTGGCGCGATGGAGCCTTCGCCTGCAGGAGTTCGACCTCACCATTGTCTATAAGTCCGAACATAAGCATGAAGACGCCGACACCCTCTTTCGTGCGCCTGTCGAACTCGCAACAACCAACACGGACGATGACATCAGTTTCCTTGGGGCTATCCATTATTCTGATTTGTTAAGCCAGCAGCGCGCCGATCCAGTGTTACGACTCCTCATCAATTATCTGGAAGGTAAGCCAGCCACCATTCCTAAATGTTTTTTCTCGACACCTGTCGTCGTTTTCCCTGCAACGAGGCGTGCTCTATAAAAACCCTGGTTCCAGTTCGCGAGCGTACCTCCTCGTCGTGCCGGCAGCACTTCAAGAGGAAATACTTTCTGCGTGCCACGACAAACCAACCTCTGGCCATTTGGGATACTCTCGCACGCTTTCCAAAATACGCCAGCTGTTCTACTGGCCCAAACTTGCCACCGTTGTTAAACACTATGTGCCGAGCTGTCGGCAGTGTCAACGCCGTAAGGCCCCGGCCGCCAAGCCTCCGGGGCTCCTCCAACCTATTGCACCACCACGTGCCCCATTCGATCTGGTCGGCATGGACCTTCTCGGCCCTTTCCCTTTGTCCTCGGGTGGAAACCGGTACATCATCATTGCCACAGACTACCTCACTCGATACACCGAGGCCAAAGCCTTACCGCGTGGCACAGCGTCAGAGGTTACGGATTTATTCGTGAATCAGATCGTACTTCGGCACGGCGCCCCGACCTACGTCATTACCGACCGTGGGACCTACTTTACTTCCCAGCTGATGGCCGAAGTTTTCCAGCTAAGCGGTACGACCCACCGTAAAACTACTGCTTACCACCCGCAGAAAAATGGGCTGAAAGAGCGGCTTATTAAGACCATGGCGGACATGCTGGCGATGTACGTCGATGTGAAACACAGGACTTGGGACATGATCATACCGCACGTGACATTCGCCTGTAACACAGCAGCTCAAGAGACGACCCGTTTTATACCGTTGCGCCTCCTCTACGGAAGGGAGGTTCAGACGATGCTCGGCGCCATGCTCCCTTGCGCAACTGTGACCAAGTTTCTGCTGACGCTGAGAAGTTTGCCCACGAAGCCGAGCAGGCTCGTCAGCTAGCACGTGTTCACATCACACAGCAACAAGATAAACACTCACGCCGATACAACCTCCGGCCCAGACAAGTCTTCTACAATCCCGGCGACCAGGTTTGAGTATGGATACCTGTTCGACGGCGAGGCTTGTCCGTATACTCATTTGCCGCTATTTCGGTCCCTACAAATTCTTGCGGCGCGTCAGCGACGTTTTTACGAGGTACTACCGGACGCGGCACTTTCACAGCAGAGAAGCCGTCGACTACCCCGTCCAGAGATCGTCCATGTTCTACCCATGAAGCCGTATTTCGCACGGTGATCTCCCAGATACTTCGAGCCTTTCTTGTATGCCTGAGTGTGCTTGTGTGTGCTTTTGTTCGCGCGCTCTTCTGCGCGCGTTTCTTTAAGAGGGGAGGAATGCCAGGTGGCGCTGAGGCAAAGAAGACGTTGACGCTGGTGGCGTGCGGATTGAAGGAAGTTGAAGTTCGCCGTCTCTCCCACCGAAGGACGTGCTGCCGAGCCCCCTCTTGTCGGGTCCCTGTCTTGTCACCAACACCGTGACAACACTAACTTGTGATTTCAACCTTCCCGGTATACCGTGAGAAACCCTCAAAAGCAGAAACGTGGAAATTGCCTGTGCGGACGCGCTGGTTGACCTAGTTTCTTACTTTGATTTAAAACAGCCTGTTCTTAACCTACACGCGTCACTGACAAAAGCCAAATGTTTTATACCTCACGTTTTTTAATGATAGGATTTTAATGGGTGGTCTTTCTTGGGAAACAGTCGATGGCTTGTCAGATCATAAAGCAACAAAACCTACTTTGATGTACCGGGGAAGTCATTCAAAAGGTGCACAATGTCGGCGTATGAATGGGACCACTTAGATGACTTTAGAATTCTTGAACACCTCGTGGAACGTTCTTACACCGAATTCGAAGTTCAAATTAACAATCCATAGGTTTCAGCCGAGACGCTATGGTTAGATTTTAAGAATAACGTTGGGCACTGCTCTTTAAAATACGTACCAAACCAAGTTAAAACCGTGCTAAATGTTAGTCCGTGGATAACCTGACAAATCATACAATTGAAGAAAAAATTTTCCAGTCAAAGAAAACTCAAACAAATCATTTTTATCTCGCTACAGCGATAAAATCCGTCAAAATTCCCGTGCATTAAAGCTAGCCATTAAGTTAGCAAAAGAAAAATACCTCACTGTTCCACTAAGTAACTTTATCAAATATTTACGTCGATTTTTGGCGATTCCTGAATTCCAGGCCGCACAAGCAACGTAATCTGCCGCCGGGTGAAGCTCAGTATAGGGTGGAAGGGCTTAATGACTTACTTTAAATTCGTCTTCACCGCTGTTAACGGCGTGATAGCTGGCACAGGCTCCTATGTCTGCTTTAGTACCAGTAAACTAAATGAAACAATACTATACAGTACGATATAACTTAAAAAAGAGCACTTGTTAACACTGGGTCACGGTCCGAGTCATCTGTATTACTCCGCTAGCCAATCACAACAGTAAACGAAACCAGCTTTTTAGTGTTTGACTTTATTAAACAAGCCAGGTATCAGAATTGTAGAGCTTATAACTTTTTTCTTGTGATTAGCATCTCCTGAGGCAACGAGAAAATTTTTAACAACGGACTACTTTTTTGTAGTGGAAGAATTCTGTGCCTCGGTTGAGAATGTGGGAACAGCTTCACTGCAGACTTAAGTTGTATTCGAGTATAATAGAATACGGAATACTGCCTTTATTGCTACTCACTGACATTAAAAAAGCCATTGCCCCTGACAATATACCGAACCTTTTCTTAAGGATATATGCCGCATGGGTAAGCAAATACTTCAGGCTATCAGAAATCCTTCCATAAATCAAGTGATTACACTAATCTTTCAAATCATCGCCCCATTTCAATCGCTTGTACAGCTTGCAAAATTCTCGAACACATTATTCTCAAACATATTGTAACATTCGTGGAAGAAAGCAATTTCATAAGCAGCGGGCAACATAGATTCCGAAAAGGTCTTTCAACTACCACGCAATTAATCGAAACAAGACATGACATCGCCGTACCTACCGATAATCGTGGGCAAATTGACACCACATTTCTTGATTTCTCCAAAGCCTTTGACTTCGTATCAAGCACTAAATTATCTCACGAACTTCAGTTACTTTTAGGCTCTGGGAGTATAACAAATTGGTTACAAGCTTGTCGGTCAAATCGGCGTCAGTTTGTAGAGTATGAAGGGCAATGTTCGGTGTGCGTTGAAACAGCATCTGGTGTGCCGCAAGGCACAGTTTTAGCTCCTAATCTTTTTTTATATACACCAGTGACATTAACAGAAATTGTAGTCCGGTTGTTCGCAGACGACTGCATTATTTACAAGGATATCATGTGTCACAAAAACCACCTATTTCCTAACAACTCACTCGTGCAAGATTTGTAATGGTGTCAGGACTGGCAAATGACGCTGAACCTTGTGGGGTTGAATGGGGAGATAAGTACGTTCTCCCCACTCAATTGCGGCTGACATGGTTCAAAGCCGCCCGGACCCCACCCCGTGATCGCGTATGCTACGGAGCGCTCGCCGACCACGGCGGGCCTTGCTCTGAGGGAACAAAGGAACGACACATTGGCTGACACAAACAGGCATTTATTGCTACAGCAACAATAACGCCAGCTAGCAACAAGGTACGCTAATGAATCAAGGTCGTCCGACTCACCAGCAAGGTTCCGAGCGAATGTTCGCCCGCGCTAGGGCAAGGGATATATACTCCGAAGGCCGGACGGGACGAGTACGGGAGCCTGTCTCCCCGTCGCTTCCTCGCCCCGCCGGCGAAGAGCGGAGCCGCGAGCGACACGTCCGCCCTCGCCGACGATCCCAGCCGAAGCCCCCCATGACCCCCTTCCCGCGCGCGGACTTTGGCAGTCTCGCGCGCAGCGATGCTGGCGCCCTCTCTTGCCAGTTAATGTAACTGACAAGGGAATGCGCTCAGCCTCGAGGTGAGACTGCCGCTGCACGGTGCCTCGCAGGAAAGCAAACTCAGGGGGCTGCAGGGCAGGTCCCCACAACCTAGATAAGACACTCTGTATGACAGTGACTAGAAAGAAAATACACCTGCGTAGTTGAACTTCAGATACAAAAATAATAGACAAGCACAAAAATTTGGGTATTATAATACCATCATACCTAAAATGGAACAGACCGATTAGCTATGTAACATCCAAAGCACTCTCCGCTCTTTTTTCTATTAACCGTTCCATCAAATTTCGTCACCTGACACCAAGTCATTAGCTTAGCTCAATCGTCCTCACTGTTTTTGAATACAGCATCGTTTGTTGGTTTCCATCTGCTGAAAATTTAATTCCTCAACTGCAAAGCGTTCAGCGGGAAGTAATAAGATTCATTTACAACAAATACCGTCATTGCGATTCCCCTACAGAACTCTTGAGCAAAACCTGTCTTACAACCATTCAAAACCGAGCTAAATTCCTGTATCTTAAATATCTTCTCTTAAACAGTGCATCCAGGATTGATAAACATAAATACCTAACCTTTTTGAACGCTGCATATTTTATAAGAATTCATAGTGACACGCTCAAATTTTCCTTGTTTCCTCAAACCATGCGAGATTGAAACCTGCTGCCGAATGATGTCACATTCACAGCTTTAGATGCCCCTTTAGACGGCTTGTCTAACCTACACTGGGAGTGAGTGGCGTGATTTCGACTTGTTTGCTTTTTGTTACTTTTAATGTTTGTATGATAATAAAAGTTATTTTTGTTTTTATTTCATATCCTCCATGCTAACCCGAATGCATGCATTTTTTTAGTCCTTTTCCTACGACAGTCTCCTGCGTTAGGCTAGCAGTATGTTGAAATAAATAAATAAATAAATAAATAAATCAATCAATAAATAAATAAAAATATAAATAAATAAATAAATTTTCTCTCACCCTTGCTGTGCGAGTTCATGATGTTCAGCCCGAGTTGCAAATGCAGCTTATTGAACTTCAAGCAAGCACCACATTACGACAGAAGTTTGAAGACGTAGGTGTCCCGGAGTTTTAGACGTTTCTAGATAAGACAATTTTTCCTGCTCTGTGGCACCAAGGGGCGAGCATCGTTGCCATGTTCGGGAGCAGGTATTCTTTTTAGTGAATGTGACCATGTCTGCTCTCCGTCGAACGATGACAGACGACCACCATGCGAATTATTTCTGCACAAAACCCAAGACCAGATATCGCTTTCCTTGTCGCTGCAGAGCGCTGTCAGACCTGAAGCCAGCAGCATGCTTAGAAAATAAAACCACTTTTAGATCAGGCCAATATCTTAACGCGACCGCGTTAAGGACCTGTGTCGCAGAAAAGCCGGTGTCGTCGGCGTCGGTAGTCAGCGAAAAATCCCTCCTCCTCCTCCTCCTCCTCGCAATGTACGCCACAGCCCCAACAGATAGAGCGGGATGGCAGCGCATGGAAAGGAAGGGACGCATGTCACATATTTCGGTGGGCAACCTGGACCACGTCGAGATGGAAGGAAAATGAAATGAAAATTGGTTTTAAGGAAAGGAAGTGGGGCCTGTCTCACATATCTCTGTGGACACCCGAACCGCGCTGTAAGGAAAGGAAAATGAAATGAAAATGAGTTTAAGGAAAAAAAGTGACGCATCTGACATGTCTATCGTTCGGGCGCAGTGGGGCCGTGCGTGCACGCAGGAATCACGCGGTGAGCGGCGAACAACGCAGCGCACATTCAAAGCGCGTTCACCACGAAGCTTGCGGCTTGCTGCCCGTTCGTTCGGCGCGGAAGCTATGCTGGCGTTCGTGGCATCGGGTTTGTCGAGAACGATGTGCCGACGAACTACGACTGCAACTTGAGTTTCGCGCGGTTCGGCAAGGCGCCTGGCAGCGCTCCTACGTGGTTTGCGGCTCCGCGCGTCCGTTTCACCGTACATAGCAGAGCGGTTTGTCTAACGGGCAAGGCGTCGCGCCGAACGGGCGATGGCGTTCCGTGGACTCCCTGGCAGTGCTGCAACACGCTGTCGCGTTCCACTCTTAAAGGCGAAGCTTAAGCGCCCTCCAATTTTTTTTCTTTTATTTAACACAATGCAAATGCACACTCTGTTCACACAGAAAAAATCATCAGTGCCAGTATGTCCCCCCCCCCCCCCCCCCCATCTTTCTGTTATTTTCACAGCAATAAGTTCAGGGGATGCTCCGTACGTCGACGCTCATGTCAGCACATGACGCAAAGTCCACAGTATACGGCGCGTTTGGCTCACCAATGCATGAGTGATCAGCGAGCTGTCAAGCACAGATGAAGTGTTTCTTCTTGCAATCAAACAAAAAGAAAACGATGAGCTGGACCAATCCATGAGTATGCCTGAATTTATATGCGATCGTCGCTCATGTCTACACTGCCTCGAAAATGCGCAAAACCGAATAGGTTCAAACAGCTTGCCTTCAAGCTCTTTTTTGTTTGGTCCGAATATTATTGCGGGCGCCTTCCATTAGCTACCACATCGGTTAAGAAAAACAAAAGCGGCGGCGGACGGTGCTGTTCTGCGTGCGGTGTCTGGCGGTTGTAAAGAATACGCGTCCCTCCACCCTTCGCAAGGGGTGCTCCAGACGCGTCCGGTGACGGATGCTGGCAGCCACGGCCGACGCTTCTTGCGGCAGCAGCGAACGGAAAGAGTGCAAGTCATCTTGGCGAAGCTGACCTTCTACCGTCCTTGCGCTGAGGCCATCTTTCATTAGGCAGTTTAGGATGTTCTTGTTGACAGCGCTTAAAGAACACGGACAGAAGACAGAAAACATGGAAGACGACGTCACAGGCGCTGAACTTCAACTTTATTCAAAAACCGCGGCGAAAATTTTATGTACTCGCGGCAACAGAACTGATATGACACGTAGCGGTAAAATGACAAGGGCTAAAAACCGAATAATTGAACAGGGCAGGATAAAACCAGAACAAGATGAGACAAAAAAAAAATATCTTTTACCAAGTCATTTAAAGAAGAAAAACCTCCGACACGTGAAATAGTGGTGCGGTTTGACTAAAAAGTTTGCAAGAGGGGGTCCGATAACGTTGAACAAAACATAGACGCCAACAAAGATCAAACGTGGTGAAAAATGAGAAAGGCTTAGTGGCAAAAAACACGCAATGAAAACACATTAGTGATCGGGCACGCAAACGACAATTTAACAAAACAGGTGAAGCCAACAATTAACGCAGCTAAACACAGAAGATGAAGTGCGCTAGATGAATAAAAGGATAAAAAAAATCGGGGATGAGCAAGACAGGTGAAGCCAACAAAAAACAAGGCTAAAGGTATAAGATGAGATGCAGTAAAACCGAGATGGATAAAATATCAAAAATGAAATTAAACAAAAAGTAAGTCTAAAAGCAAGAAAATGATAATAAAATCGATAAAAGGGAGATTGGACAAAAAAGCAGAGAATCTAGTTCCCTTGCAAAACCAAGATTAAGTCAAACCGATCCAGAAAGAAAGGCTAACTCTTTTTCCGACAGTGAAACGAGGGTGCGCTTACACATTCACCCTCGTGCCTCAAAATCTCGGTGGCTTCCACTATTTCACGTGTCAGCTTGTTGCGGTGCTTTTTAACGCAGTGGCTTTTTCGAACATTGGGTGGCATGGCTTTTTTGGTCGCAGTTTGTGCAGTGGACTGGCAGATTCCTGAGTGATGTGCCTGATAATATTTGAAAAATTACAGCGCGGAAAACGGGGACTTCAAGGGTAGAAAACACTGGACACGTTTTCCGCGCTGTAATTTTTCAAATATGTATCACCAACTCGCCCGCCTTGCTATCGTATTGTACCTGATAATTCTTGTGCTCCCTTCGCCTTTCATTGATGCATCGGCCAGTTTGACCGATGTATACCTTGCGACAAGACAAAGGAATTGAGTAGACGACGCCTTCCGCGCATGCCCTTGAGGGATTTCTATTCCGAGTGGTGCATCCTCTGTTTCTTTTTTCTTTTTCATTTACAATCCGACAGAGCTGCGTTAGGCTCTGGGGGGCGGAAAAGACAACGTCTACTCCTGCTCTCCTTCCAATTTTCCTAAGGCTGTGTGAAATTTGGTGCACGTAAGGGATAACAGCAACCTTTTTATATAGCTTGCGCGCTTCAGCCGGTGGCCCACTTTTTTCGCGCTTGATACTTTTCAGCACTTTTTCTGCAACAGAGCTAAGCAGTTGTGACGGGTACTCTGATCGCGTGAGCCTGCATATGTGGTTTGTGAAGCTTTCTTGCAAATTGTGCTCGCATGACTTGTTCAAGGCATTAATAAAGGTAGACTGAATGATACTTCTTTTCACCAACTTCGATTGAGTGGAGTCGTAAGGTAGGCTGGCCTTTTTGCCCCCTTGGTTCAAATTCCCAGCGCACGTGATTGGGCGTGAAGAAAATCCTTAGCTCCAGGAAGCGCATGGAATAATTGTCAGGAATTTCGTGTGTTGGTTCGAGTGTAGCTAGGGCACCCTAAAAGACAATAATAATTTGAGGAACTTTCGAAATAAAGGCTTCGTTGTCGCAGTCTAAAAGGACTAAGAAATCGGCCACGAAACGGAAAATGTTTTTGAACGCTTGACTGTTCGAAGCGGTTCCTGGGAGCTCTGTCATGCATGGCAAAAAAAAAAGATCGCTGAGCACGGGGGCAATGCATGATCCTATGCAGATTCCTTCCTTTTGAAAGAAGCGTGAAGCATTCCATTCTCCAACTGTTGATTTTAGGTATACAGAGAGCAATTCTTAGAAACCATCCACCGAAACTCCACACTCATTCTGAAAGAATATGGCTCCGTGATTGTCAATAGCTTCGCGAACGCATTTCATGAAGTCATTTTTAGGGATAGTATAAAATAAGTCCGTAACCTCTATAGAAAGTCCGCGAGAAAGTTTACCCCTATCCTCATTCAAAAACCCAAAGACATGTTCCGTGTTCTTCACCAGATAGGGATCGTCAATAGAGCGCAAATTCAGATTATCTTGCAAGTACTTAGCTACGTCTTTCTGCCAGGTATTTTTCTTCGAAAAAATAACACGCAGAGGGCACTATATATTGTGTGTTTTTGCAGTGCAGAACATTTGCAAACAAGTGTTCTTGTTTCCTTCTATTCCACGAGACAGCTTTTCGAGATTCAATCTTTGGTATAGTTCTCTAGCTAAATTTCTTTGTTTGGTTGCTAAAATATTCGCGCATTCTTTAAAGGCTGACTGAATTCCTTTGGCGGCCTTGGACAGGAACAATTGTTCAGGTAAAATCACAAACCCTCCCTCTTTATCAGCAGTTAGAAAAGACAAATGGTTTTCTTTCAAATGCGAATTTTTTTTTTTAATGGAAACTTCTTTCCTTCATAATTGCTACGCATCAACACATCAACGCCGTCCGCGATACATCTACCTGCTTCCCCCGAGGGGGCAAGCCTGGAGACTTGCCTGACCATGGTCAGCAGTACTGGCGCTGTCCTCTTAGGTTGCACTGCGAACTTTGGTCCGTGGCCAAGGAACCGTTGAACATCCTCCGGGATTGACGTGACACCTTCAACGAGGTGTACTTGGTTCACGGCGCAGTTCTTCCTAGGAGGCACAAGTGCACGCAGACTTGGTAGGGTTTGCTCCCACAGGAATTCAGTGGTCCGGTCGGCGATGGTAGTAAGTTCACGCCACTTCCTGGTAGAAGTTGGCAACGGCGCAGTGGAGAGCGTGAGCAGCCGTAGGTGTTCCCGGTGCAGACGAGCTTGATGCCGCCATTCCGAACACGCAATTTTGCAGAGGCGGGTGGCATGGCCAGCAGTGCGCCGGAAGCCACCAAACATCACCACCAGATCTGGGGGCAATATTTTGCGGCGGACGCAGAAACTGAACAATCTCGCTCTTCAATTCGCTGCAGCAATAAGGGGTACTACATGGCAGGGTTCGGCGAGTGACGAAGACAAAGAGCCCGCTGAACTAGAAATCAACTTGAATAGGGCAAGTTGTCGGGCTAGTTCGTGCTGATTCATTCGTGTTGACAGCGCTTACAAAACACAGACAGAAGACATAAAATGTGGAAGACGACGTCAGTGGCGCAGAACTTCAACTTTATTCAACAACGACCGAAACAATGCATATATACTCAAAACACAGGCGCCAAAAATCGGTGAAAATTTTGTGAACTCGTGGCAACAGAAATGATATGACAAGTAATGATAAAATGACAAAGGCTAAAAACGAAAGAACTGAACAGGGCAGGATAAAAGAAGAGCAAGATGCGAAAAAAAAGAAAAGCGCCTAACGCAGCTCTGTCGGATTGTAAATGAAAAAGAAAAAAGAAACAGATGATCCACCACTCGGAATAGAAATCCCTCAAAGGCATGCGCGGAAGGCGTCGTCTACTCAATTCCTTTGTCTTGTCGCAAGGTATACATCGGTCAAACTGGCCGATGCATCAATGAAAGGCGAAGGGAGCACAAGAATTATTTATCAGGTACAATACGATAGCAAGGCGGGCGAGTTGGTGATACATATTTGAAAAATTACAGCGCGGAAAACGTGTCCAGTGTTTTCTACCCTTGAAGTCCCCGTTTTCCGCGCTGTAATTTTTCAAATATTATCAGGCACATCACTCAGGAATCTGCCAGTCCACTGCACAAACTGCGACCAAAAAAGCCATGCCACCCAATGTTCGAAAAAGCCACTGCGTTAAAAAGCACCGCAACAAGCTGACACGTGAAATAGTGGAAGCCACCGAGATTTTGAGGCACGAGGGTGAATGTGTAAGCGCACCCTCGTTTCACTGTCGGAAAAAGAGTTAGCCTTTCTTTCTGGATCGGTTTGACTTAATCTTGGTCGCCTATTAAGAAATGAGCTTGTAAACGTGAAAGAACAGCTCGCTCGTGCTGAGTTTCCCGGCGTGGTTTACAAAATTGCGTGCGCCGACTGTTCCTCAGTTTACATAAGCGAAACGAAAGATTTCACGAGACGCCTGAAAGAACACCACTGACCTGCTTACCATCTGCTGATTTCTTGGTAAATTTAGTTAACTTTATCAACTACCCATATCTTGCGAGCGAAGTCAGAGTGCCGCGAAGGCGTTTGCAGATGCTGGCGACAGCCTTGCACAAATCTGGACAAGGTGCACTTTTAAAAGACCTGCATCGACTTTGGGAGCTGCAAGTAGCGTGCTGGCGGCACCGGGCTGCAGGAGGCTGCATAGGCGCGTGCGAATGCCGAGAATTTCTAACTGCGAACCGAATAACCTTCTATTCGATTCGCTGAACGAAACAAATAGTGCATGTCTAAAATTATTCGAAAAAAATCGAATCCATTTTCAAGTTTGCGATTAACTGCCATGAAGTTCGGATAAGACAAGTAGCCGTTCTTTACAAAGATTTTTTTCGAAAACGGGGTGCACCCTGATACTGCGCAGCCTGCTTCCAAGATCCGTCTGTTCGGGAACAAGGGCTCAGCGCCGTGACGCGACAGGACTGAGCCAGGGTTAGCAAACCCTGCTTTCGCGCCCGATATTGGAGGCCACGACTCTACCGGTCGTCCCTGTCATATACGGAGATTTGGCGCCAGTTTGCTGCTGTCACCCGACGCTAAAAGGTAATGTTTCTGGGCATATGACACGGAGGTGGTCGGTATTGACTTCTGTGAATTGGCTGCCCCCTATAGTGGAGAATGGTGCTGTGTGGTTCGACTGATACATCTTGAACTACACAACTTGTGCCGCTAGCACGCTTCGTTGTTTCGATTCATTTTGCACAAATGCTAGCACAAGTAGCGAATAATCACAGAAGTATTCAATTCATGTTCCTTCACTACTGTATTCATACTTGTTCGGTTTTGAACGCGATTATTTGCATTCAATTCGGTAGCTTGTTCTGTTTCGAAAACGTACTACTCGCACAGGAGAGGTTACGCGCTGCCTTTTTGTCCGCACCCAGAGCAGTGTCTGTGGAGCGCAACTTGGGAGACGCCCAACTTTTTTCTTTCTTCAACGTCATCACGGAAAAGTGCAGACATTGTGCGCTAATGCAATAAGACTGATTCTGTGGCAAGAGCTCTGATTTTCAGATCGAGTTTCGTTATCGGCAGCCGCACAATGATATCACCTGTCTAACGCGAGAAAGATGGTGCCGATCGAACAGTGTGGCGAAGAAAAACCACTCGAATACAAAAAAATCACCCCCAAGGAAAAAGATATCAGTGTAAGAGGCGGTCGCTGAAACTGCAGTGGCACTGAAATTGAGTGGGCAGATGTAAAGTAAAAGGGAACTGAGAGCGGAAAATCTGAGCAAATCTGAAGGCGCGGCGAATGTGCACAACGGCACAAGAAGCCATATTGAACTGCGACGATCTATGCAAGGCTTGATAACAAAATGCTTTTTCTGGAAGCAGGCTGTGCTGTCCAATAAGCGCTGTTTCGTTTCTAGGAGGATTTCGTGAAGTTTGAAAGCTCCGCTCAAGTGCAGCGCGTTTAAGGGCGCTGACGAAAGCACCGGGGACGCAACGTAGGAGGGAACAGCGGAAAAGAACAGACTTCATTTCGTAAAGCTTTTTCTCTTCCTTTCATTGTTGTTCGACGCTTGCAATTCACACGAACATTAATGTAATTTGAAGCGACGACAACCTGCGACGAAAACTCGGATTCGGAGGCCGTGCTGCTCTGTTCGCGACGCAGACGACAGGCTCCCTCTGCTCGACTGCTGATGGAGACAAGAACTGCAGCTGTAAGGCGCGCACAGCAAAGTACAAGCATAAAGCTGAAGCGATGCTGTGTTGATGCGTGTATATAGGCCTACTAATTTACCGTATCTATCAGCAGCGCGAACACAAAACCAGGAAGAAGGAGAAGATAGTAGAGAGCGCCGATAGCTCCTTCTTCCTGGTTTTGTGTTCGCGCTGCTGATACATATGGATCGCAACCAACTAGCCCGGCACATGGTGTTAATCTGCCGTAACAGCTCGTGTTCACGGAACGGACGTTCCTCAGCCCTGCTGCCATCGGTACTCGTCTCTCGCAGCGGCCCACGCTACTTTCTAGCTCCGATGCGTACGACACTCCCAACGTCACAATTTGAAAGCTCTGTTTAAGAGCGCAGTGAAGCCCGGGCGATCTCTAAAAAGTGTATAAAGGCGCAAAACACAGTGAACAACCCAAAAACCAAAAACAGAACACTTGAAAAAAAAAAACATTCTGGGCATGCACATCAAAGACGAGTCATGACATGTTATCAACGAAAATAGAATACCGTTTACAGTAGACGGCACTCCCCTATCTTTTGGTCCTCATGCAGTTGCCAAGAAAGCCTATCTCCTTATCTACCAAGCTGATGGAGAGTTAAGCAACGCACTCATCTTCCTCCTGCCTAATCAGATAAGCCTTCACCAGCTCGCTACAAATTAGATTAATGTGATTAAACAGGACACTGCTCTTATCGTGGTGGAGGAAGCATTCATTGCGCTCTCTGCAATAAAAAGGGTGGCTGGTCGACCTATTAAATTTATTTGGAACATTTATATAGTGTTGCCTGCTGACTGCACAGAAGCCATCCGCAATTGGCTTTGTCCCAAAAAATTTTTCTGAAGCACGCGATATTATCAATGACGGAGAAGTGGAATTCAACTCTTAAGTGATCTGCTGTTTTGGGCAACTTTGGTTATGAATTGCATAAATATATTAAAGTTAGGTGCCTGAAAAATGTTTGAGTAAATATATGGATTTTTTATTTGTGCTTCTTTATTTCTATCTGTCTGCAAGCTAAAGATGTTTTCTATAGATTTTGTCCAAATATGGCCAAAGAACGATTTTCTATCTAGTTTGTAGGTCATTGTATTAAAAACGGCTTGTAGCAGAGTGGCAGTAATTGCGTGTTACCATCTATTCACAGTGATCTATCAAACTTCCAAAGTTTATATATATATATATATATATATATATATATATATATATATATATATATATTCGCAGACAAGTTAAAGGAAATAAGGGGCCCGTTTGACAAATTTATGAAGGCAGCCAACAGTCACCGAAACCAAGGTGCATAGGGGAACGTTATTTTTTTAATGTGTTATGCTTATTAGTGGGATAATAATACTTAGATTAATAAATCGCTTAAAGAAAATTACTTATAAAGCAGCAGAAAAAACAACCATGCCGCCGGTGGGATCCGAACCCACGACCTCCGAATATCGCGTCCGGTGCTCTTACCAACTGAGCTACGGCGACGGCTGTCCAATCTGCTGCTCTCGTGGGTATTTATGTTTACTGGGTGTAAGCGAGCCTTGAGAGTGTTCACCAGCGCCACCCTCGACCATAGCGGCGGACGTAGCACGTCCTGTAATACCGCGAGCGTGACGTAGAACGTCATCTAACGGCGAGGGCGGAAACTGTGCGAGAGCCCTCTTATGCTACCTATGGCATCAAGACTGCCAGAACCGAGACCCTCTTTAAGCTATTCGAAGACAAGTTAAAGGAAATGAGGGGCCCGTTTGACAAATTTATGAAGGGAGCCAACAGTCACCGAAACCAAGGTGCATAGGGGAACGTTATTTTTTTTAATGTGTTATGCTTATTAGTGGGATAATAATACTTAGATTAATAAATCGCTTAAAGAAAATTACTTATAAAGCAGAAGAAAAAACAACCATGCCGCCGGTGGGATCCGAACCCACGACCTCCGAATATCGCGTCCGGTGCTCTATTCGGAGGTCGTGGGTTCGGATCCCACCGGCGGCATGGTTGTTTTTTCTGCTGCTTTATAAGTAATTTTCTTTAAGCGATTTATTAATCTAAGTATTATTATCCCACTAATAAGCATAACACATTAAAAAAATAACGTTCCCCTATGCACCTTGGTTTCGGTGACTGTTGGCTCCCTTCATATATATATATATATATATATATATATATATATATATATATATATATATATATATATATATATATATATATATATATATATATATATATATATATATATATATATATATATATATATATCTTTGCCAAGTAGATATGATCGCGAGAAGTTCAAGAAAACACAGCACAATGAAAACGTCTGACGGCAATTAAAATATAACATTTTCTATATTTTTGAACTTTGTTCACACGCTCTTCGTTATATCAAATTTTGGAATCATTAAAAACATGTTGCACAATTTTGTTCGCAAATAGTTACGACCCTTCCAATGAGACCCTTGCGCAAGGTTGAGCACACCATGCAGGTCTGAACAGCCTATGCTTTTGTGAATCGTGTACCGGTCTTCAAATTTGGTAGGATACAGTATGTAGCTCTTTATGCCTCGATGCATCATATTAGCTATGCGAGGCACTGTATAGTGAAGGACGCGGGATTATTTCTCTTACTCATCAATAAAACTTGTTGCTGGGCTAGTTGGTGGCACGTACTTGAATAAAGATTCAGCGCAAAAGTGAAAAGCACGGGAGGGAGACAAGACAAAGACGGACGCTTCAAAACTTACTCATCACGTTCCGAGATTTCGTGGGGTCTGCTACCACCCTCGATCCCAGCGCCATCTGTGGCAGCAACTACTCATCACGTTTCGAAATTTCTTGCGGTCTCTTACCGATGGATGGATGGAAGGTAGGAGCATTCCCTTTGAAACGGGGCCGTCGTTGTTGCCACTATGCTCAGTTCTTTTTCTTTATTTTTGTTTACTCTGCTGTAAGTAGTTAACACAATTCGCCATTTCCTTTAAAAAACATTTTCCTACACTTTGAAACTTATGTCACCTCTATGCTTTTGTGCCACCAAACCTCCAATCGCTTTTTGCTAATTTCCACCGCAGATTTATTTACATGACTATTGTTCTCTCTAAACCTTAAGGCCTCAGGAAGAGTGACTGTGCCTGCATCGACATCGGGATGGATACCACCACATTTTAGAATGAGGTGTTCTATTGTTTCTACAGATTTACCACACACAGCACATGTGTCTTCTTCGCTGAATTTTTTTCTGTAGCTGCGAGTTCTAAGACACCCTGACCTAGCTTCAAAGAGGAGGGCACTGCCTCCTCTTTGAAGACGCGGCAGTGCCTGACACCAAAGCGCCATCTGTGGCTCCAACTAGAAAACAGCGCATCTCGCATTGAGACTTGGAGCGCCATCTACAATAGCGGTGTAGAAACAACCGCCTGCCGCCGCGTGCCAATGATGACGTCACGGTCCAATATAATGGATAGAGGTGGATACTGAGACTGGGGAGCGCTACAATCAAGACAAGGGGCAACACCACTTAAGAACACCACGAGACACGAGCGCAAACTTTCAAGTGAGTTTAGTTTCGACATGGCGCATATTTAAACGCATCTATTCATGGGAAACACAAACATAAAAGCGTTAGAGCCAGTAAAGATAGCAAAGCAATCACCTAAACCATGCGAGATATAAACTATCCTCGCAAGTCATGAATTTCACAAATTACAGGCTAAAAACAATTTTTATTTTTTGCTAAAACCACAGACGGGTCGCTATGATCCCAGCACCGTCCTTTTCTGAAGCCATGCAAAAATGCTTCCCATAATTCTCTTGTGGTCCTGTCCTTTGATTTAAGAAGAACCGTCGTTCTACCCAGTAGAGGTTTGCACTTGTGCACAGCGCAGTGTGCTGCGAGGTTGCCAGGGGCACTGACCAAAGAGTTGGTGTAATTGTGCTCCCGCAACCGCTCATTTAAGCACCTTCCTTTCTGGCCGACATAGGCTCTGCTGCAAGACAGTGGTATTTTGTACACCACGCCCACAACACATGCCACAAACGTGTTCTTGTGCCTCACGCGTATATATATATATATATATATATATATATATATATATATATATATATATATATATATATATATATATATATATATATATATATATATATATATATATATATATATATAAACTATTACAGGTATCCACAAAATAGTTGTCAAGCAAACTACAGAACACCAATAGATAGCCAGGCAGGAGGTGTCCTGAAAATGTATTGCGTGGTTTTAAACACAAATAGATGAGTTTTAGATGTCCCCAAAGCTTAAATAGAATAAGAAACACGGATACGGTACCAACAAATGGATGCCATGCTAGTTAATCATGATAAGCATATCTTGGGAAAGATCCAAGCACACTGGAATGTCAAGTTTGAAAATTCATCATGCCTACCCTTGCATATAAATGCAGCCATCAAAGTAATTGTCTATGTTCGAATTTCACAGTAATGAGTGTGCATCAATTACTCAGCATGATTCATTACCGTTTTCCAGAAGTTTTGATTATTGTTGCATACAAACAGCTAAAAACCTTAGTTCCAATAATGAATAAGCACCCCACGGTCGCCCACGACTGCCTGCATGTTGTAGGATGCCCACACTTTACGGTTAATGAAGTCTCTGTACCCTTTTTTGATGTACTGGTGGAAATATGGGTGCCGTTATTGGCACCATATATCTCTGGGATGTGCCACTTCCCGGAGAACTTCCTGGCAATAAATATAGCCTCTTCAGTTGATGTCAGGTAGATAGATTTGTTTGCGAGGTGCCTTATTAAGTACTGCAGAAAAAGTACACGAATTTCTGCACAGTGCTTCTGTGAATTCAAACTGGCTTGCTACTACTCTGTACTGGCAGCAGCTAGCTAGTTAGTACACTGCAACTGCCATCCTTCTGTCAACTGGCACTGCCCCTTGCACGTAATTGCATTCCGGTGACGCAAATAGAGCAAGGGAAGAAACAAATTCCCAGAAATTTGCCAATGACATCCTGAAGTTTTCCTTCCACTCACCATCATCAAAATTTGAGCAAACAATACTGTCCCACCAATCATTGCTTCCGCTCTCCATCCTCATGCGCACCTTTGGTGGTGGTGCCACCTAGTCTAGTCCTGCAAGACACCTGGTGTTACCAATTTGTGTCACACTTTTTTCACTACTCTTTCATGAATATGCAGAAAGTGCAGACTAGTGCTTAGAATCACGGTCCTAAGGAACGAGTGGCCGAAAAGATGCCAACATGCTACATAAGGTATTCACAAATACAAACTGTGTTGCTTCATTTTGAGTATTTCCAATTTACTTGCAGCTAGCTTTTAGTGCGATTATTAAAATTAATCCTTTATAAAACACGAATACATATTTCTTTATGTTACTTTATCTTTCTGAAGTTTATGAACTTATGTAACACTTACTAAAATCCTGCTAAGTTATATCATTTCTTTTACGCACAGGTGCTTGAATCCTACTACCCTATGAAAAGCAAGAAGCAGTTATCAAATAGTAGTAAATTTACGAAAACCTCTCAAGTGATGAAGCGACATAACATAAAGATCTTTAATTTCACGTACTGCGATCATTTGCAGCGGCGTCACCATGCTGTTGAGCACTACACCAAACACTGGAGAACGTATACCCGTATACCAGCGCAGTAGTACATGTTTCGTAACGAGCTGTACCTCCTTTGCCATAAGTGATAAAGCAACGGGGTTTGCTCTTCAGCCTTATTGTGGAGCCCTTACGGCACTGGTACGGATCGAAAGGTTTCGAAAGGTGAGCACAGGGGCTCTCCTGGCCTTAGACAGAATTAGAGCTTGAGGGCTGCCATAAGTGCCCTGCTACCCGGCTAAGATGCAAAGCCCGTTGATTGGTTAGTTTTAGCAGACTTCATTTTTCGTCTGCTGACACCCCACTGCTAAAAGTCATGCCTACGCCTGTATTGAGACTTTAGGCATGTCACATCAGCCGCTATATTAGCTTCTGCACACCAATATTAGAGAGGACAGGCAGGCGTATAAAAATAAATACTAACCATACATCACGGCGACTTCGTGGACGGATCAACCAGCGTTGAGCGGTGCTCGTCTGTTCGACGCACTCCGTACAAGTTGACAACGAGCCCGGGAATGAACCACCGCGACAGAGAGCAGCGCATAACGCACGCTTTTGCATGACACCAAAATTATGATCAAAACAGCAGACGGCGCGGCCATTGCGAACGCGCGGGAATACTTGGGCGAAAAACAGGAACCGGAAGCTTGCAAATAACTGCGAACCTCGACGATAGGCGCTGCTGCGATACTTACGCGCTTGAACCGAGTTCATGTCGACACCAATCGGTGCGAGTCAGGATGACCTTACCTAGCCCGACGCTGACTCTACCCGGTCCTGTGGGGTTTGCGTAAAAAGGGCTAATGTGCAGTCCACTGGTAAAAGGCCTTCGCGACAGTATCGCACCGTGTAACATGGTCTATGTGTCAATCTTTGCAGCGTTAGAAAGCCGGCTGAGCTCGGTGAAGAGGGACCTGCTACGTATCTTTCGCGATGATAATCCTACACTGCGAACTGAGCTGATTCCGCCAAATGCTCAAGTCGCCAATATTAAGTTACTTCCCCTCTTTACCCTCCCCTGTCCTTTTACTCACGCTGGCCGCAGCTCGGGTGCTTCAAGGTTCGATGGTGGATGCCGCGGCCAGCAGCATGTTTTCCGTCCATTGCTTTCTTATAAATAATCACTCATAATAGAGCATGCGAATCGTTATGATTGTTTAAATCTTCTTCAGGGCGCATCGATACAAAACAGGGATCTGTTACTGAGGTACGTAGGACGACCGCGAAATGACACGAGTCATTAGTTGGCCAGAAACTAGAGCGCACGTTCTGGTAACTGCAAAACAAACACTGCAGTCAGACGTCGGCTCCGACCAATGCAGTTTCAGGGTCGTTGTGGGCCGTCTACAAACCAGGTACACGGGCGTTGCATGCCATTGATTTATATTAGCTACAACATAAAGCCATCTTCGCGAAATAAAGGACTACTGTAGGTCGCCATCCTGAGCTGCTGTTATAGAACTACGGCATTTTGAGCTAAGGTGCGCTGTAATCGTCTCTTTCACATACAGCAGGAGTTTAGACCGGTATTGATTCGCAGCCAGTTCTGAAAGGCCTGCACTGCCTTTTGTGATATTTCTAAGAGATTTATCTTTCCAGCTCAGCGTGCATACTAGATCCCAAGAAGACATAAAAAAAAACTCTCGCGTTCTGCATTTTGCAAATACAGGTCATGTCAGAACATTTCTCTAGAATTTCGGTTTCACTTTCTAACGTCGCTGGTGGTTTATGAATGGTGTTCAAATTTAGCAGGAAAATATCATCACTTGGCTTCATTAGTCGACACTGAACTCTGTTAATAAAACGAACAGAGGTCATCGTGTGCAGGAAATGGCCGACACATGCAATTTGTACTACGGGAGCGATTTTCGAAATTATGACAATATTCTATTTCAGCCCATTTCCTGAACATAAAGCGCTCACGTTGCGAGCTGCTTACCTGATTTTCAGCATTTCTCCTCCCATGACGCGTACATCTGCATTGCTGTTTGATGCCAAAGTTTTACAGCGGAAATGAACGAGGGACGCACAGGCCGGGAAGGAGTGGTGCTTCACTCGGACGAGCGTCACTTTTTCGAATGGAAAACGAAGAAAACTGTCAGCACATGCGCATTGAAAACAAACGGGCAGCACCGTACCTTAGTTTTGGGAATGACTTATATTATCGCACCTAGTAGGTGCCTTTCGGCACCCAAAAGAGATGCAGAGGAGTGAATGATGCAAGCAGCCTCGAGTATTTTTTGTAAAAAAAGACCTCTAACAATTCATATTCTCGCTCTTGCTCAGTAGTTTTATTTGCATAGCTATTGGCTAAAACTTTAGCTTGAAATCAGGTCAGTAGTGGGAGGGTAGATGCATATTCTGCTTCTTATCGAGAGAACGGTCGGGTTCTCTCGCTGGATAATTCACGCATCTGCCGATATGGCCATTGTAAAGCTTACTATGCGATAAAGGTTTTTCAAACAAGACCCTGGTAGCACAACTGACGTGCTCCTTGGAGTAGCCGTTCCTCAAGTACACATGCAGCTAGCCAGTTCAAAGAAGGTGAAAACAATCTGGACTGTTAGGGTTACTGCTTCTCTCAGTGACATCTCGATATCTCTTTTCAATGGCGATAAGAACGGATGTATTCCCAAAGCAAAAGATATGCTGCTAGCCACATGTTCATGAGCGACTCAGTTGTCGTTACTATCGTTAAACTTTTGGCACATGTGCAGAACGGGTTCTTTGTTGTTCGTTCTCAGAAACAGATTTAGTTGGAGTCCAGCACCCGTCCTATATGTAGTCTGTGTGTGAGTCCGTCTTTCACATGCGGGGCAAAACGTCGCCTTTATAAGCATGAGCCAACCAGCCCTTCAGCTGGTTTTATTTGTTGATCATGTCATGCCTTTCTTTGAAACCAAGTACCGGTAAAAATTTTCGCAAATCTTCAGCATCTCTGTGTGGCTCTCACTTCCTTTCGTACATTCATTAGTTATGTCCCGCCGCCGTCGCCACTCTGCCACCAATGCTCCTCCGGGCAGAAGCATCCTTTCGCCACTACAGCTGTTGTTTTTCTACTTGCGAAAACTCTTGGCGCCAGAGGGTCCTTTGTGCGCTCAGAGGGCGCCTTTCCTTACTGTGCCGCCAATTTTTCTTTGTGTCGTCCTTCTCAGTCGCCTATTGCGCTGCGATTGAATGTTCTCGTTTCTGGGGCTATACTTCTATTTTATTCGCGAAAGCTTACTTTGGAAACGCTTTTCCATACATGCGTTACTCCGCTCTGTGAGTGCCCTAACGGGAAAGCCGTCAAGAGGTTTGGCATTTTGAGTGGCTTATACCCCTGTCACACGGGCACTCTAAAGGCAGTTTGAACTAATGCTCTTTTACGCTCCCAAAGGAGCACTACTTCAAGGGAGTTCGTCCGTGCTACACGGTCGCGGAACGACCTTCGCAAGAAGTTGTTAGCGCCCTCATCGGCGAAAAGCGTTATTAAAATTGCAAACCTCACTGCACATGTAAATACACAAATGTCACATTTTTTTGGTAACTTAGTTTTATAACCGTATTATGTTAAAGCAACGCAATTTTAACTGTAATAATGACATGATTTTCCAAGTACAGAGCATAACATCACAGTGCTCTGCCACACTGAGCGCAACTCGCTCAGTCTGGCTCAGGCACAGCTTCGTTCTTCGGTTGTTCCCCTTGGTTCTTTTGCTCCTGCGATCGTTGTTTTTGTGGTTACGTTTTTCTGGTGTGCCTTGTGTTCGGCGGTCTCCATCAAAATGAGTGACGATCCACGCGACGACCAGAGAAAATTTGAAATTCCGCTTGCAATGAGTGTGGTTTTGTCGTCGTCCGTGGACCTTGCGCTATCAAGGCGAAATGTGCGTGAAATAAGGCGGCGTCTCTTGGCGAATAACGCCTTGCTTATAGCACTGGCTATATGCAAGGCGTTGGTTTTATCGGTTTGGCACTGCCAGACGCCGCAGGCTCACCGCCGCTCATTTTGTCGACACACACACACACACACACACACACACACACACACACACACACACACACACACACACACACACACACACACACACACACACACGCACACGCACACGCACACGCACACACACACACACACACAAAACAAGCACGAAACTATAAAAAAAACGAGCAGTGCAGTCTCGCCGTGCGATAATCGTGGGCAAGCAGTGGCGACCTGAGTCTAGTGGCAACAGCACCGCAGATGTGACGAGCTGCTCTCCGTCGCTACTCGCTACAAACAACAAACAACATGGCCGACATGGCGGCATATTTACCGTGGCTACGGTGACGCTCGTATACCTGGAACGAGAGTATAGTGTGGTGAGACTGCCACAAAAGAAATGATCTTATATTTTAAAACACCACTAATCTTATGAAGTGAAATTATAAAATGGAAATTGAACGTTTCTTTTCTCAATTTATTTATGCTGTTAACTCGCCGGGAGAGAGAGTACTCCCTTGAAGCCTCAAAGGACGAACTCGAGCTGCCTTGCTTCGAAGCTCCTTTGAGCTAGGTGTCCTTTGGCGCGTCCGTGTGGCAGCGCACGTTCGTCCTTAGAGTAATGGAGCATTAGTTCAAAGTACCTTTACAGTGTCCGTGTGACAGGGGTATTACATGTCCTTCGGCACTAACTGCTTAAGGTGGGTACACTCATGCTTTACTGTTGTTTCTTAACTTTTTTTCTTTTGCATAGGACAGTTACTCCTGATGTCTTCACGCACGTGCGAGCTTCGGAAGCACTTAGCGCCCTGTCGTACACATCAGCAAAAAAAAAGTTAAAGAAGAGTTCCTGCAGTTGGGAAAGCCAATAAAGAATTTTGTATGTGTTGTCTTGACATTTGAGTCGGTGAAAAGGACAGAAAAAACTCGCAATAAGCAGCTAGATTTAAACAATTTCAGCCTACGTACACTGCGCTGCTGACACTGGACCTGACAGGAAGCGAGCAAGCACGAGCAACACGTGCTAGGCTGATGTGCTAACCGTATAGTGGTGGCTCATGTCAACGGAAGGCTAAAACGCTCTTGTGTTGAACTTTACGCAACGAATACCGGTAACTCTTCTTTCAGCCCCGGAAAATGTACAGCAGATGTATATGAAAAAGTAAGTCATTTCGGCTGTAAAATTTTACCCGCCGCCATTACTATCTCTTGCGCTGTGGTTCTTTGGAATCATCTAGCAGTGACAGTGAATTGGGGTGTCGCCCAGAAAGAATCAATTAGCCTGCGAACGAAGACGCGAAATCGGGACAAATTGTCTTTACAAGAACATGACATGCTTCAGAGCCTCTCTGAGGTTTACAACTGGGCGGTTAGTATAGAATTGAGGTTGTGCACATGAACCGAATGTCGCGAAATAAAAACGTGGCCGCATTTCGGTGGAGGAGAAATGCGAAACCCCAGCTGATGAAATTTAATCAGGAGATTACGTCGTCTATCGTGGAGTAAGTTGTTGAGCGAGTTGGTTACGATATTTTATGACTACATCGCAACGAACGGGACATAGAAGGGCACAGGCAGAGACACGACGCAGCGCTGTGTCGTGTCTTTCCCTGTGCCCTTCTTCTATGTTCCGTTCGTTGCGTTGTAGTCATGGGGAGGTCTATCGTAACCCGCGTGCGGCCTGGCGACGTTAAACTACACACAGCCGCAAAGAGGGACACTGAGGACAAATAGAAACTGGCCTGTCTCGATAGAGAACCGCATTATAATCAGAACGCTAATCGAAAACTGAGCTTTTAGAGATAGAAAAAGATTTAGCTTGGCGCATTATTCAGCAAAAGAAGATTGCGAAAGCTGGTTCCCGGTAGAATGGTGGGCCGGGCGCATACATGCAACGAGAACGGTAGCGCTGGCGCAAGGATATTTACGGATATATTGTGCACGCGAAGAGCCAATCACACAAATAGCTACATGACTTTGCTTTTCCCTTCCGCGCACGTTGACTTCACCACTCTTTTCGAGCGTGTCTGGATACATGGATTGGGCCTCTTTGTTTCGAGCACGTTTAGGTACTTGGCTTAGCCTCACTGTTTCGATCTCGTATGGCCAATGGGCTTCGAGGCTTTATGAGCCAGCAGCACAGCTAGCGGTGCCGGTCTTGCGCGTTCCGCTCGTATATTATGACGCTTTCGACTTTCCGTTCGGAATGGAGGGTATCCAACTCCGCCGGCATGGCGAATCCTCGAGCAGCGCACGGCGCACACTTTTCGTTCGCGAACATCCGTCACGATTTTCTCTTCTGCGCACCTCGTCAACGCCGCATTGCAGTCCACGGCTGACTCTGAGACATTCGCAAGCTGCATGCGGCTGCTGTTGCGTGATACTTTCCACCGCCGTATCTAGCGATCCTCGTCTTCACCTCGTTCAACCCCCGCGCGGAAATGTACCATGCCTCCACGACGAGCGAGCCGCCGGAGCATCGGCAAGTCGCGGCGCCACTTTCTTCTTACGCTCCGACATTCTTACCCTCCCCCCCCCCCCCCCCACACACACACACACACAGCAGTTCACCGCCGCTGAGGCGAACGGATGACGGCGCGTGCACTCTGGCGCCATCTCTCCGCGGAGCCCGTCTTCGGACCATCTCGATGCCGCCGTACACCCTCTTCCTGGATGGATGGATGGATGGATGGATGGATGGATGGATGGATGGATGGATAGACAAGGCTGAACCCTTTAAATCGGGCGGTGGTTCAAGCCATCTAGCCATGATATTTTACTCTTGTCTTGATTTTAGCCACCAATCAGACAACGTTCGCTTGGTTACTCCTACCCGCTTAAAATCTACTTAAAATCCTCCGCTTTTGCTGTCTTTCATCTTCCGCCGCTCTAGCGGTAGCGCCGAGGCCAACGGCCATGGCGAGGGACGCCGCTCAACCCATGAACGGGCGATTAAGAGCTGCGGTTTTACTACTGCTGAACCTGGTTAGAGAGCGAAAGCTGCGGTGCATCGGGCAAGTAGACGCGGCTTGGCGTCAGTAACGTTGAGTGCGTTCCGCACACTGGATAGGCAGCGCCCCACCCTGCCACCCTGGCAGGTGGCAGTTAAATTAGTGGTTGATCACGAGAGGTTGGTCCCCCAATGAACGCTGTGACCTAATCTACCACCCTCTACCGGCGAATCGAAAGGTCAAAGGTCAAGTGGTGCGACACCATGGTGGACCACATATGATAAGGCCTATAGCCACACATGACCTCTGGATCACTTGAAGGTCAGCCGGCAAAGCAAGGCGATTTCGGCTCTACCTAACGTAGTGAAGCTTACGATTGAAAACAAAATACATGTGTCGCCATCAGCAGCAGATATCGTAGGTAAAATGCATGCGTCGACACCGATTGCTCCGCTACGCCACCATTCACGTTTTCGGTAACGATGTCAAGATTTGGATTCAACTGGCTGGAAGACATATAGACGATATTTTTTCGGCGATAAATGCGACTTTTGCGGCCAGACAAACGTAAGCATGTCCTGAAAGAGTCAGATAGTCAATACTTTCTAAGAACAGTAATCAGGTAGTGTTCTCCACAGTGGTATTTGTAGTGCTGACATACAGAACAACATTGCAACGTCGAAACGCTGCGTAGGGAATGCTTCTGAATGACCGCTAGGATGGGTCCCGGAAAGATATGCGGCTGCACGGGCTTGGTGTTTCTAGATGCCCGGGCTATAGCGCATAAAGACGCCGCTATTTGTTATATGTGATTTTCTTGCTGCTGTTCTTACGGAGAGATGCACAGCTGAATAGGGCCTTATAACAAACAGCTCCTGGATGGTGAGACTGAAATTAAGCACAATTAAGTTGTTTTTGATTGAATAGTATCAGGATGAAAATAAGGCTGCCACGCAGACGCTCACCTCGCAGTTGACAAATTGGCAAAAAGAGATTGGCCATCTTGATGAGCTGAGGAGCACTGTTGCAGAATGTCGTAAAATGAACTAGTTGAAACAAGCTGCGCTGCGGAGCCTGATGACTAAATGAGGTCACCTTGAGAACAGGAGCCGGCGTTTCAACTTGCTTTTCTTTGGCAATTAAGATTCAGATAAGCATGAATCACAAGCAAAAACTGAAAATCACACCGCGGTAGTTATTAGGGAACCGGTGGGTACTGACACAATAGGAATAGAAACGGCTCACAGTATTGGCAATTTTAGCCCAAGTAAAAAGCGGATGATCACAGTCAACGTTGCGACTTACAAAAACAAGTTAGCACTCCTTGCAAAAGTAAAAATTCTAAAGCATAGTTCTCTCAGTGTATCAAATTTTTCAGACTGTAAGAAAGGAACGGAAGATCCTCTGGAAATACGCCACAAATGTATGCAGTTAATCCGATCACCCAGTCATGAAATATACTTTGCACCTCGATAAAGAAAAGTATATATATGACGGAACTCAAAGTACAGTAATGTGGATTACGTGACAAAAAGCTGATTATTTTCAATGATCTTATACAGATGGTGGCGGTGTTTTCATCTTGGCAGACGAGAGTTAATTCCTGAAAACTCTTTATTGATGTCGGAGCATGCAAGGCTGTTTGGGTGAAAGTGGTCTAGGAAACGATTAATCTATGGCTGTGTGTTCCTTTCACTGACTACCCGAAAATGCATCCAACGCTTCATGTGGTCTCTTAAAAGTAGTAGTATCGATTGAAGACGATTACTTGGCCACTGGAACAGAGTTTACCCTACCGGCAATTGTTTGGTCATAATTAGAAAGGGTATACGTAGTAATAGTATAGCTATCCTACGAAAAAAATTCTTAATATATGCCCCTGTTTCGCCTTGATGCAAATATTGATCCAACAAAATCGCCCGAGAACATTATTCTAGATCTTTTCTGAACTAACATTCAAGAGCATGTGCCGCCTCTTACCATGGGTTAGTGCTCACAGTTCTCTCCTGTGTGAAATGGTGTACGCAACAGTTGCCAGTGGGTAGCTATGGCAAGGCACGAGTCGCTGAGATTTCTGCTGTTCTCGAATCCTACTTTAATGTACTTAAGACATTACCTGACTGTGCACGAGTTGCGGAAAGTATTTTGAGGCACGGGAAAAGTATGTTCCTCTTTCGATCTTGGCATCAAGAGGAAGCAAAACAGTTCAAAGCTGAGAACTGTGTGCAGGCTAAAAAAAAAATGCAGGCTGCATGCACCCGCCGCGGTGGCTCAGTGATTAGGGCGCTCGGCTACTGATCCGGAGTACCCGGGTTCGAACCCGACCGCGGTGGCCACGTTTCGATGGAGGCGAAACGCTAAGACGCCCGTGTGCTGTGCGATGTCAGTGCACGTTAAAGATCCCCAAGTGGTCGAAATTCCGGAGCCCTCCACTACGGCACGTTTCTTCCTTCCTTCTCTTAGTCGATCCTTTATCCCTTCCCTTACGGCGCGGTTCAGGTGTCCGCCGATATGTTAGACAGATACTGCGCCATTTCCTTTCCCCAACAACCAATTTCCAATTTTCAGGCTGCATGCAGGGCGCATAAAAATATTTCTGAGGGCACTTAAGTCTCCTTACGTGCAGGAATGCGAAAGCATGGACCTTTTTAGGATGCGTTCTTTTTTTTCCACGACGGCAGTACGCGTTGCATTTTAAAGTTTTTCTGTTGCTTTTTTGTATTTTTATTTTGATTCAGTTTTATTTGTGTTATTCCGTTATTTTTAATTTTTATTTTTATTTCACATTTTAAGCTTTTTGTTTTTATTCTGGTATGTTTGTTTATTTCATTTATTTTAGTTTTGATTACGTCATTTGAATGACAGTGAGGCGGACAGTTCCGGCGTACGGACACTTCCGGCGGACTCATGAGGTAAGGCTTTCGCCTGAAAAGATATTGCATGCATAAGAAAGAAAAATTGAAATATATCACAAATGCAGTGAAGGCAGCGGTTAATCATGCAAAGGTCTCCTTTTTTCTGCTTTTATTTCATTCGCGCGTAAAAGAACTTCCTAAAATTTTGGGAATTCATGAAAAGAAACGGCAAAGATCAGTTATCGGCCCTACCTCTTGGACAAGCAGGTGTGTATTACCAGAAAAAGTGATGAAGCTGATCGCTTCAATGAATTTTCCCTGCATTTTCTGATAATCCCAGCACTTCTTATGTTGATCTATATTTTATGTTAACAACGTTTATCACGTGCTGTGTGTAATTTCACGAAAGGGAAATTGAGTTGCATCTCAAAGGACTGAATGTTTGCAGCCCTCCTGTTCCTGATGATCTTCCACCTGTTCTTTTCAGTGCATGAGCGAAGGAGTAGTCTAAATATTTGCAACTCATTTATGTAAAATCCTTAAAGGAAGATGAACTGTCCTCTTGCTCGATATCAATCAATCAATCAATCAATCAATCAATCAATCAATCAATCAATCAATCAATCAATCATTCTTTATTTTTCCCAGAAAGAACTGGAATGGTCTCCTGGGCTAAAAGCTGGGTGAGCAGCTTGACGAGGCCCAGGAGACCGTTACATGGCAGAACAGTGAAGTTGAGAAAAAAAGAATAATGTGAATATAAAGCAATGTACACCATACGCAACATAATACAGTATTGCGGCAACATAATACAGTATGTAATGCACCATATTCGCCAAAATGAGCTAAAAATAGTTAAAAATAGTACAAGTTGACATAAATAACAGTACGAAATTGTAAACAAAGGAAGCACAGTAGAAAAAACTAAGTATAACATCAAAATGTGGTTCACAATGTTATGAAGTACGTGCGCAATTTCTTGGGATTCAGACGAGTTGTGTTTTGGTACATATTAAGCATTGATGGCAGGTTATGTGCTAATGATTGATGTTTATAATAAGTGCGGAAGTGGGGGATTTCCCAGACATCTTTACTTCTTGTGTGTATATCTGTGCTACGTAGTGTTAAAAATGCCAGAGATGAGAGTAAGTTCTTGACTTCAGTAGAGGAAAAAAAGAATGTTTGGAGTAATCCATATTTGTATAAGTTATCCACCCTTATGATGTTAAAGGAAACAAACGCATCTTTAGTACTGGCTGTTGGATCGATATTTCCAATGTAGCGGATAACCTTCTTTTGTAACAAATGGAGTTTGTCTAAGTTTGTCTTTGTTGTTGTGGCCCATACCAACGAACAGTAATTTAAATAGGAATTGAATAAAGCATTATAGACTTGAAGTTTAGCTTTTACTGGAAGCAGTCTCCGACAACGCGATATCATGCCTGCAACTGAGGATAGTTTTTTCCTAAGATAGTGAGTGTGTGCATCCCAGCTTAAGTTTTGAGAAAAATGTACACCGAGGATTTTATGAACGTCCACAATTTCGATGTTATGGCACTGAAAATTAATAGACTGATGTATTTCAACAGGTTTATTTCGGGCACGGAATATCATTGCTTTTGTTTTCATTGTATTTATTTTAATTACGTTGAGCTGAGACCATATGGATAACTTCTGGAGGACTTCATTGCATTTTATTATTAGTCGGTCCACATTGTACTCGGGAATAAGTATGGTACTGTCGTCAGCATATATTATAAATTGAACTGTGGCATCTATGTTTACAAGATCATTTATATAAGTATTGAATAATAACGGTCCTAATATGCTACCTTGTGGAACGCCGTGAGTAAATGGTAGGAGGGAGGACATATAACCGTTTACATATACACACTGAGTCCTGTGGCTGAGGTAGGACTCCAGCAGGGCCAAACAATTACCGCGAATGCCATATGACTGCAGCTTACTAAGGAGCACTTTATGATGTAAGCAATCAAATGCCTTGCTGAAATCTACAAAAAGGGCAGCAGTTAACAAATTATTTTCAATATTCCGCAAGATATTTTCTTTAAGTGCTAACAAAGCTGATTCCGTTGATCTGCCTTTCCTAAATCCGTATTGTGCAGCTGTGATAACGTTTTCTTTATCGAAAAATTGTGTTATCCGAGTGAAAATGATTTTTTCAATTCCCTTGGAGAAGATAGGCAGCACAGATATCGGGCGGTAGTTAGTGGACAAGTTACGTTCGCCACCTTTAAAAATAACAGATACTCTGGCTGTTTTCATTTGCTCAGGAAAGGTTCCAGACTCTAGAATTAAATTAAAGATATGTGCAAGTACAGGACTAATTATCGGTAAAACGTACTTAACCGGTCTTATCTGCAGGTCGTGAATGTCTAATGCTTTACTGTTCCGCAGGCACATAAAAGTACTGTATATCTCAGATTCATCAGTTGGCTGGAGGAATATGGTTTCAGTGACAACACTATGGTGCGAATTTGTGGAGGGGGTGCCATTACATGCGGAAGCAGCGTTTACAAACTGATGATTGAAGTGTTCTACTAGAGCTCTGTCCCGTAATTCATTACCATCTACCATTACAGTATCTGGCATATAATTTTTGCTCTCACGACCGAGGACGTCGTTCATAGCCTTCCAAGCAATGTCTGGGCTCTGCCGGGCAACATGTGCAAACAGATGCTCGTAATATGCACACTTTGCCCGTCTAAGTTCACTGTTCACTTCGTTTCTGACTTTCTTAAATTCTTTTAAGGTTGTTTCTAAGCGTGTCTTCAAGAAAGAATGATAGAGGCGGTTTTTGTTTGTAATTTTCTTTAAATGGTCACGAGTTACCCATGGTTTCCTGGCTTTTTTGAAGGTTTGTGCATCTTCAATGGAAAATGCCTAGCGTACACACACACAAAACGTGTAATGAATTCATTATAAGCATCGTTAACATCCATTTTATTGGTCACAGGTGACCAGTCTTGTGAAAGAATGTCCTGCTGAAATGCCTGTAAACCATTCTGGGTGATGTGCTGAGCAATAAAGGACTGTTTTTGTTTGATAGATTTGGGTGAGTGGGTAGAATATGCCATGAAAACTGGACAATGATCACTTATGTCGGACACAATAGTGCCAGAATTGTAAACAGTGGTATCGATATTAGTTACAAGGAGGTCAAGTACTGATGTTGTAGTTCTTGTGATACGAGTTGGCGTGATTATTAAATTTTTGAAACCAGATGAAACCAAAATGTCATTAAACTCGAAAACAGAATTGCATTCTTCAAGCATGTTAATATTAAAATCTCCAGCGCAGATCAGGCGAAGGTTATTATCACAAACATAGTCCAAAAAAGATTCATAAAATTCCATAAAGCGTGCAATATTACCACTCAGAGGGCGATATAGCACAGAGATGACATCGCTCCTATTTTTGACGGTCACGATGTCATAGTCATCCGTTACAGTGCTGAAATCCGACACCAGGCAACAATTCTTTGTTTTCTTGACAAGAACTGCCACGCCACCACCTCGTCTTTCTGGACGATTAAGAAAAAAATTATCGTAGCCATATATATTTACCATTTTACAATCAGTTGAATACCATGTCTCAGAAATCATAAGAATGTCAACTTTGAAGCGAAACTGATCCAAAAGCAGAGCAATATCATCCTCCTTGGTACCAACTGAGCGGGCATTTATATGAATAACAGATTCTCACAAGGGGAAATCACATTTGACTTCGGTAGGTAAAGCGAGCTCTTGATAATTCATTGTGCAACTTATGTTCTGGCTTTGTGGAGTCATCATTCCTGCCCACTCTCGTTACGAGCCGATGTGTCGCCTATCTGCCTGGAAACAATCTTCTCGACATCACACTCCCTCGCTATCTGAATGATAGGCGTATTATCTGCTTGCTTCGCGAAAATCTTTCCGTTGTTCGTCCAAACTGATTTCCAGCTGTGTTCGTATTTCCTTTTCACGGTCATTCCAAGAAGCTTTTTTAGCGCTGGGCAAAGATGTTCATTTACATAAACTGGGGTTGTATCTTCGAAACCAAGGTCAGTGTTTGTGAACCGTTCCTTCCTAGCCTTTCTCAAAACAGCATCACGCTTCGCTCGTGATCTAAACTGGACGACGATGTTGGTCTTGTTGACGTTTTTCTTTGTCGGGACGCGATGGCAGATTTCAATGTCGCTTTCCTCAATAGGCTCACTTATCAAGCTGCCAAGGTGGGACAGTATTTCGGGGAGTGATTCAGTTTCCTTCTTGATTACGCCTTGAATTTCGAGGTTGCTTTTTCTGGAATATTGCTCAGACTGAACAAGCCTGTATTCGAGATCGTCTATTTTGATTTCCAGGGATGAACACTTTGCGTGGAGAGCTTCATTTGCAACTCTTAGCTGCGTATTTTTTGCTGCCTCATCGTCCAGCTTTTTTTCCAGGTCCTCAATCGTTTGATGTGCGAATTCCAAACTCTGGGTTATATTTCTCTGCTCATTTTTCAGTTCTCGGATTTCACTTCGCAAGTCTCGTTCAAGGGACTCACGAAAAGCTTTGACTTCTTGTTTCAGTTCCTCCTTTAATTTAGCCAATTCAGTTCTCATGTCTTCCTTTAGTTTGCCTATTTCTTTACTCACGACCAAGGTGGCTAGTTTCTTTGCACAAAACCAAAAACACGAAACACAGAAACACGAAAACACAGAAACACGAAATGGAAACAATGCACTGTACACCCGTAACTTGACTCGTACTGAGCGGTTTCTAGATTGGCAGCAGCGACGAAGCGTAGAACAGAAGTAGTCCAGTGGAAGTGTAAAAAATTTTTTTTTAGCACTAACCTGCAATGAAGCAGAAGACTTAGCGAAGTGCACACACGCTTCACCGCTACTGCCAAGTGAAGGCTGTGGGGATGAAGGGGCTCCTTTTGTAGGGTCCAGTCGAAAGACGACTACGCAGGCGTAGACGAAGCAGCAAGTAGCAGGCGTACGTAGCCAGCGATTACGCCTCCTGGTAACTGGAAAGCCGATGATCGCACGGGCGTTGGACCGGATGGCTTTTAAACAACTTTGCAGTATGTGCCCTGCAATGAAGCAGAAGACTTAGCGAAGTGCACACACGCTTCACCGCTACTGCCAAGTGAAGGCTGTGGGGATGAAGGGGCTCCTTTTGTAGGGTCCAGTCGAAAGACGACTACGCAGGCGTAGACGAAGCAGCAAGTAGCAGGCGTACGTAGCCAGCGATTACGCCTCCTGGTAACTGGAAAGCCGATGATCGCACGGGCGTTGGACCGGATGGCTTTTAAACAACTTTGCAGTATGTGCCCTGCAATGAAGCAGAAGACTTAGCGAAGTGCACACACGCTTCACCGCTACTGCCAAGTGAAGGCTGTGGGGATGAAGGGGCTCCTTTTGTAGGGTCCAGTCGAAAGACGACTACGCAGGCGTAGACGAAGCAGCAAGTAGCAGGCGTACGTAGCCAGCGATTACGCCTCCTGGTAACTGGAAAGCCGATGATCGCACGGGCGTTGGACCGGATGGCTTTTAAACAACTTTGCAGTATGTGCCCTGCAATGAAGCAGAAGACTTAGCGAAGTGCACACACGCTTCACCGCTACTGCCAAGTGAAGGCTGTGGGGATGAAGGGGCTCCTTTTGTAGGGTCCAGTCGAAAGACGACTACGCAGGCGTAGACGAAGCAGCAAGTAGCAGGCGTACGTAGCCAGCGATTACGCCTCCTGGTAACTGGAAAGCCGATGATCGCACGGGCGTTGGACCGGATGGCTTTTAAACAACTTTGCAGTATGTGCCCTGCAATGAAGCAGAAGACTTAGCGAAGTGCACACACGCTTCAGCGCTACTGCCATTCTAGTCCCTGTGTTCAAATCTGGTCGTAGCAATGTCGTTTGTAACTATCGTCTCGTCTCTTTGACAATGGTGTATGGTTTATAGGGGTTTAACGTCCCAAAGCGGCTGAGGCTGTGAGCGACGCCGTAGTGAAGGGCTCCGGAAATTTCGACCACCTGGGGATCTTTAGCATGGACTGACAACGCACAGCACATGGGCTTCAAGAATTTCGCCTTCATAGAAATTCGACCGCCGCGGCCAGGATCGAACCCGCGTCTTTCCGGTCAGCAGCCGAGCGCCATAATCACTGCGTGCTTGTCTTACAAGAACGGCGACTCACGATTCTAAGATATTTGTTTTTCATTACGGCATGAAGAGTGGCACTTGTTTTGGACTTGTTTGCTGAAATATAACTTCACTCCGCGCAAACTGTTTCCTATTATCGTCTGCTGTGTTTCGTGAGCGCGAGAATTCACGTTCTTTCCTTTTCATGTATGTGAAAAAAAATTGTTTCCCTCCGTGCATTTCACTGGACACTTGACCTTCTTAGTTTGAGGAGCATAAACGCATTCGCTAAAAGTTTGCCCTCAGTAAACCTTACAAATCGCGCTGCATTTTTTCGCTCATTCAGTTTGTATCCAGCCGCTAGCAGTGCTGTGAGCTAGAGGTAGAAATGACGGCTCTGCTGCAGTCTGTTTTTGGCATTTTCGGGTGCTAGGTTGTATTCGTTTAAGGAGAAATTTTTTGTACACAGTGTGCTTTAAAATAGGTGTAGAAGGATTAAGAAAATAGGTAAACAATTTCATTAAAAGCGAAATGCCTTGTAAATCGTGCTTCAAATGCGTTGAATTGTAGCAATTGCTAGAAAAACGCAGATATCCTTGAAGAATAAACTTTTTTGTAAAATTTATTACTGGAATAAACCGAGATGTGTATATTCATGCCCTAAACTGTTTAGCTACGGCGTAATTTTTCAATAAATGTGAAGGAAATTATGTATAGATCTGAAGAGGTAGTTTTAACTGTGTCAAGGAGACTTATTCGCTTGATATCTGTAAATGCCATCATTGTACTTTGGCTGTGCCGGTCATATGTGAAGATTGCACTGTCTGTATGACATTATGTCGCCTGTTTTTGATATGTATGTTGTGTTATCCCCCCCCCCCCCTCACTGTAATGCCATTTTGTGGCACCGTCTTAGGCAATTGCCTATCTGAGGCAGTTTATATGTATCAGCAGCGCGAACACAAAAAGGAAGAAGAAGGAGAAGATAGTACAGAGCGCTGTACTATCTTCTCCTTCTCCTTCCTTTTTGTGTTCGCGCTGCTGATACATATGGATCGCAACCAACTAGCCCGGCAGATGGTGTTATTTGAGGCAGTTTGACCGCTGAAATGCAGATCTTTAGGCGCCCCTTTCTGGTGCCTGGGCACAGGGCACCGCGATGGGGAAGTCCAGCGGAGCCATTGCTTATGTGCTCCCTACAGAGGCGCTATGTGAAGCGCCAACAGAAGTGTTGCCCCGTTCGCAGCATCGCAGGGTGCGACGTTACTTTGCGCTCCGCGGTCTCTGCAGGGGAATACTGGAGAGGAACAGAGTGAACTGCGCTCACCGAGCAGCGGGGACTTGTGCCAGTAGCCGTCGCGCACCTCGACGTAGTCGGTTTCACAGTTGTCCGACTCGTAGATGTCCAGCCGGGTGACGTTCAGCACGATTCGCTCCCCGTGCGTGGCTGTGATTCGCCACTCGCAGTGCTCGCCCTCGGCCGGTGTCGTCACGCTGTTCACCAGCTCAGGCGACGCAATCAGGCCGCTTGGCTCCTGCATGGTGCGGCCGCACTCTGCGCCACAGGGGAGAGACGACACGACTGTGATGACGGTGTTTCAGTCATTGTCACTTCGGCTGATACAAGCTTCAACATCGCCATCTGGTTCGGCATAGGAAATGTGGTCGTTCAGGCATTACCTAGTCCAGATTACTCGCTTGTTTTTACTAGCATTAGGACCATTTTAAATAAGCGTGATTCATTGTCATCTTTAGCCGACACGTGCCTTGCCGATGCGATTATCCTGACCGAAACGTGGTTGTCCGAGAAAGTTGATTCTCGGCAACTGTTCACTTGTGAAAAAAATTACATTTACAGATCTCAGCGCTGCGGACGCTTAGGGGGTGGTCTTTTGATTGCCGCATCAGATGACATTTTTTCCTTTGTGTGTGTGTGTGTTGGGTTTTATGGCACATAGGCAGCTAAGGCCATCATGCGCCAAACTCAAGGTGTAGAATTGGCTTTCTGTAGAATGTTTAAGAATATCAAAAAATGCCGATGGCGTAGATGACCTAAAAACATTGTGCTGCCTAGTAAAAGAAGAGGAGAAATTTGGAAATCGCTAATGGTAAAAGCCTTAAAGAAGGTCAGGCAGCCTTAGCAGCTATCCTTGGCTAGGCAAGGATCCTGAGGCTCCCAACCAATCAAATAAAAAGCCTGAGCCTACTTCTCAGGACTGAGAAAGTGGCTGAGGTGTATCATGTAATAAAGGGAACCAGTGGTTCAAAAGTTACAGTTTTTCGAGGACGCCCGCTGCTTTTAAAAAGCTAAAAACGGAGGGTATGTTAACAATGGCATTATCAGCTAAGAGCAATGTTGGGTGAAAAGGAATGTATTCATGATAAAATTGAGTGAAGTACTTTTTTCTTAGTTTTTTCTTGGAATTTATTTGCACTTGTATTCGTCTAAAGAATAAGCACGTTGTATTTTTCGTATGCTACCGACAACCTTGTCCGCAGCCTTCCGTCTGTGACGGCCTATGTGACGCTAGCAATTCGGTCCTTTCTAGGTTTTCGAGGGCACCTCTTTATGTTTTTGGTGACTTCAATCTTCTCACAATTTCATGGAATAGCCCCTCCCCTATTTTCATGTCTCATCTGCTTCATCAGAATTTTCTGCATTTATTTACTTGTGTTCAATGTTCACCTTGCTTAAATCAGAAAACAACCCACCCATGTTACCCAGACACCTGCCAACGTATTCGACGTGTTAACCGCCTCTCCCAAAACAACATCTTCAATTAGCTTTCTTCGGGGCTCAAGTGACCATAAAGCGATTCATCTAACTATGCCGTCGCGCTCTCCTATGCTTTAAGGCGGTGTAAATTACTCAGAAACTGTAACAAAGCGGATTTTCAAGCCATCAATGCAGAACTGGAGCGCTTTGCGAATACCTTCTTTCCGCAGTTCTAAGGGCGTTCTATTCATGAAAACTGGCGCATCTTCAAAGCGAAATTGAACGAACCCACTGATAAATTCAACCCTGTTCGCAGCGTTTTCTGTTCTGAACAAGCGCTTTGGTTTAACTTATCGCTAAAGCGTCTACTAAACAAGAAAAAACGCGTCTACTGGCGCCTAAAACCTACAAGCATTTCTGGAAAATAGCACCATTATCTTACTGTTGCGTCACAGTACAAGCAGGCCCTGCATCGCACTAAGCATGCTTTTTATCACCACACACTGCCTCAGTTGCTTGCTTCCAACCCACAAAAATTCTGGAACGTGATTAATATGTGCAAAAAAAAAGATATTCGACTTCACTCCCAAAATAGTGTCCCGGTTTCACCTTAAAAGTGATGAGATGTCTTGAATGATACATTTTCTCATCGTTTACTTACACTGTGCTGCCGTCTACTTTACTTGATACTGCGGTTTCAGAACTGGCTCCGATGGAACCAATTGCTATCAGTGACGAAGGAGTTGCAACGCTAATTCACAAAGGGAAGCTTGCATCAGCTGCAGGGGTAGACGGCATCAATTATAAGTTCCTCAAGAGTACATGCTTATATTCATCCCTGATGTTCGAAATTTTTACACAGTCCCTCCTGAGCACATCGCTACCTGACGACTGGAGGATCGGCAAGGTGGTTCCTGTCCACAAGTCTTGTGACGTTCATAATCGTAATAGCTACAAGCCTATTTCTTAACACCAATTTCGTGCAAGCTCCTTGAACAAATCATCTATTCACACCTTGTCGACTATCTGCAATCTATTTTGTTTTTTGCAGACTCACAACATTGACCCGCCGCGGTGGCTCAGTGGTTAGGACGCTCTGCTACTGATCCGGAGTTCCTAGGTTCGAAGCCGACCGCGGCGGCTGAGTTTTTATGGAGGCAAAACGCTAAGGCGCCCGTGTGTTGTGCGATGTCAGTGCGCGTTAAAGATCCAAGGTAGTCAAAATTATTCCGGAGCCCTCCATTATGGCACCTCTCTCTTCCTTTCTTCTTTCACTCCCTCCTTTATCCTTTTCCTTACGGCGCGGTTCAGGTGTCCAACGATATATGAGACAGATACTACGGCATTTCCTTCCCCCCCCCCAAAAAAAAAAACAATTAAAATTTTTTTTAGAGTCGTAAGATGGTTTTCGTAAGTATCATTCCTGCGAAACTTAATTGCATTCTCTAATGGTTTAATTTCTACTCTTGATCGCTCATTCTTATTCACTGTATATTTCTCGACTTCACAAAAGCTTTTCATACCGTCTCACACCAACTGTCACTTAATAAGCTAAGTAAACTAAATATTGATAATGCTATCCTAAAATGGATTGAGTGTTTATTAAGTAATCGGCACCAATATGTAACTGATAACGGTCATGACTTCCGCATTTCTCCTGTAACATCTGGCGTTCCAAAAGGATCAGTGCTAGGACCTCTTTTTTTCCTAATCTATGTTAATGATCGTTCCTCTTTAGTCACTTCCGAAATAAGGTTTTTCGCTGACGATTGTGTTTTATACAGAGAAGTTACTAACCTAGGTGATGCATGTAGTCTTCAAAATGACCTGAATAGTATTGAAACTTGGTGTAATATCTGGCTTATCAGACTAAGCTTTAGGAAATGTAAAGTGATGAGAATCACACTCATGACTAAGCATAAAATATCGTGCTCATACTCACTTAATGACATCTCACTCACCCAAGTTAACAAGCGTAAGTACCTTGGTGTTCAAATGACAGATGATCTGTCCTGGGAGGCGCACATTGAGTGTATCACTAATGATGCTAACCGCATGCTTGGTTTCATCCGTCGCAACTTTTCCCTTGCCCCTGTCCCTCTAACACTGCTGCTGTATAAAAAAACTCTAGTGCGCTGCAAGCTTGACTACGCTGCCTCAGTGTGTGATCCGCACACTAACTCTCTCATTTCTTTACTTAAATCGATTCAAAAACGATCTGCGAGATTTGTAATGTCTAATTACTCACGTCATGCCAGTGTTTCCCAAATGAAAAAAAAAAAACGCAACCTTCCAGATCTTTCAATACGACGCTGCATTTCTCGCCTGTGCACTTTTCATAAAATATATTACAGTAACAATAGCCTAAAGAAATCCCCGTTTGTTCCTCCACTGTGGATTTCTCGTTCCTCCGTTTGTGGATTTCTCGAAGGCTTTTGATCGTCTAAACCATCAAATACTACTCAACAAGCTAGAAAAATATGGAATCCGTGGCACTGCAGCTTGTCTACTAAAGTCCTACCTACAGCATCGATATCAATGTGTAACAATAGATCAGCATGTTTCAACTCTTCAACCTATAACCACTGGAGTTCCACAAGGAAGCATTTTAGGACCGCTACTGTTTATTGTATACATAAACGACATAACAAATATCAGTAACCTTCCAAAATATGTTCTGTATGCAGACGATACCAGTCTCTTATTTAGTGGCAATAATATTCCATTGCTCATTTCAAACACAAACAGTGTGTTAGAAAAGTTGAAATCGTGGAGCGCAGCAAATTCCTTGATAATAAATAGTGAAAAAACAAAAGCGGTACTTTTTCATTACCGGCAGAGTGCCGTTACATCAGATCTTAGGCTAAAAATAGACAACTCTATTATAGAGGTGGTTGACACAGTAAAAACACTAGGAATTTTCTTTAACAAGAACATGAGCTGGGACCCTCACATTAGCTTCTCTTTAACCAATTTATCAAAGTGCGTCGAAATTCTCGCGAAATTTCGCTCCTATCTACCCGTATCGATTAAATTAATAATATACAACACATTATTCATGTCGTATGTTAACTACTGTTTCCTTGTCTGGGGCTCTACTACTCAAACTAACCTGCACAAGATATACATGCTGCAAAAGAAAGCAGTACGTTATATAGCAAATGTTGACTACCTCGCACATACCGAAGAACTGTTTAAGAGATTCAAAATCATACCCGCTCATAAGCTATACGAATTTTTCTTAGCCATAAGATATAAAAAATCCATTTCTCACGGTGACAATTTCTTGACAGCATTGTCATCCCTCGAAACAAACTCAACGCCATACTCGTTTCGAAAACACGAACGTTGGACCATTCCCTTTTGCCGTACAGAACATGGTCGACAGATGATGCGTCATGCAGTTCCAAGGTTACTAAACAAATTCATCTTTGAACGTTTTTCTCTTGAAACATCTAGTACACAAACTCTAAGAAATCATTTTTTGTAAGCCACTGTATTCCCTTTGTGTGAAAAGTGTGACACGAATGACTTTTGCATCTATGTTAACACCAATGTATTGCGTATTAATGAACATGTACCAAGAGTTTATATCGATTGTTCTGAATTTTTTGTATTATATTCTGTTAGGTAGCGTGTGTGGATTTTGTACTTTTTAAAAAAAAAAAAATTTTGCCCTTGCTGTACGCCATGTAGGGGGGCTCGGGCTCCCTCAAGCGAAAATCGTTCGCTTTTTGCCTGAGCCTGCCCACATCATAATGATGTAAATAAAACTGACTTGACTTGACTTGACTTGACTGTACTCATCGTCTCATAGAGCTTGCCACTTAAAGGTGCATGTTCCACAATGCAGGACTGATCAGTTCATACATTCCTTCCTCCCCAAAACTGCCTGGGACTGGAACCACTTGCCTTCCTCCATCGTCACCATTATGGACAATGTAAAATTCAAAGATGCCGTTTCTACTTATGAACTGTTACTACTTGTTGTTTTTCTGCATTCTGTTTGTTTCGCTATATTAACCACTCCTCTCTGTAACGCCTGACCGGCCCTCAGAGTAATAAAATAAAATGAAATGAAATGAGAGCTCCCTGCACAGAATTAATTTCCTCGGCTATCCGCACTGTGGCTGGGATTCTGGACGATCTAAACATGTGCTTAAGGCATGAATGCATTTATTACCCAAGCATAATCAATAGTTCGATGAAAATTCGTCTCGTCAGGCATTGGATTAAAGAAAAAGGAATGCGGTCACTGACCAAGTCATGAAATTCAAGACTTTACGTATATAAGTCGCGACGATTTCATGTCCCGCTGAGTGAGCAAGGAACCCGTACGAGGTTCCGAAACGTCTTGGTCTCGTCAATGACCGCATTCCTTTTTCTTTAATTCCCAAGCACAGTTCGTTGACGGGGCGTCAGTTTTAGCAAGCACCTTTCCTTTATTTCTCAATGCATATCATTCGCATGCAGATATGGAAGGATCCTTGGGCGGTGGCTAGTCATGAATTTGATACGGGATACAAGAATTTGATCTGACAATTTGGAAGTACCGGAAAAAATGACACAAAGAGAATCACGTTTATCAGAGAAAAAATCAGGCGTAACATAAAGACAAAACAACGAAGATGATGCATTCGTAAACAATTGTCATCATAGCACATGTTCCACGGTATTAAAGATTACATAAAAAAAGTTGTCACTAGTAAGCAGGGTAACTAGGATGCTTCTGAAACAAGAACCAATTTCACCGTCGGTCATCGAGTGATTTTTAGATGCGGGAAGTATTTTCCTGGTCAGACTGAGCGAGAACTATGTGGAGGCTACGTCAACGAATCTACAGGGAGTTTGCTTCTGTTAGTAGTAATGTTATTGACTAGAACGGCTAAACGATAACCTTGTAAATGTAAAAGTAGAATAATATTGCTTGCTACAGATAAAGGTCTAGATTCAGTTTTGGGTGCCAAAAAATTGATTTGTCTAAGCGCTCTTTTCTGAAAGTTTATTACAGGACAGATATACGGTGGATCAGTAAGGCCCCAGGCCTTAATAGATTAAGCAAACTGTGATTTGAAGATTTGGAATATAAGGTTCTTAATACGTGTTTGTTTCGGAATATTTCCGTGACCTCTCTAGTGCCGTAGTGTGCGCTATAAGAGGAAAAAAATTTCCTGCTAAGAAAAAGCGAATTCTCTGGTTACTTCTCCATCACAGTTGAGAAGAGGAAAACTAGTTAAAGAACACAAAAAGTGAGTGTTTCGCATAATTATCGAGTAATCAATAACTGAACGCTCTTCTCATACTTTTCTCTCTCCTACTGTACATGGCTGTACACAGACTGATCAAGGCAGCTTTTTACACAGGACATCAATGTGCAGTTTCCAGTCTAAAACACATTATTCGTTATACTTATCACACGCTTATTCACATGTCTGTAAGCTACACGCAGCTAAAATGTTTCTAGAGGTAGCTGCACGCCAATCTTAACCACTACGCCCACTCACTGCGCTGTTTATTATTTAGTGAAGGCATTTAAAAAAAATGTCAGTCGGCTTCCCTGGTCGAAGAATACAGCGAGAACAGTGTGTATGCACCGAAGTGGGCGGACAGGTCGACCTAACAGCATAATCTTAGAAATCTTAATCTTACACTACAGAAACTAAAGGTGTACGTATCTTGTCGTACCCGAATTGCTCGCGTGCTTTGGTTGCGCTTTGTGTGAGTTCTCAGGCTCCTCTGGGGAAAATGCCCTAGTAGGGAGGTATCGACTATAGATAGCCCTTGCGAATTTCCAACATCGTTAGTGCAGTGGCCGACGATGTTGTGGGAAACCTCGCTTGTTGTTCCGAAACCACACCTGCAGGATGTACACACAACCTGAATGTCCGTTGGTGGGGTGGCTTCAGTGCATTACAACAACGCAGTTAGGTGAACGGTTGCGCCATGCGCGCCAGACTCAAATATCGAAATATCTCACCGCCTCCTTTAATTACTATGCACGGCATGAATGAGTGCTAGTGTTCGGAAACGGCCCCGTTATATTCTTCCACACAGTTGACAGTTTGTCGCTATTGTATAAAGCAAGCGTTCCATCTTCAGCGTTCCGGCGGACCCAAGCGCTCTGTTCCTTGATGATTACTCTTTCAACGTGGAATCATTAATAAATTTTCGAACAGCATTTCTGCTTAATTCAGATATTTACAGATGACGGTAATCTCTTCTCCTTAAATAGCTATAACACAATTAGGAATACGAGCCTTAGACCAACAAAGCATCTAATGCTATATGAGACGTCGTAGTGGAGGACTTCGGGCAATTTCGACCACATGGGGCGATATTCCATGAGCTGTCCAGTTTCAAGTAGCCATTTCGCGTCCGTGTGGACCTCTGTCATTGGTCACTCAGATGCACCCGCGGCTTTTAAGCGTCTGTGCAAAAAGACCATTGGTAGGTTGGCGATCGACCCTTACCATTGGCTGCCATCGACTGCGATATGCAGTCACTGATGAAGAGCATTGCAGCGCTCTGTCAACATCAGGCGAACGGACCTGCCCGCCTGGCTGCCATTGGCTGCGATATGCAACCAAGAGAAGGGTCCTGTCGCTATTCACCCAATGGCTGAGGCGCCGTGCATGGACACTTCAAAGCAGCGAGTACATTAGAGAGACCAATGACAGAGGACCAGATGGAAGCGAAATGGCCGCTTAAAAAAGAACCGCTTTTGAAATACGGCCCTAGGAGTTATTTACCGTGCACTGATATCGCAGAGTACATGGGCCTCCAGCGTTTCGCTTTCATCGAAATGCGACCGCCCCGGACGGGATCAAACCCGCGTGTGTCTTTACGGTCAGCAGCAGAGCAGCATAACCACTGAGTCACATTTAATTCAGAGTCCACGACCCTAAACGTTTGAGAAAACAATTTGTATTGATGAGGGTCACATCTGCAGAAATTCAACCGTGAGCCTGAACAATGCCCAGTACTAGTCCAGCGCCAAGCCGCATTCGCACGAACGCCAAGTAGTTTGGCCCGTCAACGTTTCGTGAAGAAATTGCAGTGACAGAATCATACGTCCATACTATCTAGAAGAAACCCGGACAGCTAGTCAGGCTCTGCACGGAAGCAATACTTCAGGAAGTTGTGCACGGCTATACATCTGGCCTGCCGCTTTGTGCGCTTTGTGTGTAAACCATGATACATGGTTTAGAGCATGATGGCGCTCTAGCACATCCTTCGCCGCCTGCTGCACACTTTATTCACTCCAATTTTCCATGGAGGTCAAAAGCACTTGCTCGCTGCGTAGACGCAGCGAACAGCTGAAGTGACCACATTAGATTTTTATCTCTGGGTTATGTGAGAAATGAACTAGGTTATACAAAACGGAATCCACCAGTCCGTAAAACTTCAAACGAATAACTGCTGCCTCTTGTGCCGCAACAACCCTGGAATGTAAAACTGGTTTTAAATTCTTGCGTGATCGACTCATGATGTGCGTGTCATCAGGAGCCGCACTTTGCACACATTTTGTGACTACAGTTCTCGAGCTGAGTGCCCTTGTTAAAGTTATTCAAACAACCATAAAAACACGCCTAGAGCAGCGGTTATTGTGAGCATCACTTATCAATTTGCCCTGGCTGCGGTAGTCGAGCATAGTTTCGCGAGCTATCCGCTGAGATCAGCCTTCAGCCCCTCCGAACAAATCTCTATGAGCCTGCACACAGCAAGAAAGACGCCATAGAGGACGGCGTTTATCGTGAGCACGACACAGCAAATTCTGTTGCCTAGGGAGGCAAGCATAGAGTCGCGAGCTATGCGGACACCCTCCGAATAAATCTGTACCAGCTTGCGCGTTCTAAGAAAGATGTTCTAAAGGACAGCGTTGATCGTGAGCACGACAAGACACTTTGCCGGGGGCGTGCGTGGCAAGCATAGCTGCGCGTGCTATGACATATTATAAGCTATCAAGCCCTCAGAGTAAATTTCCACCAGCTCTCGCATTTCCAAGAAAGACGCCCTAAAGAACAGCATTGATTTTGAGCTGGACACGACATTTTGCCGTGGCCATGGGTGGTAATTATAGTTGCGCGGGCTATGCCAAATTATCAGCTATCAACCCCTCCGAGTAAATTTGCACCAACCTTTGCTCTCCAAGAAAGACGCCGTAAAGGACAGCGGTGATTGCGAGCATGGCATGACAATTTGACGTGGCCGTGGTTTGCAATTATAGTTGCGCGTGCTGCGTCAAATTATCAGCTATCAAGGCCTCGGAGTAAATTTGCACCAGCCTTTGCATTCCAAGAACGACGCCCTAAAGAACAGCGTTGATTGCGAGAACGACATGGCACTTTGATGTGGCCGCGGGTGGCAATTATAGTTACGCGTGCTATAACCAATAATCAGCTATCAACCCCTCGGTGTTAATTTGCAGCAGCCTTAGGTTTCTAAGAATGACGCCCTAGAGGACAGTGCTCATTGTGAGGGTGACACGGCACTTTGCCGTGGCCGTGGGTGGCAAGCATAGTTAGGCGCTCAATGCCCCATTATCAGATATCAACGCCTCCGAGTTAATTTGCATCAGCCTTTGCTTTCCAAGAAATACACCCTAGAGGACAGTGTTGATTGTAAGCATGACAAGGCACTTTGTCTTGACCGTGGGTGGCAAGCATAGTTAGGTGTTCTATGCCCAATTAACAGCTATCGACCCCTACGAGTTCATTTGCGACAGTCTTCGCTTCATGACATATGCCCTCGAGGACAGTGTTGATTGTGAGCTTGACACGGCACTTTGCCGTGGCAGTGTGTGGCAATCATAGTTAGGCGTTCAATTCCCAATAATGAGATATCAACCCTTCTGAGTTAATCTGCACCAGCTTTCGCTTGCCAATAAAGACGCCCTAGAGGACAGTGTTGATTGTGAGCATGACACGACATTTTGCCGTGGCCATGGGTGGCAAGCATAGTTAGACGTTCAGTGCTCAATTATCAGATATCTACCCCTCCGAGTTAGTTTGCACCAGCCTTTGCTTTCCAAGAAAGACGCCCTAGAGGACAGTGTTGATTGTAGGCATGACAAGCACTTTGTCTTGACCGTGGGTGGCAAGCGTAGTCAGGCGTTCTATTCCCGATTATCAACTATCAACCATTCTGAGTTAATATGCACCATACTTCGCTTTCCAAGAATGACGCCCTAGAGGACAGTGTTGATTGTGTGCATGACATGGCACTTGGTCTTGACCGTGGGTGGCAAGCATAGTTCGGCGTTCTATGCCCAAATATCAGCTATCGACCCGTCCGAGTTAATTTGCGCCAGCCTTCGCATTCCAAGAAAGAAGCCCTGGAGGACAGTGTTGATTGTAAGCATGACACGACACTTTGCCGTGACCAATGGCGGCAAGCATAGTTAGGAATTCTATGCCCAATTATCAGATATCAACCCTTTCGAGTTAATCTTCACCAGTCTTCGCTTTCCAAGAAAGAATCCCTAGAGGACAGCGTTGATTGTGAGCATGACATGGCACTTTGCTGAGGCCGTGGGTGGCAAGCATAGTTATGCGTTCAATGAGCAATTATCAGCTATGAACCCCTCCGAGTTAATTTGCACCAACCTTCGCTTTCCAAGAAAGAAGCACCAGAGGACAGTGTTGATTGTGAGCATGACACGGCAATTTGCCGTGGCAGTGTGTGGCAAGCATAGTCAGGCGTTCTATTCCAAATTATCAGCTACCAACCCTTCCGAGTTAATCTGCACCAGCTTTCGCTTTACACGAACGACGCCATAGAGGACAGTGTTGATTGTGAGCATGACGTGACACTTTGCCATGACCATGGGTGGCAAGCATAGTTAGACGTTTAATGCCCAATTATCCGCTATCAACCCCTCGAGTCAATTTGCGCCAGCCTTCGCTTTCCAAGAAAGACGCGCCCTTGAGTACAGTGCTGATTGTGAGCATGACACGATACTTTGCCGTGACCATGGGTGGCAAGCATAGTTATGTGTTCAATGCCCAATTATCACCTATCAACCCATCCGAGTTAATCTGCACCAGTGTTCGCTTTAGCCCTAGAGAGCGTTGATTGTGAGCATGGCATGGCACTTTGCTGTGACCATGGGTGGCAAGCACAGTTAGGCGTTTTATGCTCAATTCCAGATGTCAACCACTCCGAGTTAATTTGCACCAAGGTTCGCTTTCCAAGAAAGACGCCCTAGAGGACAGTGTTGACTGTGAGCATAGCATGGCACTTTGCCGTGACCAAGCGTGGCAAGCATAATTAGACGTTCAATGCCCGATTATCAGCTATCAACCCTCCGAGCCAATTCGCGCCAGCCTTCGCTTTCCAAGAAAGACGCGCCCTAGAGGACAGTGTTGACTGTGAGCATGACACGACACTTTGCCCTGACCATGGGTGGCAAGCATAGTTATGCGTTCAATGCCCAATTATCAGCTATGAACCCCTCCGAGTTAATTTGCGCCAGCCTTCGCTTTCCAAGAAAGACGCCCTAGAGGACAGTGTTGACTGTGAGCATAGCATGGCACTTTGCCGTGACCAAGCGTGGCAAGCATAATTAGACGTTCAATGCCCAATTATCAGCTATCAACCCTCCGAGCCAATTCGCGCCAGCCTTCGCTTTCCAAGAAAGACGCGCCCTAGAGGACAGTGTTGACTGTGAGCATGACACGACACTTTGCCCTGACCATGGGTGGCAAGCATAGTTATGCGTTCAATGCCCAATTATCAGCTATGAACCCCTCCGAGTTAATTTGCGCCAGCCTTCGCTTTCCAAGAAAGACGCCCTAGAGGACAGCGTTGATTGTGAGCATAACAAGGCACTTTGCCGAGGCCGTGGGTGGCAAGCATAGTCAAGCGTTCTATTCCCAATAATCAACTATCAACCATTCCGAGTTAATCTGCACCAGCCTTCGCTTTCCAAGAAAGGCGCCCTAGAAGATAGTATTGATTTTGAGCATGGCACGGTACTTTGCGGTGGCCGTCGCTGGCAAGCATAGTTACGCGTCAACCCATCAGAGTTAATCTGCACCAGCTTTTGCTTTCCAAGAAAGAAGCCCTATAGGACAGTGTTGATTGTGAGCATGGCATGGCAGTTTGCCGTGGCCGTCGGTAGAGATCACAGTTAGGCGTTCTATGCCCAATTACCGGCTATCAACCCCTCCGAGTTAATTTTCGCCAGCCTTCGCTTTCCCAGAAAGACGCCCGAGAGGACAGTTTTGATCGTGAGCATGACACGGCACTTTGCTGTGGCCGTGGGTGGAAAGCATAGTTAGGCGTTTTCCCCAATTATCAGCAGTCAACCCCTCCGAGTAAATCTGCATCAGCTTGCGCGTTCCAAGAAAGACGCAGTAGGCAAAAGCAGTAATTGCCAGTAGGACAGTGTAGTTTGCCGTGGCCGCGGGAGCGAAGCAAAATTTCGCGCGCGGCTGGTGCCGACCGCTAGTGCCAATCTGGAAGCCGTCGCCGAAGGAAGGAAATAGAGGAAAAGGGAAGGCAATGATAGCACCGGCGATGATGCCTGCATCACGGACGATGCCATTCTGTGTCACCAGTGAAGGCGGAGATATCGACGTCGCCATCGCTTTTGTGCCGATAAGTTCTGGTTTGAATAGAGGTGCGTAGCTGAAGTAATTTCACCTGTAGAATCCGCCACGATTTTTCGCTCTTGTTGCATCGTGCATCTAATGCAAATGTAGGCCGCCCTTGAATTTCGCTATTAGAACAAGCTCTGCTTTGTCAATAACTGAAAAGTTAGTTAAAACTGATCTGGAATTAGCGTTCTTAGTGAACAAGCATCCATATTTCAATTAGCTCCCATGTCCTGTAAGCTAAATGCAAAATAAATTGCATTAATATTAGCTGTTGTGCCATGAAAATTCGGGCGCAGCTAAAACATAAATGCAATGCTCATGCTGACGTTGATACACGCACTCACGTGCAAGGAGCGAACTGCCTTATGTCGGATGAAGAGCACCGTACGACGATTGAGCCATATATAAACCATAGAATTCCTATGGTTCATGATCAATGATCCGCATTGATCATGGAATGAAAACGTCAGTCACCCTCGCTTGACTTAGGGCGTTTGGTGTGAGCAGAATGTCTGTTGAAATGCATCCAGTAGCGGCTGGGCAATGAGAACCGAGAATAAAGGCAATACGCATGCATGGATTAGATTTGTCTTGTTACCAAAATAACCAAAATGAATTTCTTGCGTAGCGATACATGCCGGTAATGATAAGAAATCATTCAAAGTGCTGGCAGTTCTTCAGTATAAATGTGTGGCTTTTCTGATAAGTCTTCAGTGTTCGGTGCAGCATAATCCTAATCGTGCGCGTCTTACTTCTGTGTCTTCGTTTATCTCTGCTGCTGTTGTTACTTCATCTAGCTCAAGATTCCACCTTTATAACTAAACCAATATGAATGCCGGAAATGTTTGTCAAGAAGCCCCCAAGCAGCGCGTTTTGTTGCCCGTAGTTCTTTGGCCGCCTTCCGCAATTCAAGCAAGCACATATATCCGTGACACGAAAATCATTCTTAAAACTTTTTCGCTCCAGCAGCGTGTATGCTATTTAGCGCACATTTTCGATCCCAAACACATCGCGTACGTATCCATTCTGCGTTGTTTTTTCGTCGCCGAACATGGTTTCCTATTTCACCGAAATCTTGCGGCCGGTACGATTTTACGGGAGAGCGGAATCTCCTTTCTGCTGTATGGCAAAAACTATTCCTTCTCAAGGACCAAGATCTCGCAGGATCAGAACCTGAAGCAGCCAGACACTGCCCCGATGCTCCCTGGTGCGGGAAAATAGCCAGTCTAGAAAAAATCGAATGGTTTGAAGGGTAATGTATCGTGCCTAGCCAGCGCCGAAGTACCAAGAGCTTGACGAACACGCGGCGTGTGCGATCGAGGCGAGCAGAGTGCCATTGTCGCGAAGCGACAAGGTAATGAAAGTGATAATTATGTCATGATGCTCGCTTTCTTAAGGGCTAAGATTAGGGGCACTAAAGGTAGAGCTGAGCTGCAGCAGCACCTATCACGACGGAAAGCGCTTGCAGAACTGGCAGCTGAACTACCGCGCATAGGGCTCAGCGTCTTCAAATGCTGCGCTCAGCCGGTGTAGGTATCGCGCGTATTTCAATCTCGGTTCCAGTGCAAACTGACATCCCGGTAGAAGACTCAAGACGGAAGAAGCTACAAAATGGCATGCTTCCTGCCTCGAAAAACACGGAAATGGAGAGAGGAGAAGCAAAGCGAAAGGACTGCTCTCATCAGAGCCGCTTTTAACGAGCACGCTCCGCCGATGCGCGGAATGCCGCTCACTACGCGCGAAATTGAGAGAGCGCGCGTGCGCAAACGTGGCCGGCGTATCAGCGCGCACCGACCCACCGCGAGGCGAAATTGCAATTCCACCGCCGCGCCTCTGGACTCTTGTTGTTCCCAGCGTGTTTTCTTTGTGCTTACTCGTGTGTCGACAGCGCGCTGTCAGGGCGAGCCCGGCAGACTGTCGTCGTTGAGCAGCGAGCGTGCTGAAATGAAGGTTCAAATTTGCGGCTTCGCAGATTTCGAAACGCCCGGCGGGAACAAATGTCGGTGGTGATCGCACTGGAGTGCTGCTAGGCGTCGCTTTGCACGAATCTGTGACGGCATCCGAGCAATATTTCGTAGCCGGCGATCACGGAGCCCCGAAGGGGGCGCGACAATTTTGTTTTTATTTCTTTACGTATGGCTGCGCTCTCCACCCTTTCGCATCACAGGGGCTCGGTCACCTTTGGTGTCGTCGATCGAACTATTCGCGTGCGCGGTGTGCACTGGGGAAGGCAAGAGGAGACGGACGTTTCAATGCGCCGCGTGAAAAGGAATCTTCGCAGCCCGGGCATTTCGCAAACCTAGAGGGGGCGCCTGAACTGATCCAATATGGCGGCGTTATGGTATTCCCGGCCTGCTTGCACTGCAGAAACTGCAGGGGAGACGTGAGCTCCTCTTTGGGACTACGCCAATGGTTTGATGTCTATATAAACGGAATTGGTCATTCTCACTTTACATTCACATATCTCTCATACCACGCCTGGCGCAGCGGTTAAGCGGCGATGCACCGCTTCCGTGCGACGGCTGATGTTGCCACCGTTGGGGTTAAAGCGACCCACGTTGCTCTGCCCGAGCAAACTCTCGCGAACAATCATTAATTTAACCGTCACTTGCCAGGGTGGCCAGGTTGTCATGACGTCACAAGGTCACGTGACCTGGGTGGCCTACCTCTCACCTACGTTGCTTCTCTGACGATTTTTGGCGGATATTTCGATCACGGCCAATGGCGCCGACGACGACGCCGGCTTCTCTGCGAAATGTCCAATTGCGGCAAAGACTGAACGGAGCATGGCATCACGTGTGGCGTCACCAGTCCGCGTTTCTTCTTGTTGGGGAAGCTCTTTGTTGTTTGAGGCCAGGACGGAAGTTTTACGGTCTAGGACATATAGAGCCAGGTACCACGAGATAGACACGTTGTGCGTTGCGTGCGGAGAGGAGAAGGAAACGGCTGAACACTTGATACTTTTCTGTAAAGGGCTTCTCCCTACGGTGGAAAGCAGCGGGGCTGACTTATCCAAGGCATTGGGGTTTAAGGACAGTGAAGGGAAAGTAGATTTTAAGCGCGCAGAAGTATCCAAGCGAAGGTTATCTGATCAGTGGCTAAAATCAAGACAATAGTAAAATTTCATAAGCCATGGCTAGATGGCTTGAGCCACCGCCCGATTTAAAGGGTTAAGCTTTATCCATCCATCCATCCATCTTAACGTAGGCGCGGCAGAGATGTGCGGTTCAAATAATAAGCGCTAGAATGTCTGCATGAATGAGCTATGACAAAACAGCATATACATATCATAAACATGACAAACAGTCGATCTGTCTGAAACAGCAACAAATATGCTACAACTTCTTTCGCCGAGGAATTTAGTCTGCCATACGGCGGGCGGTTTCAGGTTCATTCTTTCCGGGCCACCTTTGAACACTGCAGGGCAACAGTGACTCATTTCGAATTTTTTATCTTTCCACTTTTGCTTTCTTCAATTTTTTTTCCCGATACCTGTTTTTGGCTCACCAAGAGTTGTACACACCTTGACTGTGCGTTTCATTCAATGACGATGCTGACCGGCTGATCGTGTTGCTATAGGATGCTATATAATTCACATAATGACTTCTCCGAATTAAAGCAGAAAGTTAGAAGCAGTAGCGTCAGTTCTGCGCTGTCCTTTTTTGCTCTATGTCTACAAGGAACGTTTGGTTCGCCGCGAAGACAATGATCACGCGAGCAGCGGTTTCAAATTACGAGCTACACTGTAAAAAAATTCGGTACCTATAACGTACACTGTGTACGTTTTAAAATGGAACCACTTCTGCTTTGAATGAAACTGGACGGATGTATGCTCATTCCCTAGAATGACCATACATCAGTCCAGTAATGAAGGAAACGTCCGTGTTCCTCCGTAGCCGTTGCAGGGGGAAAAAACCTAAACACTCAATTTTAGGAATAAAAAACTTAAAACGACACGCCGGTTGACCCCATCGACGTTGTGTGCCACCAAACGCACTAATAACTTGCTTAAAGGCAGCAAAAACAGAAGATGCTTTTGATGTGACGCCACTTTCACACGATGAACCGTTGGCGCGCGGACTATAGGTGTCACTTGACGTCCCATTTGTAATCTGTCTTAGCCAACAATAGCCGCCGCGGTGGCTGAGTGGTTATGGCACTCGGCTGCTGGCCCGAAAGACGCGGGTTCGATCCCGGCCGCGGCGGTCGAATTTCGATGGAGGCGAAATTCTAGAGTCCCGTGTACTGTGCGATGTCAGTGCACATGAAAGAACCCCGGGTGATAGAAATTTCCGGAGCCCTTCACTACGGCGTCTCTCATAGTCTGAGTCGCTTTGGGACGTTAAACCCGTATAAACTAAACCAATATTAGCCAAGAATATCCGCAAACTAGCATGGCGAATGACCGTGAGCATGTCTAATGAAATTAACACCATGTACAAAGGTTAAGATCCGAGGAAGGGTGATAACGCATTATGTTGCTTCATGGTTGAGTGACTGGTACAAATTGTGAGCAACGTTAAATAACAAAGGCCTCAATTTACTATAATGTTAAAAGTTGACTTGATAAAAAATGATTTTCGCTACGTTGCTAGCCACATGACAGAGTAACGTTTAATAAAAATGTTACTGCCACATTTGCTTTTTGCGAGAAATGCTGCGTATTGAGGTCAACTGTTAGAAAACATTTAGACCAGACAATGGTTATACAAGTTCTCCAAAGTGAAATTGAACACCAGCTGTAAGTACATTGCAACCATGATGAAAGTGCACAAGTTGAAAGCGAATTTCCATCTGCCGTTTGGTACGGAAACGAACCACTGAAAAAACCAAAAGCATGGGCAAACAAATCAGTGAAGGCAGTGCAATGTAGCAGTTACATCTTTGCTACACAACCATCAATCAAAAACGCTAACTTCTTCATGGATAACAAAAACACAGACACAACAAAATTTTGTTCATTGCAATGTTTAATTTAGTAGGTACCTATTGCCGCCCATTCATGCCTGCTCTTCCTGCCGATAAATGAAACGCCGCCAAAAACCAGCCAGCAGCCATAATTGCTGCAGTGACAAGGAGGATGTGCACCATCGATGCTGTTCCCCCATCCTGAGTAGGAAATAACAAGTTTTTTTTTTCTGGAAATACTCTGAAAGCACGATTTTTCTATCCATCGTTTACTTAGCTTCCACTGACACGACCCATTGTGTACTCGGAAGCTTTGACAAAAAAGGGGGCCAGCCTATAAGCACAGAAGACTGTAGAACCTTGCTAACTTGCAAAAGATCAATGCTCAAAAAGAAAAAGCTGACAAAAAAATTACGAATTCCTTATTTTCACTATATTTTATACAATACTAAGAATGTGGCTAAAATATGGCATGAACATTGTTTTTTTTCTGTTCACTTACAAACTTTCTAGCCTGTGATAGCATATTAATGCGATGTAAATAATGAAACATGCCAGCACTGTACAATATGCTGTAACACTTATGAAATACTCCCCCTACAAGACTACCGCATGCCTCTTACATGCGGTAAAGTTTATATCTGCCAAACTAGCTAGTCTGCAAGATGAGACACCAAGCCTCTGACATCTGGCGATGTGTACCTCCCATGTAATTAGAGTGATTGGAGATGCTCCTTTTTGATCGCATTTCAGTTGCTGGGTGTGGAAGGACCAGATATGAAGGGGAACAACTAGACACCAACTTTTTAAGCAACATCACAATAAGCAATGTGCCTTAGCTTTCCTTCTGTCTAAAAGGAGTTTCATTTTTTGTGTTCTGAGTTCACATAACTGCTTGCATGTGCACATTTTGGCTTGCTGGGAGGTGCTTTCCTCTGTTAAACTACAGTTTTAACTCTGGCCTGAGTCCTCTGCGCCTTCTTAATTTTTTGCTAGTGTTCACCTTAAGTCACGTACAAACTCGCGCAGATCTCTACTTTTCTGCGTTTCCAACTGTCACATCTTCTCTGCCTTCGTCGTGTCCACCGCTGCATGCGATTCCTTCAAGTCTGCTGTGTATAATCATTTTAATTAATCTGCCTACACATGTATTTATGTTAATCACTCACTCCTCTCTCGATTCCGATCGGCCCTGAGAGTGAATAAGTGAAATGTAGTCTAATCTAGGTCTGAGCAAGCACGCATTATGTTCAGTTTATTTTACAATGTTGACCAGTAGAGAGTGGAGGGAAAAAGCTGCTAAGTGGAGCTCGACATGCCTCTCGCCCCTTCACTGGAAAGCAGCAGGCACCCCCCAAGGCATACGTAACCACTAACCACAACTGAGCAGGCCAAGCGTGAAGTAATTCAGGAACGTTCCTCGCATTTACCACAGTGCATACTAGCTGCTCAGTAATTTATTACCTCATTATACATTCTGCAAGGAGAGTGTACAATGATGTGTTTTGTTTGAACATGGCACCACAGTACAACGACAGTCATTAACCTTGTGCCAACACAACAGCAAATAAACTTCTGCCCAATAAATGAATTGCTTACAGTGCAACCGAGAAGCAAGAATGTGCCACCACGGCACATATTTAGGAATGTAGTCAAGAGTTCGACGGAAATCCGTCTGGTCAGGCATGGTGATGCAATGAAGTGAAGTAGCAGTCACTGACCATAGTCGAAAAAAGAAAGACGTTTCGAAACCCGTACGGGTTTCTTGTTCACAGTGAGCAGGACAAGAGCGGTGGCGAATTTATATCCGGAGAATGTGACGTAAAGATCGGGCGTAGATGCCTGGCATGGGGCCAGCGTTCTTGTTTAATGTTGCTTGTGATGTTTGGATGAATAGCGATTCCAGCAGAAGGCGCGTCGTCAGGTTTCTTTCTTTAGATAAGATGGAGGCATTGCCCCAGTCAATCTGGTGGCCAGTGTCGTGTGCATGACCCGCCAGCGCATTTGTGGCATGCTTTTTGTTTTTTACATCACGTTGGTGGTCCTTTATGCGTCTTGAGAACTTCCCTGTCTCACCGATGTAGGCATGATTGCAGTTCAGGCATGGTATTTTGTAGACGACTCCTGGAAACTGCTCACTTGGTAGTCGGTCTTTCACATTCATTAGCTGATTCCGCAGCTTGCTGACAGGCATGTGGGCCACGCGTAAGTCGTATTTTGAGAACACACGAGACAACGCTTCGCTGATACCAGGCATGTATGGAATGCCTGCTCGTGTTCGATACGTCCTACAATCAGTGGTAGCTGGATGTGCAGCTCGTTCTTGTAGCTTTGATATGAAGCGGCTCGGATAACCGTTGGCTGACAGTTCTTCGTGCACTCTTTTTAACTCCTTTTCTTGATCTTCTCGGCTTTTGCAGACACGTGTCGCACGTTTGGTCAGTGATGTGACGACGGAGGCTTTGTGCGCAACTGGATGATTGGAATGAAAATTTAAGTACTGGGCTGTGTGCGTAGGCTTTCTGTACACAGAGAACGAAAGGCGATTGTCCCTCCGCTCGACCAGGACATCCAAGAAGGGAAGGCGGTTTTCTTGCTCAAACTCGGCTGTGAACTTCAAGCTTGGTTCGACACTGTTTAGTTCATGTACCGGTATGTCGACGACTGTTTTTGCATATTAAGGAAAGAGGACGCGTCGCGGTTTCTACATGAACTAAACAGTGTCGAACCAAGCTTGAAGTTCACAGCCGAGTTTGAGCAAGAAAACCGCCTTCCCTTCTTGGATGTCCTGGTCGAGCGGAGGGACAATCGCCTTTCGTTCTCTGTGTACAGAAAGCCTACGCACACAGCCCAGTACTTAAATTTTCATTCCAATCATCCAGTTGCGCACAAAGCCTCCGTCGTCACATCACTGACCAAACGTGCGACACGTGTCTGCAAAAGCCGAGAAGATCAAGAAAAGGAGTTAAAAAGAGTGCACGAAGAACTGTCAGCCAACGGTTATCCGAGCCGCTTCATATCAAAGCTACAAGAACGAGCTGCACATCCAGCTACCACTGATTGTAGGACGTATCGAACACGAGCAGGCATTCCATACATGCCTGGTATCAGCGAAGCGTTGTCTCGTGTGTTCTCAAAATACGACTTACGCGTGGCCCACATGCCTGTCAGCAAGCTGCGGAATCAGCTAATGAATGTGAAAGACCGACTACCAAGTGAGCAGTTTCCAGGAGTCGTCTACAAAATACCATGCCTGAACTGCAATCATGCCTACATCGGTGAGACAGGGAAGTTCTCAAGACGCATAAAGGACCACCAACGTGATGTAAAAAACAAAAAGCATGCCACAAATGCGCTGGCGGGTCATGCACACGACACTGGCCACCAGATTGACTGGGGCAATGCCTCCATCTTATCTAAAGAAAGAAACCTGACGACGCGCCTTCTGCTGGAATCGCTATTCATCCAAACATCACAAGCAACATTAAACAAGAACGCTGGCCCCATGCCAGGCATCTACGCCCGATCTTTACGTCACATTCTCCGGATATAAATTCGCCACCGCTCTTGTCCTGCTCACTGTGAACAAGAAACCCGTACGGGTTTCGAAACGTCTTTCTTTTTTCGACTATGGTCAGTGACTGCTACTTCACTTCATTGCATATTTAGGAATAAGCTCAAAATAATAGTGACATTAAATTTGAGCAGGTGGTAATTCCCCCCCCCCCCCCACCCCCTCCCTAAAAAAATGAAAAAGGGTGCTCTTCAGACGCTACGTTTGAACGATGCAGCTGTAATATTTGCGACAGTTGAACTACGTGTGGAATTCAGATATAAATAATTAACGCCAAAACATGCGGTTGATTTCGAGGCGCCAGGGCGTGGGTAAACAGTAATCGTCTTCAGGTATCCACTGGTGCCACGCCCTGAGGGCCGCTGCTGCACTCTTTTCTTTGGCACTATGTATGAGCGTCTGTTCTAGCGCTTTCTAGAAATAATGCATGCAGTTTTGAAGTGCGAAAAGGGAATTTACGTTTAACTGGATTATCATGTTAGGGCCGTACGTTACAGCCAAATTGTACATTGATGTCAATGCTGGTGGTTTCTTTTCATTATTTTAGGAGAATGTTATAATTTCACCAATAGCAAAAAATAGCCCTCACTAATTAGCTGTTTTTGTCATGTCCAGTATTTTGATATACTAAGCCACCAAAGCATGATTCAGAATGTGGTCAGAACTAAAGGCACTGCGTCTTTCGTGTCACTAAAAAATGTGCTTTATACCTCTGTCACACGGCATTCCTCGAAGACCTTTCCAGAAAAGGCACCATTTTTCACCAAAGGAGAGAAAGCTTAAAGGAGCAGCCACGCAGCGACACGGTGCAGCCCAAAGGTGAAACAGTCGTTCAGGCTTAGCACCCGCTGCTGTGCACGAGGTGGCTGGGGTGTTTTAAAATTAAAGTGGCGTAGTCTCTTCATTCGTTGAGCTTAGACATTTTTTTTTATTCTGATTGCTTCCTTGAAAGTACTGCAGCAGCTACTCTCATCAGCAGGAGCAGGTTTTTTATGTGTATTGCCTTGGCCACCAAGGGCGCTCGGTGTTGCTGCAACACTTTCACTGTACTGAAATATGAACGTAAAACATAAACACCTGTACAAAAACCAAAGCCAGACACACCTTTCGTATTTAAAAAAAAATGTTTTCAAACATTATTAGTTGTACCTATTTTTTATTGTTTTTACTGTTTGACGTTGGATGGCACTGCGATCACAGGTTCTCGAAGGCCGCGCCTTTGCGCTCTAAAGGTCTCTGACAAGCGCCTTCGCCTCCAAGGCCCTTAGCAGCAAAGGTGCAACATTTGTGCCGTGTAGCTGCACTCCTTACGCCTTTGGATATAAGGACCCGATTCTAAAAGGCCTTTGCGGCGCCCGTGTGACAGGGGTATTAGTGTGGTATGGCTGCTTGCACACCTATGCATGGTATCTCACATACTGAATAAGGAAGGGAAAAGCCTCAGGGTGCTTGCCGACGTTTCGACAAGAGGACTTGTCTTTGTCTGGCAAAGTGTTCACCATTGGTGGGGTTTAAATAAGGTTTTCACTTCGAGGCGAAAGGCCTGGTGTGTGGGACGAGGGTGCGATATTGGAAGGGCATTAGGATGGGGAGCGTGAACCTTGACCAGGCATGATGGCTGCTAAAGAAGATTAACTGGTTGACCTGCAAAACTGTGAAAAGAAAAGGCCAATTCAGTAGAAAGGAATCCCGGGGTATGGAGCATGGAGAGATACTGGGCTTGAATGGCTTTATGTCCAGCCGCAACGGGTGGCTTGGTATGGCTGGCTGCCTTTAGCTGAAAAACTAGGATAAAGGAATTAAGCAACATGGAAGAATAAATTACCACGAGGGGGATGGCAAATAATTTGAAGGAAAAGGAGAAAGTGAGAGCAGGTTCAGAGAAAAGACAAAAAGAAGGGGGGGGGGAGCCAAGGTTCCGAGAAGTGACGTCAGGAGGTGCAGGGCGTAAGGTTAAAGTATAATGATAAATTAAAGAAAGCAGGAAAGGAGGGGGAAATTTGGGTTGGCAGACCTCTATCATGTGCAAGGCTTTTTCAAATAATTACGCCAATTCCGGAATGTACAGAGCTGGACACTTTTAGTGCAAATATGTGAGCGCGTGGACGCCCTCTTTAGAGGTCCACTGCGTGCGACACAGCCAACTCATCGCTGCAGAATGGTGCAGGAGGAGATGCACCTGGATGTGGTGCTTCGTGTCATCTGTTACTTCACTTCGATGTGCGTCAATGTCAGATTCAGTGGCCCTCCAAAGAGCACAGCCATGTGCTCGCGTGTTCGCACTAAGAGTGGACAACCCTGTACTTAAGAGATTCTAAGTTTCCTCTGTATATGTTGACCCCAGACGAAAAGAAGTCGTCTTGTCGAAACGTTGGCAAGCACCCTGAGATTTTTCGTTCCCTTGTTCACTTTGTTCACTCTCTCTCTCTACCATGCACTCCACATCTTGTACGGTTATCTTTGTATATATACACCAGTGATAAATCATGAAGGAAATCAAGGGATTTGTATTTGTATTGCTTAACACTTACTTTAAAGCTACATCATGAGGGTACAGTTGAAAATGTGCTACGGGGGCTTGGTTGTGTGTCGTGACTGGTTTCTCTTTATCAGGGCTACTTGACAGCCACCATGAAACGCAGGCTTTTGAAACGTCGTTCCTTAAATAAGAGAGCGCTTCCACTGTTACAATGGAAATGTTATTTGCTGAAACTTCAATCATTGCAGGTCAGCGATTGATATCTTTCATATAACTAGCCTGAAGTTCGAAACCTGCAGAAGGAACTTTGTAACTTCCCAGTATTTATTTGTCGGTTTCAGCAAGCAGGGGTCTGTTGTATGGTACATACTTTCCACTACCTTGCGTGAAAATTGTGCAGTACTGGCCCACCATAAAACCTGTGGTATAGTATACAGATTGCTTGTATGCAACTACTTTGGCGTGAGAGCATGCATAGCGTGGTCTTAGATTCTTTACATTTGCAACTGGTTCATAAAAGGCCTATTCTGGCAAATGGTATTTAGCAAAATTGTCTTCCTCTGAATGCTCCTACGGACAACTTTAGTTCATTCAGGAAAATGTATATTGACAATATCTTTTAAAGGCATGATTATTTAATGAGCTCTTGTTACCTCACAATATTTATTTTTGTGCCTCCAGCATCACTGACATGCATAATATGTTAAACAGAGTAATAAAATGTTCGCTATTAGTTTAAACCACAACTCATCATGCGGCTCTGCACTTTTTGTTATATTGCATGAAATATACTTCTGTATGAAACAATTTATTTCAGCTGGACTTCACATGATTCAAATTCCACCCGAAGAAAGGCTGCAACACAGCATTGCTTACTACCTGTTTTTTTCCGAGCACATAACAGGCCATAAAAGCACATAGCAGGTAAGATATGAAGAAGAACAGTGCATATATATGTTATAAGTTCCTCACATGCCTTTTGTGTAATAACAACACTATGATATGATTAACTGATGTCATGTAAGAGAGAGCACACAAATCAGTTTGTGTATATATTGCGGCATGTTTATTTCAAGTTTTAAACTGGCCATTTAAACGACCCATTTATCAAGCCTTTTACCCTAAATAAGCCGAGCACCAGATCAAGGGAAAGCTTGTATCCATTGTATCACCGCTGGTTACCCGGTGGAACTGGGGATCGAACCCCGCACCTCCCGCTTGCGAGGCGGATGCTCAGAACACTAGGCTACTGCTGCGGTCCCCCACTTATGTTGCTTACACCAGGTGTTGTTAAAGCCCCTGTATGTTTGTTAAATGCACTTTAGAAAGCCATTAACTTCCCAAGTACCATTTCATCTTTATAGCAAAACCACAGTTCACCTAGCTAGACAAACCTGCTGCATACAAGCCAGCAGAAGGGTTGCACGTACATGCTTCGTTAGGAAAACATAAAAATCAAGCAGAACCTGCCCTTCATGGTGCATTATACCCTGATTTCGAGCAAAGATCAAGATGGGTCATTTCATGTCATTGTCATTTCATTCAATACTTGCATGTTACATTCGTAGAATCGAAAAAACAAGTATTATTGCAAAATCTTCAAGCAGTGTTTATGCTTAGAGAACACATATCATAAAAAAAAGTTGAATAGGACAAGTTGTCGGGCTAGTTGTTAGTGATCCATTCTTTTGCTGACAGCGCTTAAAAAACACGGACAGAAGACATAGAAGACGACGTCACAGGTGCTGATGACGTCACAGCCCCTGTGACGTCGTCTTTCTGTCCGTGTTTTTAAGCGCTGTGAACAAAAGAATGAAAGAAGTGTTGGATTAGTTATGGTGCACCTTGTATGGTGAAAAGGGCCTAATTTTGGAATAACGGCAGCGTTTAGGACAGTGGGGTAACCATGTTTAGATCGTGGACGCTCTCAAAAAGACACTGACGTCAAGTTTACCACTCTGCACAATGATATATATGGTTGGTCTTGTATGTCTTTACTTGTGTGGTAAAGTTTATTTTGTGCTCACTGTCTAAAGAACCTTATTTGCCTATTATATCCTAAGTCCCATACCTATCTTCCTTCCCCATGGATCTTTCTCTTTTAAGTCATTCCTCCTCTTTCCTTTACACTGGCCATTGGTCACAAGCCTGCTGTGGGAACGACCACCAGCACTGGGCCCCCTTTTTTCATGGAACCTGCACTGCTACTATTAACACTAATAGTACTGTACCAGTATTGTTGTCATACTGCATTTTTGTTATTTATGAAGTAGTTGGCTAAGCCAATGATAGCAGTGTTGGACATCACAATATATCATGCACATATCTTGCATGCAATATATCAGTGTGTTCACTATTACACTAGTCTATATTTCTTTCAGTTCTGTTATTTGGGTATAGATATCTTGTGCTTCTTTCCTAGTTTAGTTCACTAAAACTAAAACTTTGCTTTCTGTGTCGCAGGTAGAATCTACAATGAATGCTGCTCTCTGTGTTGTAAGCAGGAGGCAGTGTTAAATGGAGCCATGAACTTTTCTTGGAATTGAAAAGCCTTTGCCGTATTATGCGCTGAACCTCGAGTGTGAAGAGGAAAATGTCAAGACTTGGATTTCTGCAGAGATGAGCCATCGCGGTGAATCTACCAGTGCGAAAGACAGGGACGAGAAAGGAGACAAGAAAGGCGCTGACTCACGACTAAAGTTTATTGACGTGAACAGGGAATATATAAAAAGCCAATGTAAGGTTTCTGGCGACAGCCGGTGGTCTGATTCAGCTGCGTATTCGGCCAGGACACCTGCAGCCGGGGTCCCTGCACGGCGATAGGCATCTTGTTTCCCACGCTCGGTCCTCGCGAGGTTTATTGGATTCGAGACGGAGGATTCCACTGCCGTTTGAAAACAACCTTCTTCCCGGAAGATCGACCGTGCGGCACGGAGGCAGTTAGCGACCGCCAGAACCGAGCAGGGGTGACTCACCCCTTCAACTATGCCTGCTCGCCGACGCCTCGCCCATTCGGACATCCCGGAAGACGTGTCCGGCTGGAGCGTGAGAACTGTCGTTCGGAACCGAAGACACCGCTCTCTCTGGTGGGGGCGATTGTCCAGTGGCACCCTCTTTCTCCGGCGAGGCATGTGACGGGGGCGTGTCCCTATGTGAAGTGGTGTGTGTGTGTGTGTGTACGACAACGAAAGTTAGGCCACGCCCAACCTGGCGAATACTTCCTCGAACCTGGGGAATCCTAGGGACCGGACCCTTTTTAAACCGGACGACGGGTGCCGTGAGAGAGAGAATCCTCGATCATCCTCAGATCTTCTCAGATCCTCCGACCTTCCCCCATCACCCTCCAATGGGTTCCAAAATCTTGTAAATAATGTAAAATAAACCCCCTGTACAGTTTCCTTCATAACCAAGTCCGACAACGTCATTCGGAGAAGGGACCTGCGGCGCTGAAAGAGTCAGCTCACTCAAGGACCCCTCGTCCCCAACAACTGGTGGCAGCGGTGGGATGGACCATGCGACATCGTGATTTCTCAACCGGTAAGCGTTTCGGCGTTTTGCTATAGGATTCGCCAGGCTTCAGATTTTGAGAGAATAATCTAGAATCACTGGGAAGTGTATGTCAATTGAGAAAGGGTAATCTCACGGCATTTTGAAGATAGCATTGCCAAAGCGGAGAAGGCATTGTCATGGACCTTATGAAATTGTCAAAGTCGGACTTGCTGTTGTTATGCGAGGAACTGTCAATAGAAGTACAGGGAAAAATTACAAAACTTGAAATATGCAAGACAATTCAAAAGCACGTAGATGACGATCAGCTGGCAGATACGTGGAATTTGGTACAGGAAGAAAAAAGAAAAAGGGAAGCGGAATGGGAAAAAGAGAAAGAACGGCAAAAGTGGGAAGCTGAAAAAGAAGAAATCTAAAGCGATTGCAGCTTGAAAGCGAAAATCGAAAAAAAGGCGACAGTTCGAGAGCCGGGTCTCCTGAAAGAGCAAGCGATGTACAATCATATAGAATGAACAGATTCATGCAGCCCTATGAAAGTGGAAGGGACATAGGATTGTACCTGGGAAACTTTGAGAGAACTTGCGAAAGAGAGAACTTTGCTCGCAGTACATGGCCGCAACGGCTTCTGACACTCTTGCCATGTGAAGTAGCTGAAGTCATAGCGAGACTTAGCACACAAGACGCAGCTGACTACGAAAAAGTCAAAGCCAGCCTGCTAAAAAGCTACCGGCTGTCAGCCGAAGCTTTCCGACAGCGCTTCAGGAACGCAATGAAAAACGATAGCGAGGGCTATCCGGATTTCGCGTATGGACTAAAGACGAATCTGCTAGAGTGGCTAAAAGGAGCCGAGGTTTATGAAAGCCGAGACAAAATCATTGAGTGTTTTTGCCTTGAGCAATTTTACCGAAGCATTCCCCAAGTGGTGAAACTGTGGGTTCAAGACAGGGAAAAAGTCGACACAGTTGAAAGGGCCGCTGAGCTAGCAGAGGAGTACGTTTCGCGCAGAAGGTTGAGCACTGAAGAGGGTGCGTCACACGCTCGAAACGCGATGCGAGATAAAGGGCCTAGCAGAAAGACGCGAAGTGCTAGAAGTTCGGAGCAATCAGAGGCAACGAAGGTAGCGCCAGAAAAGCGTGAAGAACAGGCGAAGAGACAGGGAGCAGACAAAGCCGCGAAAAAAGAGTTTGAGGCTAGTAGGCCATTTCGTTGCTACAACTGCAATGGTGTCGGGCACTTTGCAGCCAAGTGTACAAAGCCACGTTTGGCGTTCTCGTGCGTCGAGGATAACGACGAGAATCTAGAGCTCCTTAAGCCATACCTGCACGAGCTGCACGTTAACGGGAAACCGTGCAGGGTGCTTCGTGATAGCGCCGCGACGATGGACGTTGTCCACCCGTCTTACGTGTCAGTGGACGATTTTACGGGAGAAGTCTCGTGGATAAAACAGGCAGTAGAAGAACACAGTGTATGCCTCCCCATAGCTAGAGTGATAATTTGTGGACCGTTTGGAGAGCTAATCACTGAGGCCGCAGTTTCGAAGGCCGTGCCACTTCAATATCCTTACCTCTTCTCGAATCGATCAGACCAATTGCTACGCGAGAGAGGCCAGAAACTCGGAAGCGGGGTGATACAAGCTTTGACAAGATCGAAAACTCGTCAGCTCGCATCTCAACTAAGTCAGATTCCCGAACCTCAGGTAGCCAGAGACGCACCAGCCAGCATATCGTTGCAATCAAATGAGGAGGGAAGTGAATCAACGAGGAATGAAAGCCAGACAGCTGACCGAGCAAATGAGCGACGAGGGACTTCTACCACTAAGTCGGTAGAGGAATCAGAAGACGCTGAAGGATCCGTTTTATCTCCAACACGCGTAGTTTTGATCGCCTTCTGCAGGTGAACAGGGAGTCCCTAACAAAAGAACAGAAGCAGGATCCCACTTTGGAACGACTGCACCTTACCGCTAAAGAGGGCATCGCGAGACGCAACATAACGATGCATGAGATGGGAGGCTTACTATACCGACACTACCAGGACAGAAAAGGCAAAACATTTGATCAGCTGGTCGTGCCAGAAAAATACAGAGCGGACATTCTGAGTCTCTGCCACGGAAATGGCTGGGCAGGACATCTGGGAATCAATAAAACAAAGGAGCGCCTATTAATGGAATATTATTGGCCGGGTCGTTTCAAAGATGCAGAACGCTACGTAAAATCATGCGATGCGTGCCAGCGCGTGGGCAAGCCGGGAGAGACATGGAAGGCTCCACTGAAAATTGTTCCATTGATCTCAGAACCTTTCCGCCGGCTTGTAATAGACACAGTAGGCCCTTTGCCTAACACGAAATCAGGCTATAAGTACTTGCTTACTATGCTATGTCCCGCCACAAAATTTCACGAAGCAATTCCGTTGAAGGACTTGAGCTCCACAGAAATAGTTGATGCCCTTTTGTTAGTGTTCGCGAGAATAGGATTTCCGGCCGAAATCCAAGCCGATCAGGCGACGGTCTTTACAAGCGCCTTGACGACCACATTCCTAGAAAGATGCGGAATAAAACTGTTGCACAGCTCGGTGTATCATCCGCAGTCCAACAGTGTAGAGAAATGGCATTCGGTGCTGAAGCGGGTGCTACGCGGTCTTTGTTATGAGCATAAAGCAGACTGGGAGGATTGTCTGCTGGCCACACTTTTCGCTTTGCGAACAGTCCCCCACGAAGCTACGGGGTTTACGCCAGCAGAACTCGTGTACGGAAGAGCCCTCCGCTCTCCCCTCCGAATGCTGAGAGAAATGTGGGAAGGGACAGGAGAGAACCAGACAGTGGTTGAGTACGTGCTTAAGCTACTGGACCGCCTTAACAACACGAGGGAATTAGTAAATCGAAATATGAAAGCTGCCCAGGAGGCCGCCAAGGTCTATTATGACAAAAACGCTCGCCTTCGAGGTTTCACCGCGGGCGACCGCGTGATGATCCTCCGGCCATCGAGAAAAAACAAGCTGGAAGTTCACTGGGATGGTCCAGTAGAAGTGTTGCAAAAACTCTCGGAGACGAATTACGCGCTAAGGTTTCCAGGCAGGGGAAAGCAGGTGAGAATCTATCATTGCAATCTGATGAAGCCGTTCGTGGAACGCAGCGGGATCGTCAATCTGACTCTAAATGAACCAGAAGAGCTGGACAGCGAGAGTCAGGGTTGGAAGGGAGGTGCGGACGCTAGTGACAACGTGGAAAACATTCTGGCTCACTCCGTGAATGCAGATTTCCTAGGCGGGACACAGGTCGACACGCTAAAGCAGTTGTTGAGCGAATTCGCTGACCTATTTAGCAGTCGCCCGGGAAAGACACACCTCCTGACACACGAAATCGAGCTCACCTCTGATGAGCCGGTACGGTCGAAACCCTACAGGGTATCACCGCGGCAAAAAGAAATAATGGACGCGGAAATTCAGCGCATGTTGGAGTTAGGGGTTGTAGAGCCAGCGGAAAGTGACTATACCTCACCGCTAATTCTTGTTGAGGCCCCAGGGAAAGATCCTCGTCCCTGCGTGGATTATAGAAAGCTTAATGCAATTACCAGGGATCAGCTATACCCGATTCCCAACATAGAGGAAAGGATAGAAAGGGTGAGCGGCGCGAAATTCATTTCCACCCTCGATCTCGTACGGGGATATTGGCAAGTTCCCCTCTCAGAAAGCGCGAGCAGGTATGCCGCTTTCATCTCCCCAGCGGGCACCTTTCGACCCTTAATGCTTAGTTTTTGGTTGAAGAATGCCCCCTACAGCTTCTCGAAACTCATGAACATCGTACTGAAGGACATGCAGTGCTTTGCACTCCCTTATTTAGATGATGTGGCAATTTTTTCGGAAACCTGGCAAGAACATCTAGAACACCTAAAGACCGTGTTTTCCAGTTTACGACAGGCTGGACTGACACTGAAGGCAGAAAAGTGTAGATTTGGTTGCGCACAGGTGACGTACTTGGGCCACGTTGTAGGCCAGGGAACTAGGAGCCCATCCGAGTTAAAGATTGCCCCGATCGCAGCATTTCCGCAACCACGGACGAAAACGGCCATTCGCTCAATTTTGGGATTAGTTGGGTACTACCAGCGATATATTCCTAACTACTCACAGCGGGCTAGTCCCTTAACTGACGCCTTGCGAAAGGGAGCACCTACTAACGTAAGTTGGGATAACCAAAAAGAAAACGCCTTCAAAAGCCTGAAGGAAGCACTCGTGTCCCGACCCTTGCTCAGGACCCCTGACTATGGGAAAGAGTTCATAGTCCAGTGTGATGCCAGTGATAGAGGGCTGGGTGCTGTCTTAAGCCAAGTTGGCTACGACCATGAAGAACACCCAGTTCTGTACATCAGCCGCAAACTGACCAGTAGAGAGGAAGCGTACAGCGCTTCCGAAAAAGAGTGCGCGTGTTTAGTTTGGGCAGCGCAGAAGTTGTCGTGTTACCTGTACGGAGCAAAGTTTGTATTTGAGACTGACCATTGTCCTTTAACGTGGCTGCGACAGATGTCCCCCAAAAATGGTCGCTTGCTCAGATGGAGTCTGGCTCTCCAACAGTACAATTCCTCGGTGCGTTATAAGAAGGGGAAACTGCACGGAAATGCTGATGGCTTGAGCAGACTGATGTAAGCGGGAGAACTAAGAGCAATCTCCTCCTGTGTGAGTGTTTTTTTTACTTTGTTCCGAGTAATCCGGCTGTGGCAGTTTCAAAAGGAGATGTTTCGCGCTCAGTCCGCACAAAATTAACCCAAATTTGAACACAATTTTTTAAAAGTGTATTGTTGTCAATGGAAGAAGCCTGGTGATTCTTTGGCGAAGTCCGAGCGCTTGCGGGTGGGGCAGTGCTTTGCTGTTTAGAACGTCCCACCTGCGCTTTCCGTTGTTGGTGGTGCTTTGGGTTCTGCCTTGGGGGCGATGATATTGCAATCCAGGGGACCAACACGGACGCCATCTCATCTCTTCCTGCCCAGCGGTCGTCAACGCTGGACATTCGAGATTTTTCGGGCCGCGGAGGAGCTGTAAGGTTTCTGGCGACAGCCGGTGGTCTGATTCAGCTGCGTATTCGGCCAGGACACCTGCAGCCGGGGTCCCTGCACGGCGATAGGCATCTTGTTTCCCACGCTCGGTCCTCGCGAGGTTTATTGGATTCGAGACGGAGGATTCCACTGCCGTTTGAAAACAACCTTCTTCCCGGAAGATCGACCGTGCGGCACGGAGGCAGTTAGCGACCACCAGAACCGAGCAGGGGTGACTCACCCCTTCAACTATGCCTGCTCGCCGACGCCTCGCCCATTCGGACTTCCCGGAAGACGTGTCCGGCTGGAGCGTGAGAACTGTCGTTCGGAAGCGAAGACACCGCTCTCTCTGGTGGGGGCGATTGTCCAGCGGCACCCTCTTTCTCCGGCGAGGCATGTGACGGGGGCGTGTCCCTATGTGAAGTGGTGTGTGTGTGTACGACAACGCAAGTTAGGCCACGCCCAACCTGGCGAATACTTCCTCGAACCTGGGGAATCCTAGGGACCGGACCCTTTTTAAACCGGACGACGGGTGCCGTGAGAGAGAGAATCCTCGATCATCCTCAGATCTTCTCAGATCCTCCGACCTTCCCCCATCACCCTCCAATGGGTTCCAAAATCTTGTAAATAATGTAAAATAAACCCCCTGTACAGTTTCCTTCATAACCAAGTCCGACAACGCCATTCGGAGAAGGGACCTGCGGCGCTGAAAGAGTCAGCTCACTCAAGGACCCCTCGTCCCCAACACCAAGCAACACCACAAACCACGCAGTTACAGATAAGCATACAGGAAATGTTTTTTTGAAGCTTGGAAAAATCCACCTTGCCGCTAATAAATCTTTTGGTTTGTCGGTGTGAATTTATTTGCGCCAAGGTGGATTTTTCCAAGCTTCAAAAACATGCCTTACTGAGGAAAACATGAGTCAAAAATCGGCCTCAATATTTCCCTTATCGAGGTAGTCCAACTCATTGCGTGTTAACACGATAGACAACACACACATTTGTCACGGAGTCGTAAGATGCGTCTAGCCTCGATGATCTCCCATTTAATCTCTCCGAATTTAGTGCCAAAATGCGTGTTGCCAAAAGGAAAAGGGTAGCAGCCTTCACATCCCTTGCAATGTACAGCCAAGTTAGAACACTTACCCTCTTGTGCTCCTGTAGTCTTACATTCATACACCTTCCAGTTGCACCTACGTAAACCCGACCACAAGATAATATTATCTGATACCACATTCATTTTACAAGGTACATATACATTTCACTCTACACGTGTACTTTTCTGGAGCCACATTCACAGAATTATTCTCAAAATTATATAACATTTAGGCAACTTATTAGGGGCTGAGAAAGCCACTTTTACATCATACCTTCTGGCCCCATTTTTCAAACTGTGGGACAATCTATGTGCATACGGTAACACAATCGGTATTTTGGCATCTCGCTGGCTGGCCCCAGCCTGATTGTGCCAGCCACCGCGAAACTGTTTCAGCTTCTTTAACAATTTATCATATCCTCTTGCAGTAACATTCTTGGGAAATCCTGCATTCGTTAACCTTAAAATACGCTCTGGGAAACTAGTCGTCATGCTGTGAAAGCATAACTTCATCAATTCTGAGCCCAGGCTAGAAAGTGCAATGCTATCTTTCACTAACTTGGAATAGTCGACCTGTAGCCAGGTAGCAGCTTAACACTCCTAGGTGAATATCGCCAGCACACGTGGCGTGTGCAGCACATCAAAGTAAGGTCAAGAAGCCACAGCTTTTTTTCTTGGGACAATTGCTCCAAGGTAAACCTAAAATAAAGGCGTTGCTCCTTAAACAACGTGAGATTGTGTACAGGTCGCAAACTTTCATAACCTTTATAAAAGACCAGAAAATCATCGACGCAGCAAAAGATTTTCCCCCAGCCCATGCTCGTTCTCGACAATTATTCTATTCACCCTGCTTAAGAAAATATCGTTTAGCACAAGGTTAACATTCAAACCACTACATATACCATATTTTAGAACACATACTGCACTGCGATATTCTACAAACAAGCTCTTCAAATAAAGGCTATTCAATAACATGCTTTCAGAATCAGAATCATGTTTATTTATACACGAAGGAAATACAGCCTGCATAAATGTATACAGAAGGAGGTCCCGTAGTCAGCGACTGTACTGGGAAATTTCAGAAAAGGGTTCATGCAAAATTGTCTCTGGTTATTTGCAAAAGCATCTGTCTACTTCGCGTCTTGAAGATCCATTCCTTTTACTCAATTCGCAGTGTGGTTGAGTATCTTAAGAATGACAATTCAGCGGATTGCCTTGCAATTAGTGTCGACGTAGAACTATTTTATTCTATCCCGTATTAAGATCTCGTGAAAAGCTTATGAATGTGTATATCGGAGCACAACGATGACCTTGTGTTGAGGAACGGGTGTGTAATATGTCTTTTTTGGGACTTACCTCCTTTTATTTGAAGTGAAGAGCATGTTTGTGGAGTATGGCAGTGCGGCATATGTTCAGAAGTTTGCTAAATGTATCCATTGTGACCATTGCCCTGTATTTATGACTTATCAAACAAACTGCACTCAAACAAGAGAACTTAAAGAACCCATTCTAATTCAATCTATCACGCAGGACACTTTAGAAATGTTCAGACAAGATTTATCGACATGTGATTGGTCAACTGTCCTGAACAAAACAAATCCGAATGATGCATACGATGAATTTATTAAAATCTTTGTGGACATCTATGCAAAGCACTTCCCATTGATAACACGTAAGTCATCAAGGAAAACGAGAAAACCATGGATAAACCGGGAACACCTCAAATTGATTAGAACGAAAAACCGCCTTTATCATGATTTTCTACGTTCACGTTCCGAAGCCGCCCTAAAGGAATTTAAGAAAACAAGGAATCAAGTAAACGCGGAGATTAAACGCGCGAAGACTGCATATTACCAAAAACTGTTTGCAGATATAAACAGGCAACGACCTGGTGCTGCATGGAAAATTATAAACAATGTCCTTGGACGGGATGACTCCCGTTCAATTCCGAGAAAGGTAACTATTAATGACCGTGAACTTGGAGATCACGACATAGCTGAATACTTCAACCATTATTTTGTAAACGCTGCAACACCGAATAGTTCTCCCTCAGATACAGTCACCATAGCTTATAGCTGTGCTGAAAGCATATTTTTTGCTCCTACAGATGAAAATGAAATACACAGCACATTCATGAGCCTAAAAAACAGTAGATCTTTGGACACTAACGATATTCAAATTAAACCTGTTAAGTATGTATTAGAATTGCTAACGTCTGCCCTTGCTCATATTTTTAATCTTGTCCTTGAGACAGGCATATTTCCAACTTCTATGAAATGTGCGAGGGTATCTGCGTTATACAAAGGCGGTGATCACAACCTTGCGTCCAATTACCGTCCCATTTCTGTCCTCCCAGTATTTTCGAAGGGATTGGAAAAAATTATTCTTTCTCGCATTACAAACTTTTATGATAAGCACAGTATTTTGACAAACTCACAGTATGGTTTCAGAAAGGGACGGTCGACTGAAGCCGCCTTGTTAGCCCTGAAGGAAATAATTTTGGAAAATATTAATAATAATTTATTGACAGCCGGAATTTTCCTCGATTTTAGTAAAGCCTTTGACTCCATTGATCACAGTATTCTCATTAGTAAACTTTCATCATATGGAATTCGTGGTACAGCTTTGGCTTTAGTTAAATCCTACTTAGAAAATAGGTGCCAGTGCGTATGTATTAACAACCAAAGGTCATCATTCTTACCAATAGTATGTGGCGTGCCACAAGGAAGTATATTGGGGCCCCTTTTATTTAATACTTTTATCAATGATATCGTAAATATTGACACCACAGTTAAATTCATAATCTATGCTGATGATAGCACCTTACTTATTTCTGGGAGTAATATTAGCGCACTAGAGTTAAAATGCAATGATATCCTTACTAAACTATCGGCATGGACTAGAGTAAATAAAATCAAAGTAAACCCAACTAAATCCAAAGCCGTTATTTTTCGTGCTCAGAATAAAACAGTTCCTCCGGTGAATTCATTCGTTTTTCAAGACCAGCATATAGAAATAGTCAGCGAGCATAAGGTTCTCGGTGTGTATTTTTCTGCCCATCTTAAATGGGACGCTCAAATTATTCATATCTCTAGAAAACTGTCTGCTGTTACTGGCGTAATCTCACGCTGCCGCACATTTCTTCCCACAAGCGCTAAACTAAAAATATATTACGCTCTATTTCTTTCTCATATTAACTACTGTACACTGGTATGGGCAACAACAACTAAAAGAAATATTAACAAGCTTCTCGTTTTGCAGAGGAAAATTGTTCGTCTTATCGCAAACACCGAACCAACATCAAGTGTTAATTCCACAATAGGATCTTTTAATATGATCCGTGTAAATAATATATATGAATTTCGTTTGTTACAAATAACATACTTTTCTTCCACAGGTATGAGTAATTTCTTGACACAACTTGCTTCCCTTGAACATCGTACACCAAAAGTTAACACTCGTTGTACTGACACTTGGTCCTTACCACAGTTTCGAACTGATTACAAGCTGCAATCCTTGGCTCACAATCTGCCATTTTTTCTAAATAAATATAAAGATACTGCTGGATTTAGTCCAAAACAACTGCGAACATACTTTGTGAAAATGTAATCTGTATTTATTCTTATGTCATCTGAGAAAATGTCTGTCATCACTGTACTCTTTTTTTTTGCATTCATTCATTATTGATAAACATTCTGTTATCTTATTTCTGCTGTGTTGCTCTCATGCATACGCTGTATAATTTCTTTTCTATTTATTTATTGACGACCGCTACTGTATTGTTCATTAATTGTTATTTCGTTTTGTCTGCTGCTGCCATGTAATGGTTTCCTGGGCCTTCGTCAAGCTGTTCGTACAGCTTTTAGCCCAGGTGACCATCCAGATACTTTCTGGAGAATAAAATATGATTTGATTTCATCTTTGATTTGATTCGAAGGCTGCCCCTCTGCTAAGCAATATTCTCTTAAGCAGGGTGGATGGAATGATTGCCAAGAAATTGCATGTGCTGGGGGAAAATCTTTCGCTACGTCTGTGATTTTATGGTCTTTTACAAAGGTTGCGATAGTGTGGGGCCTGTGCATATTGTGAAGTTGTTTAAGGAGCAGGGCCTTTGTCTTAAGTTTAACTTGGAGAAAATGTCCCAACAAAAAGAGCTGTGGTTTCTGAACCTTACCTTGATGTTCTGCACACGCCATGTGTGCTAGCGATATTCGCCCAGTAGTGTTAAGCAGCTACTTGACTGTTGGTCGAACCATTCTAAGCTTGCGAAAGATAGAATTGCGCCGTCAAGTCTAGGCTCGGTATTGGTGAAGCCATGCTTTCACAGTGTGACAACTGGTTTCCAAGAGAAGATTTTAAGGCTAATGAAAGCATAATTTCCCAACCATGCTATTGCAGGAGCGTGCGATAAATTGTTAAAGCTGAGCGTATAAGATTGGGCAAGTTGGTCAGACATGCTCAAGGTAAGAATGGCGCAGCATCAAGTAACGAGGACAGCAGGAGAGCGCACCCACGCACAAGTGCCAACCTTGGAGCGGATACAGAATCCAAGAGCGCATGCTTGAAATTCAGCGTTGGCAGCCAAGGATCGGGCTCGTGCAATCTTGAGCGTTCAAATCCGTGTTTCCTCGTTTCCTTGACTGTCAACGCTGAATGTCAAGCACGCGCTCTTGGATTCTGTATCTGCTCCAGGGTTGGCACTTGTGCGTGGGTGTGCTGTCCTGCTGTCCTCTTTACTTGATGCTGCGCTATTCTTCCCTTTAGCATGTTAAACCTGAAACCCCTTTACAGGGACTGGCAGGATCAGGCCGGGGCCAGCTAGTGAGATGCCAAAAGACTGACTGTGTTACTGTACATACATAGATTGTCTCAAAATTTGAAAAAATATGGCCACAAGGTATGACGTAAAAATGCTGTTCTCGGACCCTAATAAGTTGTCTATAATCTTTAAAATTGTTAATTTTGTGAATTTCATTCGGGAAAAGCACATGTGTCGAGTGAAACATGGCAACATATATGTGCCGTGCAAAATGAATGTGGTGTGTCTGAGATCATTGTAATGTGGTTGGGCTTATGTTGGTGAAACTGGAAGGTGTATCAATGTAATACTACAGGAGCACAAGAGGCATTTGAATATTGGTAGAGGTTCTAACTTTTCTTTACATTGTATGGGATGTGAAGGCTGCTAGCCATTCCTCTCAGCAACACGCATTTTGGCGATACGTTCAGATCAGATTAACCGGAAAATTATCGAGGCTGGACATATGACTCGGTGACAAATGTGTGAGTGTTCTGACTATAGCTCTAACATGCAGCGAGTTGGACTATCTAGATGAGATAACCTTCTAGAACCTTCTATCCATAACCTTCTATGAAGAAACCAATCAACCCTTGGCCCTCAGTCCCCAGCGGCTGCGGAGCAACTGACCACGGCGGCGGTAAGACCTGTGACGCAGCGGAGGGTGCTAAGAATTTCTGGCTCCGGACAGACCTCCATAGGAATCTGAACCTGGCAACAATTAACACTAGAACTTTATCTAGTGAGGCTAGCCTAGCAGTGCTGTTGGAGGAAATAGCAGGAATTAAATGGGATGTCATAGGCCTTAGTGAAGTTAGGAGGGCAGGTGAGGCGTATACAGTACTAAAGGACGGACACATACTGTGCTATCGCGAATTAGCGGATAGACGAGAACTAGGTGTGAGATTCCTCACTAATCAGGATATAGCTGGCAACGTAGAGGAGTTCTGTAGCATTAACGAGAGGGTAGCAGCTTTGTGATTAGGCTCAATAGGAGGTACAAGCTGAAAGTGGTGCAGGTCTACGCGCCTACATCCAGCCATGATGACGAGACCGTTGAAGTTTCTATGAACAACAATAACTGATGGGCACGTTGGTCTGACATGATTTCCAGTGAAACAGCGCAACGGCACAAGGCCAGAGGACAAGAAAGGACGATACACAGCGCTGACGTGGAATCGGCAATGAATAAAGTAAAATCACACTACACTGTACTGATGGGCGACTTCAATGCGAAGTTGGGCAAGATGGAGGCTGGCGACCACGCGGTAGGCGACTATCGGATAGGTTCTAGAAATAGCAGGGGAGAGTTATTAGTAGAATTCGCAGATAGAAATAATTTACGGATCATGAATACTTTCTACCGCAAACAAGAGAACAGGAACTGGACCTCGAAGAGCTCCAATGGTGAGACTAGAAATGAAATCGACTACATACTATGCGCTCATCCTGGCATCGTTCAGGATTTGGCCGTCCTCGGAAAAGTGCGCTGTAGCGACCACAGAATGGTAAGGTCTCGAAATAGATAGACTTGAAGAGGGAATGGAAGAAGCTAGTGAAGAGGAAGTCCTTTAACGAGTTAGCGCTAAGAGGCAAAATACAGTATTTCAGGATATCGCTGCAGAACCGATATTCAGCTTTAACTGAGGAAGACGTTCTTGATGTTCATACAATGAACGATAATTTGACGGCTATCATTACGGAGTGCGCAGTAGAAGTAGGCCGTAGGACGATTCGACAGGATACCGGCAAGCTAGGATCTAATTAAGAAACGCCAAAGCATGAGGGTGCCTAACACTACCAATAGAATAGAACTGACAGAGCTATCGAAGTTAATAAATAAGCGCAAGGTAGCCGACATAAGGAAGTTTAGTATGGAGAGAATCGAGCACGCTCTAAAGAACGGAGGTAGCCTAAAAGGGGTGAAGAGGAAACTAGGCATAGGTAAAAACCAGATGTATGCGCTAAGAGACAAGGAGAGCAATGTCATTAGCAATATGGAAAAGACAGTTAAAGTAACCGAAGAGTTCTACACAAATTTTTACAGTAGCCAATGTAATCATAGCGTTAATAAGAGAAACAGTAGCGCAGAGCAATGTGTCATCCCGCCAGTAACAAAAGAAGTAAAGAAAGCCTTAAGAGCAAAAGAAATGGTAAAAGCAGCTGGGGAGGATCAGGTAATACAGCAGATCTGTTGAAGGATGGAGGGGAGGTCGTTCGAGAAAAACTAGCCACCCTGTATACGCAATGCCTTATGACCTCAACCGAACCGGAAGCTTGGAAGAATGCCAACATTATCTTAATTCATAAGAAGGGAGACGCCAAGGACTTGAAAAATTATAGACCGATCAGCTTACTATCTGTTGCTTACAAGGTATTTACTAAGGTAATCGCTAATAGAGTTAGGAAAACCTAAGACTTTAATAAACCAAATGATCAGGCAGGCTTTCGTAAAGGATATTCCACAATCGATCATATTCACATTATCAATCAGGTGATAGAAAAAGGCGCAGAACCAACCTCTATATATAGCCTTCATTGATTACGAGAAAGCGTTCGACTCTGTGAAATCCTCAGCAGTCATACAGGCATTGCGTAATCAGGGTGTAAAAGAGCCTTATGTCAAAATACTGGAAAATATGTATAGCAACTGCACAGCTACCATAGTCCTCCATAAAGTCAGCAATAAAATTCCAATAAGAAAGGGCGTCAGGCAAGGAGACGCGATCTCGCCAATGCTATTCACCGCCTGTTTACAGGAGGTATTCCGAGGCCTGAATTGGGGAACAGTTGGGAATAAGAGCAAATGGACAATACGTAAATAATCTGCGATTTGCTGATGACATTGCCTTGCTGAGTCACTCAGGAGGTGAACTGCAAATCATGATCAATGAGCTGGGCAGACAGAGCAGAATGCTGGGTCTAAAAATTAACATGCAGAAAACCAAAGTAATGTTCAACATTCTAGCAAGGGAACAGCAGTTCACAATTGGCAGTGAGCGCCTGGAAGTGGTAAACGAAGGAATACGTCTACTTAGGGCAGGTAGTGAAAGCTGATCCGGATCATGAGAGGGAAATAACTAGAAAGATAAGAATGAGGTGGACCGCTTATGGCAGGTGGATGACACTGGCAAAAGACATCGTTAATTGGAGAGACATGAGAGAGGCATTTGCCCTGCAGTGGGTGTAATAAGGCTGATGATGATTATGATGAGAGGAATCTTAAGGGCGATCTTTTACTTATGGTAGGATGTAGCTTTTGTGTAAATGTGTGGTTTGTGGTGTTTGGCATTTCTATATACTCCCTGTTCACTTCAATAAACTTCAGTTGCGAGTCAGCGATTGTTTTGTTTCCTTTCTCATCCCTGTCTCGTGGTGACAGATTCACGTACTTGTAGAGTAGATTGTGTACTTTCAGAGACTGGTGAAAAAAAGACAGGAATTTTCTTTCTTTTATGCTGAATGAAAGGTTGAAATTTCTTCAGATAGATGTTTGCAGCATGAAATTCTATTCGAAAGGTAAAAACCGCTAAACTGTACATTTTATGCGAAAGGGTGCTGATGCTGCATGCAATTGCAAACATTCGTCCAGGTTATCTTGCCACCGTCCTTCTTCTTTGAGCCAGATTTTCTGAAATAATGTTTTGTCAGATTTATTTCAATCAGGATTTCTAAGAACATATTAAGACCAAATTTGGTGACCATATATAAGAAATTTCGAAGCGTAATGATCATTGGTATTGTTTAGTCAGGGGCAGTACAATGAGAAGTAGATTGTATATAGTAAAATTAAATCTGTTTCCAAATTTCTTATCTTTTATCTTATCTTATCTTTCTTTCTTATATCTTCACAGAGTTTCTCATAATCTTAAGAAAGTTGGAAACAGATACGGTGTTAACGTGCTTTTCTCCGCCCCAAGCAAGCTATCAACAGTTTGCCCAATGATGATTAGTAAGAAAAGGCCGATTTGCACTATAAACCACCAACTTGTTTTCACCCGTTGCACTACTGAGGTAGTGTACAGCATTCCGCTCACTTGCAATAGAGTGTACATTGGTCAAATGGGACGCTGTTTTAATGAGAGAGCTAGGGAGCATTATAATCTGGTGAAAGAAGGGAAAAGTGGCCATCTTGCTATCCACTGCCGGGATTGTAAGTGTAAACCCATATTTCGGAAAGCTAAAATTCTTGGGCGTGGAAGAGATCGGATGGAAAGAGATTATTGAAGCATATCACATCAGAAAAGCAGGTGATCAGTGTGTCAGCACCGCTTCCTCGTCTCTTCTTGATAATGAAATGGCGTTTTTGAATCATTGCGGTTGATTGCCACGAGGCGATAGTAGCGCTGTACTTAAGCTTTGGTATTCTCAATAAAAATCTGTTGGAAGTGCAGCATTCGTCCTGTCGTATGTGTGTCTTTTCCGTCCCCGTTTTTTCGTGCTGCTTCGTTTTCTCAAGATGGATCATTACCAACTGGCCCAACATTCGGTGCTTTTACTCGACAACTGAAAAAGAGTGTTTCGCTGTCATCTGGGCGATCACCACATTCCGGCTCTATCAGTACGGTCGCCCTTTTCGCGTCGTTACCGACCACCTTTCCCTGTGCTGGCTAGCCAATCTCAAGGACCCCGCAGGCCGCCTTGCTCGGTTGAGCCTGCGGCTACAGGAATACGACGTCACCATGATCTACAAATCCGGCCGCAAACATCATGATGCTGACTGTTTGTCTCGAGCCCCCGTGAATCCGGCGCCAGGGGGCGATAATGAGCAAGGGGAATTGATTAAACAGACATTACCGGGACTAATATATGCGGACGATATAGTGATAATGGCTGACAACAAGGAAGACCTGCAGAAGTTGTTAGACATATGCAGTACAGAGGGAGATAGATTAGGCTTCAAGTATAGTAAAGAAAAATCTGCAGTCATGACATTTAATGAAGAGGGCGGCGAGCATAGAATACAGGAGTTCGTGCTAAAGGTAGTGAATGAGTACAAGTATCTTGGGGTGTGGATAAATAACAGTGTTGAGTATCTGACAGAGCATGAAAAATATGTAATGAATAAAGCTAGTAGGAATGCAGCTGTCATGAAAAATAGGGCACTGTGGAATTACAATAGGTATGAGGTGGTAAGAGGGATCTGGAAAGGGGTGATGGTCCCTAGCCTGACCTTCGGGAATGCGGTCCTGTGTATGAGGCCAGATGTTCAAGCAAGGCTGGAAATTAGGCAACGGGGAGTAGGGAGGTTAGCTTTGGGAGCACATGGCAATACACCAAATCAGGGGGTACAGGGTGATATGGGATGGGCGTCTTTCGAGAGCAGAGAGGCTAGCAGTAAGATAGCATTTGAGGAACGATTGAGAAGGATGGAGGAAAAGCGGTGGGCTAGGAAAGTTTTCAGATACCTGTATATAAAGAATGTTGACACGAAATGGAGAAAGCGAACTAGAAAATTGACAAGCAAATATCTGGACAGCAGTAAGGGGGCAAATCAGCAATTATCGGTTAAGAAAAAGGTTAAAGGAACAGAGAGAGCTTTGTGGAAAACAGGGATGCTGACGAAATCGGCACTAGAAACATACCGGACCTTTAAACAGGAAATTGTCAAAGAAAATATCTATGATAATTGTAGGGGAAGTTCTTTGTTGTTTGAGGCCAGGACTGGAGTTTTGCGGACTAAGACGTATAGAGTCAGGTACCAGGAGATAGACACTTTGTGCATTGCGTGCGGAGAGGAGGAGGAAACGGCTGAACACTTGATACTTTTCTGTAAAGGGCTTCACCCTACAGTGGAAGGCAGCGGGGCTGACTTACCCAAGGCATTGGGGTTTAGGGATAGTGAAGGGAAAGTGGATTTTAAGAGGTTAGAAGTAACCAAGCGAAGGTTATCTGATTGGTGGCTAAAAGCAAGACAGGAGTAAAATTTCACAAGACATGGCTAGGTGGCTTGAGCCACCGCCCGATGTAAAGGGTTCAGCCGTATCCATCCATCCATCCATCCACGGCTTCCTTGGGGCATTGGGCACGGCAGATATGGCTGCTCGGCAGCGCAATGATGCTCAGATTCGTCAGCTGATTGCACACCTGGGAGGCCATGAAGACGTGGTGCCCAGTGTTTTCCTGCCTATTCTGCCGACGTTCCGGATTCTGCACGGCGTATTGTACAAGCAGAACTTCGACAGCAGCCCGAGGTCATGGCTCCTTGTTGTGCCAGAAGACTTGCGCGCCGAGGTGGCCGAAGCTTGTCACGATGATCCTAGAGCTGGTCACCTTGGCTACAGCCGAACTCTTGCACGTATTCGAGAAAAGTATTATTGGCCGCAACTTCCTAAGTACTTCCGTCACTACGTCAAAACTTGTCGAGAGTGTCAAAGACGGAAAAGACCTTCCACACGACAAGCTGGTCTTCTCCAGCCGCTAGAACCACCGCATGCTCCGTTCCACACAATCGGAATGGATTTTCTCGGCCCATTTCCAACGTCGAAGTCGGGTAACAAGTACATTATCATAGCCACCGACTACCTAAGGCGATACGCCTAGTTCCGAGCACTTCCTTCTGCGACGGCTGCTGAGACCGCCAAGTTTTTATTGAGTGCATTGTGCTCCGTCATGGTGCCCCTGCCGTTTTGATCACTGACCGGGGTGCCGCGTTTCTGGCACAGCTCACACAGGAGATCCTCCGTCTCAGCTGCACCAGCTACCGCCGAACTACGGCGTACCACCCACAAACCAATGGGGTGACGGAGAGGCTGAACAAGACGATGGCTGACATGATCGCCATGTATGTGGACGTCGCCCATCGCAGTTGGGACGAGGTACTACCCTACGTTACCTTCGCGTATAATACCGCAGTCCAGGAGACGACAGGTATGCCCCCTTTCCAGCTGGTGCATGGCAGACAGGTCACCACAATTATTGACGCTATGTTGCCACACGAGCCGTCTGTCGACGTAGTCGATGATGCCCGTCTAGTCTGCGAGCGCGCGGAGGAAGCTCGGCAACTCGCTCGACTCCGCCTCCAGCACCAACAGCATACAGACGCTCGTCGGTACAATCTCCGTCGACGTGATGTCCATTTTTACCCTAGTGACAAGGTATGGGTGTGGACGCCGGTACGGCGTCGAGGTCTCTCCGAGAAACTCATGAAGCGCTACTTTTGCCCGTATACGGTTCTTCGCCGCATCGGTGAGCTGAACTACGAGGTGCTTCCAGAAGGACTGCGACCGTCGTCTCGCCGTTACTCCCGCCCTGAAAGTGTGCACGTTGTCCGGCTTAAGCCGTATTACATGCGATAATCGCCTGCATTTTCCACTGCCTTCTACATCGGCCAGCAAGATTTCTGGGCCCCTGTATGGTTTTCCGCCGCGTGATTTTTGCTCTCGGGTTAGCATCGGGACGATGCTTCTTTATAGGGGGAGGTAGTGTAGAGAAGAGAAAGATGAAGTGCGATTGGCGCGTGCCGAAGATGACGCTGCTGCTGGCGGACCTGTGTTCTGGTTCGTGTGTTCTTGTGCTCCGGATATCACCAGCTGTGCTCGCCGCCGGCCTCTACGTCAAGCAAGCCGTGACAATATGCGTTGGGAGACTTCGGAGACGAAGTTTTCATACGTTTCATAGTTTTCATGCTACGAAGCGCACACATGCCCATTGACGCCTTAAAACTAACTTGCAAACTTGCAAGCTCAGCGATGCAGAGCCACACCACCGCAGCTATCGAGAACCCTAAGGGACACCAAAAAAAAAAAACCACTGGCATGTCAAACACTTCGGTGTAGCAGGGCATCGCTGGCGACTGACCATCCGTGCACTTGAGTGGTTTCACGCTGGCAGACATTGCACACGGTCATGATGCAGGGCGCTTCAACAGCTAATAGAGAGCTCTAGAATAGGAAATGCAGATTTGCGCGCAGTAAATGCAAGTATTTTGAGGCTGATTCTGCTTTATGTTACATCATTCAACATACGCAGTCGAGAGGACTCGGTGATAGTGCGGCCATCCAATTGAAATGAAGAGAACAATTTATGCAACAAACTGGTACTTGTTAAGCCTAGGAGTACCGAATTGTCCAACGAAATAAAAAACAGGCCGGATTTATCGTCCGTCCAATTTGTTACAGGCAAGACAAGACGAAGCGAAAGTCCCGTACCCAGTTTATACCCACTTCACAAGCCGAAAAACGCAGTAACATCGACGAATTCACTTCGAAGCGAGAGGCTCCACTTCAGAGCTCGCCGCCATGTTGGCTGTCGAGCATCTGCTGCGTACGCTATGTGCTATGTGTTTGACGTCACCATCCGGTTTCTTCGACCCTTTTCGCTGCATCCGAACTGCCACTTCCGCTTCCGGCGTTTCGACCAATCAGGTGTATCCGTTGCGGCAGATCATGACGCTTTTATGCGAAGCATATTATCAGCGTTTCACTTCGGTGCTCGCAACGGTTACACGCCGGCTTCGACCTTGAGCTATACCACGTGAGACCATGGCGTCACGACCGAGGAGAGGCAGGCCGCATCTTGCGCCGTCGCGACGGTTGCGCGCCGGGCGACCACGTGACACCATGACGTCACGATCGAGGAGAGGCAGAGCCGCATCTTGCGCCGTCGCGACGGTTGCGCGCCGGGCGACCACTTGACACCATGACGTCACGACCGAGGAGAGGCAGAGCCGCATCTTGCGCCGTCGCGACGGTTGCGCGCCGGGTGACCACGTGGTACCACGTGACGCTACGGCGACGGTATATAAGGGAGGCTGCGCTTGCCTCCGATAGACACTCGTTGCGATGGCTCCTGGAGGCGCGGCTGCACGGTGGAATGAGAAGCGAAAGCTGCGGCGTGCCACGGAGAGCCCTGAAGAGCGGGAAGAACGTCTGGCTAAGGAGCGTGTTCGGGCTGCGGCTCCCGCTAATATGCTTCGCATCTGCCGGGCTTAACCAAGTTAAGCCTCTGCCATTTTATTATGACACAAACTCGGAATACGGACCCTGATTGCTTGTGGGCAAGTGCCGGGTACCCACCGCTGATACAATGGGTACCAGCTTTCACCTGGCCTTGTTCTCAGCTTCTTTAGGGTGAAATGCTTGGGAAATGGGTCTTTGGCCCCACCTTGAGATGAAGAAAATACCTTGTGCCATGGTGCTCTTTGGGCTCAGATGCCCTTGCGCCATAAAAAATCACAATCTTCATCATGCTTGTGGGCAAGTGTCCGGCCTTTTTCCGATGTTACCAATGTTCCTTGCTCGCTAAGTTGTGCATTGAGTACTATGTACTGAAAAGCATCTGCATTTAATTGTATCTCGCACCCATCCTGAGCTACTTTCTATTTGCACAAAATGATAGACAATCGTAAAGACTTTCATCCTCACAGTGCCGCCCGGCTAAGCGCATTTTGTCTGCTTCTTTCTGGACCTGTGGTTTTTACTGTTTACTGTAATGAGAAATGAATTTTGGGCAATGAATCATAACGGCTTGGTTCTCAGTGAATGGTAAAAGAATGCAGCGCGAAAAAAACAAGGACGAACAGAAGTGGACAGGACAGGGCGCTGACTACCAACACATTTATTCAGAAGGATGAGCAGCTTATATAACGCAGTACAACACCCACGTGACCAAGAAAATAGCAAACGCGTTCAACTATCTAATACAAAAAAAACAAAACGAAGTACACAGTATCAAAGTGATACATATCTGGGTAATGCAAAGTCAGCCAAGAACCGATAAAACCAAGAGGACGGTTCTTGGCTGACTTTGCATTACCCAGATATGTATCACTTTGATACTGTGTACTTCGTTTTGTTTTTTTTTGTATTAGATAGTTGAACGCGTTTGCTATTTTCTTGGTCACGTGGGTGTTGGACTGCGTTATATAAGCTGCTCATCCTTCTGAATAAATGTGTTGGTAGTCAGCGCCCTGTCCTGTCCACTTCTGTTCGTCCTTGTTTTTTTCGCGCTGCATTCTTTTACCATGTTCACTGACCAACAAGCCCAAACAGCCGCTTTAGTTCAGTGAATGGCTTTTGCAAGCTTCTACGAAAGCCGATTGTTCAATAGCGGATGGTTCAAGTGTATTTGTGAAATTTATAATTGGCGTTGTGTGACTACTAAATGAGGATTTTTTTATGCTTTTCAGATGGATCCGACAGCAATGTGCAGAGGTACAATGGGTGTAGTTTGTCATGAAAATAAAACGTGTACTTGTACTCACCCAAACACTTACTACATTTTCATTCTAAGCTCCATTCTTTGTGCGTATGCAGTACATAATATGCGTAAAGGAAAGTCTTGTACATAATACATATTTCTTCGGCATGTGGACTATATCTGCTATATCTGCAGGGAACATTGTGGGCAGAAGCTATACAAAGACGCATGTTCATGTACAACAGAAAATACATATTATCAATACAGATAATTTCCGCTCTAGATGCAATGATTTCGGAGTGAACGGAGAAGGTATCAATACACATTGCGGAACCTTCAATAAGAACAAAGCAGAAGCATTCGTTGTGAAAAAACGATTTCGTTCTCGTGCATAGCATGGCGTAACTTTCTCTTACCAAAAATGTGACAGTCGTCATACGGAGTCTCTGTTTCTGACATTTAGTCCGCACATCATGTTGCGAAAAACCCTCCGGCAACGCATTAGCAGCAGGTTTCTCTGTACAGCGGAGCATTTTTTTTACAGTGTACTGGACGAGCGTTGCACCAAAAGGCAAGGTTGCGCGAGAAAAGAATCAGGCAGGCGAAACGCACCTTCATGGATAGTTGCTGAGCGATAAGGGTGAAACATTTCCACACCAACGTTTTAGGCTTCGGCGCACTCTGGATGAGCAGAACTTCTTAGTTGTGGCAAGTGAATAATGGAAAGTCGTGGGCGGCGCTGCCTCTCACGCGACCTTGCATGCATGCCCTCTTTTACTTGCTCTCATCTTAATGATTATTTACTATTCACGCACTAGCCGAACAACAAGCGTTATGTGGGAGGCGGTAAGTTAGTTCGCCGCCGCACAATTAGGTAGAACAGTACTGAAGATACAGGCCTGAAGTTTAAGCAAGTGTGTACACAAGCGTTACCGGCGGTCGTGTAAATCATTACCTTTAATGGTAAGCGCCGTGATACAGAAACACTGATTCAGCTTAGCTGCCAGGTTAACTATTAGGAAAAGAAGAAAACAACAATACAGAGCCTCCGCATGCGGTATTCTATGCTACACAGACCGCAATCACCTTGACGGCTGCTCTTCGAAAGCTCAAATTTTCCCACTGATTACGGTCTGTGAAGACATCCCCTTGACCTGGGGTGGTTTTATAAGCGCCCAGTGTTTCAATTTTTACAGGCTTTGGGAAAAAAGACCAAGCCACCAAGTTTAAAACCGCCATCCTTTGCTGTGCTTCGATGTCGTATCCCCCCTTTCGTTTTCTCAAAGTAAATCCTCATTTAAGCGGCTTATGCGCGTGCAATATTAAGAGCGCTGCGCTGAACGCTCGCCCGTCGATAAACTTAATACCTCGCTTGAGCAAACGTGACGAAGGAAAAAAAAGTGTGGACACTGCGCGGACGGATAAAGCACACAATGGACAGGGCCAATGCTCCCGAATATTTGAGCTATTTATAACGCTGCCTATGAAGGCGCCGATCCATACTGGATGGCAATAAAAAAGGTCAAGAAAAGAGCCAGGATTATAAGATGAGCACTAAGCCCGCATAACTAGAGAACAAGTGAGACACAAGCATGCACACACACAATTATACATGGCACCATGAGCCCAAACAAGCGCAATAGCTCGCACGCACAAAATGGTACGAGAGGCGCAAATACCAAGCTAGTCCCTCCCTCCATTCGCCTATTTACTAGCTTTCGACAGTTAGCCGCTAAGGCTTGCCGTGCTAACGCCCGTTTCCTTAGCCCATCATGAGCGTCGTTCCCGGCAAGGTGCCTTGGGACGAAATAAAAATTTCGCCTCAATGTGATCCGCAGAGATTTACTGGGTAACCTCAGTGGCGGCAGGGACCGGCTCCTCACGAGTCGTGGAAGCGGGCTGCATGGCATTCGCGTGTATCACCGCAAATTCCCCATTTGAGCCGCGCAGCTTTTTTATGAGATGGGCAACACCGCGGCTCCATCTGTCCGCACTCTTCCGCTGTGGGTTTTCCATCGTCGCGAAACGGGGCGCATCGCAGTCAAAGAAAGATGTAAACGAGCCTCAAAGGTGAAACAGGGGCCAGCTGCACCTATAACCCTCCTATAGTCTGCACAGAAAGGTACTAGAAAGAGGGCAGAGTTAACTTTCATGCTGCTGAAGGCACAACTCGCACAAGCGCAGAACTCCGCGCTAATTTGGACAACTTATAGAGCAGACAAGGGAATGGAAAAGAGGGGCTCGTTATGACATACATGATGGAAGCGAACAATCACCGAAACCAAGGAGCATAGGAATTTTATTTAATTTGTATTGTTCATCAATGAGATATTACAAAGTGATTATTTTTAAAGATAACCGATTAGAAAGCAGAAGAAAAACAACCACATGCCGCCGGTAGGATCCGAACCCAGCTAAAGAGGGCCTCAATTCTGGCAGTCTTGATGGCGTAGGTAGCATAAGAGGGTTCTCGCACAGCTTCCACCCTCACCGTTCGACCACATTTCTACGTGGCACTCGCGGTAACACAGGACGAAATACGTCCGCCGCTATGAACGAGGGTGGCACTGGTGAACACTCTCAAGGTTCACTTACAATGTATACAAATACCCCTGAAAGCAGATTGGATAGCCGTCGCGGTAGCTCGGTTGGTAGAGCACCGGATGCAAAATTCGGAGGCCGTGGGCTCGCATTCCACCGGCGTCATGTGGCTGTTTTTCTCCTGCTTTCTTATCATTATTTTTAAAAATAATCACTCCATATTCTCCCACTGTTGAACACCACAAATTAACAAGAAAAATTTCCCTATGCTCCTTGGTTTCGGTCACTGTTCGCTTCTGTCATGTTGGACTACCTGTAGTCTCTCGAAATGAGCAGTTATTTTCAAAATTTTGCTACATCGAAATGAGGCCGCCATGTTTCTGAAGCAACAAATTGTCTAAGCTTGACATTGCGACCGTTTCAGCGTTGTATCTGCTGTCCTGAGAAGGAGACACTATGACGACACACGTGTGAATGTGCCGTCACACGCACACTGAATGAACATGTGAAGCAGTGTGCGCACTCCCCTCCAGGAATGTAATGCCGAAGTGCGGTAAATATTTTATCTTTTTTCTTCTTTTCTAGAAGCTAGAAGTGAGATATGTCCTCACAAAATGCACTGAAAGCAACTTTCCTTTGGTTTCCAGCAAAAAAGAACGTTTCTGAAAAATGAAAGATAACGCCGTCCATAGAACAGGGACACGTACGACTAACAAACCGCACGTGAAAGCACAAGGTCAAGCAGCGCTTCTCGAAGCGTTATTGACACCCCGAACTGGAACGTTAGAAAAACGAATAATAGCCGAAAAACAGTTGAGTGATAATTTTCTGCTGATTAAGAGGTGCGTCGACCATTTGCCCGGATTACCTTTTAAGAGCCCACTTGATAGTCACAGTCGCCATGAATATCCTTGAGTCATGCGAAGCGCGTGTGGCGTCGCATTGATAGCGCGTCGCTTATCGCTATAGTATAAGCGCCGAGTGTCGGGCACTCCGTGTTCTTCCTGGCTCAGCACTGGCGTGCTGATAAACCGTCTAGTTGGTCGTCACTCTGCCTCGTCGCTTGCGGCTACAACGTAATGGTTACGAGGGTGGGACAAGAAATCCGCCGGCTTGCAAGAAACCACTTGAAACGGTGCCGCAGCGTGCTGCGAGGAGACTGGGAGGATGGCGGCCAGTGAAAGGTTCGATCAGTTCATCAAGGACGGCGATGAAGACTTCGAGTCCTACGTGGAGAGGTTCGAACACTTCCTGAAGGCCACCAAGGTGAGCGACGACCCGAATGTGTCAGTTTTCATAACGACAATAGAGAAGAAGGCCTACAAAACTCTAAACTTTGCTGGAGCCGGAAAACCCGGAAAACATGACCACGTTGATTGTCGTGAAGACAAACGAGACTACCAACACTGTGCTGTTGGGATGTGTCTGGCTGGCGGCACTGAAGTTAGTAAGCGCTCAAGGAAGTACGCGCTCGTGGTGTCTAAGTCTCCTTCTTCGTGTCTGTTTTTTGTGCGCTTGTACCTGTTTGCAATGCACCAACTCGCCCAACAGTCCAAGTTAGACTCGTCTAGTGTGCATGGGGTTTGCTTGGACTAAGTGACGGCGCTCCTTGAAAGGTACGCTAATGTTTTTGAGCCTACCTTGGCCCTGATCAGGGCCGATTTAATGGCCCTGTCCTTGAAAAAAAGATAGTACACGCGTGTTTTGTAAAGCGCGATCGGTGCAATTTGGGCTTTTAGAAGCAGTGACTTCGGAATAGCAGAATCTTGTGAAGACAGGAGCGCTAGTTCCTGTTCAACAGAGTGACCAAGTCAGGGTATATGTGCCGTCTTCAAAGTGACTCTAAATCCATGCCCCAGAACAGATCATTATCCGCTTCCCGTAATGGAGGACCTGATTGTAAAAATCGCAGGGTGTAAATATTTTACTGTGCTTGATATGTCTACTGCATATCAGCAGCTCCAATTCCATCCGCAGGCGCAGTCACTAGTTGTGGTCGACACACATTCCGGGTTGTTCAGTTGCACACATTCGGGGTTGTTCAGTTGCACACGCTTACCTTATGGCGTTAAGAGTGCACCTTCGACCTTTCAGGCAGCCATGGATGACGTGTTGGAAGGTGTGGATCGTGTAGCGTGCTATCTGGACGACGTGCTGATAGCAGGCGCTACAGTTTAGGAGTGTTTCCATAAAATCGAAAGAGTGCTGCCACGGTTTCAGGACACAGACATACGAATGAACTCAGAGGAACCAACGCAAAAAGAACAACGGACAAGAAACAAGGAGGCCGACACGGACATAAGCGCTGAACTTTCAACTTTATTTCGGAAGAATTATTACAACGTATTTATACAGTAACCTGTCAGAGGCAATGACACACAAGCATGGCAAAGCAATCTTTTGGTCGGACAATGACTCAGGAATTAAATGAAGGGGCAGTGGCAAGAAGCAAGCAAAAACGAACACAGCTCTTTACTATAAGATATCAAGGGAAGAAAAAGCAATAAAAAGAAATTTGAAGATGAATGGCCAACGAGGAACAAGCCATAAACAAAAGCAGAGATAAAAACATTGCCATGAAGCTAAATAACTGTGCAAATGCGTTGTAATAATTCCGAAAAAAGGTTGAAAGTTCAGCGCTTCTGTCCGCCTCCTTGTTTCTTGTTCTTTTCGCGCCGGCTCCTCTGAGATCATGGCCTACCAACTGGCCGAACAAGTTTTCCTGAAATACGACTGAAGAAAGAAAAGTGCAAACTCTTTCACATGAAAAACTAATAAAAGCCATAACGGAGGCTCCGTCACGAAAGAATGAGGCACAGTTGCGAGCCTACCTGGGGTTGATGATCTTTTTCTGGAAAGTTTGTTCCAAACATGACACAAGGCTAAGTATGACTTGTAAACCAGGGAAACGAATAAAAGTGGTCACGTGAGGCACCGCAAGCGTTTCAGGAAAGAAAAACATGGGTAACAAAAGGAAAGGTTTTGACATATTACGATCCAACCAGAGATAGGGCTCGTGAATGTAACGCATGCACTTAACGGCGTTGGCGCTATTCTGTTCCATAAGATTGGTAGAGAGGAAAAGGCAATTTCATATGCATCTAGAGCCCTGAGCAAAGTTATGCTCACATTGAGAAAGAGGCCCCCGCCGTTGTCTTTGGGCTGAAGGAGTTTCACAAGTACCTGTCTGGGGGTAGTTTTGTCATTTATTCGAATCATCAGCCATTAGATGGCCTTCTAGCAGTAATGTCAGCGCCACGGATGCAAAGCTGTGCTTTGTTGCTAGCGGCGTACGATTACAAATGGGTTTACCGTAAAGGCAGTGATGTTGGAAACACGGACGCGCTTTCGTATTTGCCGCTGGCGAATAATAAAGATGCCTGGGATTACGTGCACTTCTCAGTTGTCAATCAACTTCCCTCGTCTGCCGACGCAATCAGGAACGGAACGAGCACTGATACCGTGCTATCGATAGTGTTGATGTACAGCCTTCCTGATTTTTAATAATATAGTACGAGCGTCGACCGAACTGACGAAGGAGTGGTAAGACAAGAGAAATAAAAGGAAGGAAATACAACAGCACGTGAAAACCATTGCCTGGAATGCGATCCTTCTGATTTGAGCAGCCCTCTGCGACGTCGGCACAATAAAAAGTGCCCCAACAAGCTCGTTAATCAGGCTTTCAGTGTCTAGACGGTATAAAAAAAGCATCGCAGCTTTCAAACGTGTCAATGTCGTATCTTAGTCATGTATATGTGCTCTGTTACCCACCGGTTTTTTGCGAACAGATAATGTGGCAGGGCGTGTGTCCTCGTGATCGGAACAACGTAGCAGACGACGCTCTCCCTTCGTGCGCATACGCGAACTCTCGTCGTGTTGTAGGCTTATCGCCGTTATAAGGCGCTGACCAGCAGTTTCGTCGACTCTCGCACTATAATATTAAAAATCAGGAAGGCTGTACACGAGGAGTTGCTGGCCAGCGCATTTAACTGACAGTGAATTGCACCCGAACTTTGTTCGTCGGCATGAGGTGTCCGTAGATCAGCAGTGAGTTAAGTGGGGAAATCTTGATTGTTCCTCACTGCTTGCCCAAACAAGTGCTGGTACTGTGCCACGAAGTTCACCCTGGAGTTTCGCGTATGAAAATGCTCGCTCGTAGCTATGCCTGGTGGCCTCGGTTAAACCAAGATATTGAATGTGCTGTTAAACGCTGCTCTGTCAGCTGACGCAAAACGCCCCACCGAAAGCCCCACTACAAACTCTGGGCTGGCCAAGCAGTAGATGGCAACGAATCCACCTGTATTTTGCTTTCGCGGAGAGCAAAAGCCTTTTTGTGCTGGTGGATGCACACTCAAAATAGTTGAATTCAACAACGGCAGAAAAAATTACTGAAAATCTGCGGAGTGTGTTCGCATCGCACGGCTTTCCGGACGAGGTCGTCCCTAACAATGGGCCGCAGTTCATTCCGAAGGACTTCAGAGTTTCTGCTCAAGAACGGAGTGCGTCATACCAGGACACCTCCGTACCACCCTGCTTCAAATGGAAGCGCCGAAAAATGTGTCCTGACAGTTAACTTGGATCTTTCGCGACAGCTTCTCGACGAAAAGTCTTCAGGCATCAGGGAGGCCTTACAGAACCGCATATACCTGTTTCTGTTCAGGTACCGGAACAGTTGAGTTGAGGTGTTAAATGCTACAGGTGGGGTTAGCCTTGCTTTATCTGCCGGCAATTGCTCCTCCGTAGCGTCCCTTCTATATTAATAATGTCCTAAAGCCTGTCGCATCTACCCAGCAATGCGCACAGTCTCTTGTAATAGCACACATTCTCTCCCACAGTCACCATCTATGCACACAATCAATCCACACAGTCCACATCACAGTCCACTCCAGAAGTCATCATCTATGCACATATTCACAGTAGAACATAGGCCATTGTAGTGCTACAATCCATACACACATTCACTCACAGTATAACGTAGTCCGCTCCGCAAGACACGATCTACGCACACATTCAATCACAGTAGGCCATAGTCCGTTCCTGCTGTCACCATTTAGAAACAAGATCCGTGTCCTGCAGAAATGTTAAAAGAAGGCGTGCAGCCTCCCTTCTGCATGTCTGGTTTCCACTCGGGTAGACAATGTCCTGAACTGTACTGTGAAGGTTTCCTGCCTTCTTGAAGGAATCGAACATCACATACCTTTCCGCGTTGTACTCTGGGCAGTAATATTAGATTCGATATCCCCGCACACACCACATAAAGAGCAAAGCGGAGACAATGCTATGCCCGTCTTATGCATCCATGCAGGAGTTCGAGCAGAGGCCGTGCGAATTCGCTGTAGAAAGGCCGCCTGAGATCTTCTCAGTCCCTTGGTCAAACATGGCTTGTGTGACGCACTCCACAGGGTACTGAAATGACCGAGCACCGTTTTCCTGGAGAGACTTTTTCCATCTTGAGGTACTTTTTTTGATGGAATCCTTGAGAGAGCTTTAATGGGCGAGATTGTCTGCCACCTCATTACCGTTGACTCCTAGGTGAGAGGGCACCCATTGGAAATGTAGAGTAAAGCCTCTGCTGTGCAGATTCTGCACCAAGCGCAGAGAGCTTATAGACAAGGCGTCAGTAGGGAATCCGCACTCTAACGTCTGAAGGGCAGATTTTGAATTAGGATGACAACAGGTTGAGCCGGACAAGACCCTAGCTTCCGTAAAGCCGCCTCAATAGCAACACTTTCAGCCGTTGTGGAGGATACGACAGCTGTACAGCGTACGGACCACTTGCAGTCCAAAGAAGGAATGTAAAAAGCCGCTGCGCTAGCTTCTTTGAACTTGTCCACAGAACCATCCGTGAAAATTTGAAGATGGCAGGCATACTCTGTTTCTAAGTGTTCCAGTACAAGCGAACGCGTTGCTGCCAAAGGAGAGCTGCGCTTTGCGCTCACATGGGGAATTGTGACCGTACAGTCGAGGGTCGGAAAATACCAGGGGGGTTTCAACCGCTTCCTTTGCCTTCGGACATTAATGCCTAAAGAACTAAGAGTGCTAAGTGCCAAGTAAGCCTTCGACTCATATCTCTTGCAGAGCCGCTGGAGAAGGGATCGCCCAGCTACCGTCTCTCCTAGGCGGTCAAGATGAATTAGTAGCCTCTGAGAAGCGATAAGGCTAAGAGGTTTCGATAGAGACTCATGAAGTACTGCCTTATTCGTAGCCGCCTGGGGAACTCCAATGGCTCTTCTTAGGCCCTTTCTGTGGACAACTTCGAGTTGTTCAAGTTGTGATGCCGAGGGGGAAATTAAAGGTGATTGATACATTATGCGACTGACCACCAGCGCTTCATGAAGTTTGACTATTGAAGAAAGATGGTTTCCCCATTGCTCACGTGCAATTCTACGGCTCACATTGAGACGGGAAGATATAGATGAAGCAATCGTGTCTACAGCTTTTCGCCACTGTGAACGGGAGTCAATAATGACGCCCAGGAAACACGTGTCGTTGAATTGACGGATGCAAGAGTGACCGAGGTCTATCTTCAACCGCTCTTGACGTCTCCCTACACCTGAAAACAGAACAAAGCCGGATTTTTCCACTGACAGAGACAATCCCACACCTTGAAGGTAAGCTTGTGCCGAAAGTAGAGCCTGTCGAGCTGTCAGGGCTAATCGCTTGTGTTGGTAGCCAGTAATCCAAATACAGATGTCGTCAGCATATACTGACATACGCATTTGCCTGAAATTTTTTTGCAACGAATCGGGAAGGCCAGCCATTACGACGGTAAACAGCGTGGGGGAAAGAACACTTCCTTGAGGCACACCTCGAGATAGAACCCTTTCGGTGCTTACGGTACTCCCTAATCTTACACAAACCGTGCGATCACTTATAAACTTGTAAATGAATTTTAACATATGGCCCTGTATGCCCATGCTTTGCAAACTGTTTAGAATTGAGCTCTGCAGCACGTTGTCGTAAGCTTTCGCAAAGTCAAGAAAAATGGCTAAGGTGGAAAGGCCGAAAGCTCTCTGGTGTTGAATGTGACTGATCAAGTCTAAGACGCTATCTTGGGCACTAAGACCTCGGCGGAATCCTGTCATACATGTTGGTAGTGCCTTGCTCTCCTCAAGACACCACGATAAGCGTTCATTTACCAGCTTCTCCATCAACTTAGCTACACAGGAGGTCAATGACACAGGGCGATACGAGGCAAGGGCTGCCATGTCTTTGCCAGGCTTCAGTACTGGAAATACATGTGCCACCTTCCATGACAGAGGAACATCGCCAGTCTCCCAAACTCGATTGATGAAGTTGAGGAGCTCCTTTCTGAGTTGCAAGAGCAGATTATTCAGCATTTGATTGGTGATGCCGTCGGGACCTGGTGCACACCGGCGCCGCAGGCCACTGAGCGCAGTCTGAAGCTCACGAAGCGCGAACGGGCGTCCATGATAGACCTGAAGGAAGCAGGTGGTGTATATATATATATCTATTCCAGAATTAGCGCGTACGAGTGCATCTGCAAATTCCTCTGCCAAGCACGCGATAGGTTTTTCCTTGCGTATTGCAAGACCTTCAAAAGGCTTCGAAGGGCGAGATTCTCCAGCAAGGCTGCCAATAATTCGCCATATTCTCGTCATCGGTGAGAACAGTCAGACTAGCGCAGAATGAGGCCCATTTCGACCTGCACAGCTTGTTCGTGTACCGTCTAATAGCAGAATTCAGCTTATTGAAGGTCGTCCTCAGTTGCCTGTCGTCCTTCTTCCGCACGAGTTGGCGCTCCACCCTTCTCGATACGCAAAGGTTCCTGAGTTTTAAATCCGGGGCCGGAAAATCATCAGGTAACTTGACCGCCGTAGTTGCTGCTAGCTTACTAGAAATCATTTTGTCAACAACATCACCAGAAACACGTTCTAGGTGCTCTCTGTACTTGTCCCAGTTGATCACATTTGCTAATTTTAGGACCATGCATACGAAAGTCGGCAGCAAACACAAAAATCGGATAGTGATCACTTCCCATGTGGTCAGGCGCTGTTGACCAACTGAAGCGGACGTCAGGTGAATGCACTGTCAGGTCTATAGCTGTCGCTGAGGCTGGAGGCCGGAAGAAAGTGGGGCTTCCATCATTGGCAACACACAGGTTCAAACTGTGAATAACCTATACGAGTTTGCGTCCACGGTAATCCGTGTTCCTGTCACCCCAAACGGCATGATGGGCGTTGAAATCGCCGCAGATGATTCTAGGAGCTGGGCAGCGGTCACAGAGCTGCTGTAGAAACAAATCCAATGCTACCTTCTTCCGCGGAGACACGTACACGGATGCAACAGAAAGGGTTCGAGAGCTGAGCTGTACTCTAACATCCGCTACCTCAATGTCATCCGTGCAAAGATCGGCAACGCTTAGAAGAACATGTGGAATTTCCCTTCTTATGTAAAGTGCGGCACTTCTTGCAGGAAATGACTTTATGCTGCGGTCTTTACGGGCGACATATCCAGCCAAACATCTCCCGCTTGGCAGGCCAGCTTCTGACAAGGCCAATACTGGAACACAAGTCTCTTTCAAGAATACTTTTAGTTCAGCTGACCGACTTAAAATCCCAGCGCAGTTCCATTGTAATATAAACTGCTCTTTTCGGTGCATATGAGATCCACGAGGTTTAACCCCATCCATATTAGATCACAAGGAAGTTCGCAGCGAAGGTGATAATTAGGGACTCAAATGAAAGCACCAGCTGTAGGAAGTTCTTCAGGTTACCTGGCGCCATCACTGGAACATGTGAACCCAGGGCCCCCCAAAAAACTCGAAGAAGGTCATACATACCTTGATTTTTGAGCTCCTTATTTTGCGCAACGCACTCACAACATCGACAAAACATGCCGACGGGGACACACTCTTGACCGCAGTAGCTGGTTTTTTTTGTCACTTGTGCATATGAGGGTCCCCCTTGCCGTGGAGCCTGGCTGTGATCCAGCCGCTCAGGAACATGGACACTTTTTGCTGGAGGTCGAACAGCCGACTCGCGCGCACTGGGCCTTGGCGTCTTGCTGGACTCAGGTCCCCTAGGGACATTGTTGGGTAACGCAACAACATCAGACTCTAACACTGGGAACTCGTCTAATCCTGGGACATGCGTCTCAGTCGGTGGGGTTTTGGGACCAGCAATAAAAGATATCCGACGGTGCAGAGCGCTCACACGGACGGGGCAGCCTCCGAAACTCGCTGGATGATCACCGCCACAATTGGCGCAAGCCAAATCGGCCTTGCAGGTTTTAAAGTCGTGGTCGCCTCCGCACTGCTTACAGCGTCGATCCTTTGTGCAAACTTTGGCCACGTGCCCAAACAGTTGGCATCTAAAACACCGTGGAGGAGCTTCAGTGAAATCTGCAACTGCGTGTTTTGTGAATCCCAGATCAATTTTTTCGAGGCGCTCTGAGTTGGGAGCGAATGTCAACACGATAGAGTTGAAGAGCACTTGCTGCTGGGCTAGTTGGTTTTGGTTCATAATTAAATAGTTTTAGGCGCAAAAAAGGACAAGACACATAGGGTAGGAGACAGGACGAAGCGGCAACTTCCAACTGATTTTATTGCATGCGTGAAACGTACTTAAATAGCTTGTCGTCACATGTGCAGATGGGTCACCTAAAGCTCAAGTACGACTTGATAAGGCGCGCTCCAGGAATTTCTTTTCACAGTTTTACAATACTATCGATGTGTCGCTTACGCACAGGTCGCCTTTCTTTTTGATAAAAAACGCTTCTATCAACTCCCTAGCATTAGTATTCCAGCTTTTGCCCAGAATGCGCACATCAGTGAAGCAAGGCTCACAATTGCGGGACGGGCACTTACTAAGGTGCTTAGTTAGATGTGTGCCTTCCTTTTTCTGCTCTACGTTTCTCTCATGTTCCCTCGTTCGCTCATTCAGGCACCTGCCAGTCTGGTCTATGTAGGAGTGGCCGCAAGACAGGGGGATTTCGTAGACCACCCCTTCAGCACATTTTACGAACGGTCTCCTGTGCTTTGTTCCGCAGCCTCGTTCCTTGCTGTTCTCTTTATCAGTACGGGAGCAAAGGCCACCTAGCTTTCTCGGTGCCGAAAAGGCGAGCCGTACACCATGGCGGCTGGCAACGTTTTTCAAATTATGGGCCACACGATGCACGTATGGCACCACCACTGGTCTTACCTCTTCTCAAGGGACCTCTGGTCTAGCTCTACCAGTACCATTCTTTGTCTTGTTTAGGAGACACTCAACCACCGCAGTCACGAGCGAACGGGGGAACCCGGCTGCAAAAAGCCTAGCCAATTGGTTATAAAAACTGTCCCGCATTTTGTGAGGGCATGACTTTTTGAGAGCGGATTCAAGGCAAAGCGAAGCAATCCCGCGTTTAACAAGTTTGGAATGGCAGGAGTCAAAAGGTAGCAGCTGCTTCTTTGCACGCGGAAAGTAAGACCAACAGACCCGATCACCACAACTCAATTTTCAAGTCTAAAAACTGTAATGAATCATGAGCAGGTAGTTCGTGTGTTAACTCCAGACCTTTTCCATGGTCTCTAAAGGCAGATAAAACACAGTCCACCGTTTTCTTAAGGTTGTAAAGACCTTCTTTAGTTAAAACAATCATAAAATCATCAACATACCTAAATACTTTAAAAACCTTGTCAATGGGTAAAACTTGCTGCAGAGCTTGGTCAATATGAGATAGAAAGATGTGACATAGCACCGGTGCCACACAGGACCCAATGCATATGCCTGATTTCTGCAGAAAAAACTGCTGGTCAAAGGTGATAAAAGTAGATACCAGGTAAAACTGTAATAAGGTTAAAAAGTCATCTATGGAAATACCGGCTGAGTTCTGAAAAGAAATCGGGTCATTTCCCTCAATACATTCCCTAACAGCGGAAAACAAGGGGCCATGAGGGACTGAATAGAACAAATCTACAACATCCACTGAAAAAGCACTCCCAACATCAGGGTTGGTTTCAAAAAATTCACAAATATCATTTGACCGTTTTGTCAAAAAAGGATCATTTACATGCAGCTTGGACAGGTGCTTAGTCAAATACATGCTAAGATTTTTCTGCCACGTGCCTTTTTCGGATACGATAGTTCTAAATGGCATGCTTTGCTTGTGAGTTTTGACAGAAAAGAAAACTTTGAGCGCGCTCTTTTTGCTATCTCTAATCTGGTTAGTAAGGGTGCTCAACCCCAGACCATCACACAAGGCCATTGCGGCCGATTTCACTTTTGTAGATTTTTTAGATATTGGAACGAAATTCTTTCTAACCGCTTGAGTTGCTCTCGCTGAGTAGTCATCGTCCGAGATTACTACAGATCCGCCCTCCTTATCAGCTTGTAGTAGACGCAGTTGATTTCTTCTGCAGTACGACACAATGGCTTCCGTCGACATTCCCTTGTTTCTTGTGGTGTCCGGATAACCCGACTTTAGAAGGGATTCAACGCCTTCCAGCAGGAATTTTTCTCGCACCTCTGCTGTGGCTTTTCTTGCAATTTGTCGGTTGATGGCTAATAGATTTTGAGACGGCACTTTTGGCTCCACTGCGTACTTCGGTCCTTTTTCCAAAACAGATTTCATCTTCTCTGGCAGATGTACATCACCCATTATCACCAATCCTTCTCCACCTTTCATCTTCTTGTCCTTTCTTACTTCCCTCAGCAATCAGTTGAGCATGCACGTCCACTGTTGCTCAGTCATCCTTGAGGCCAACTTGGTGATGGATCGAAAAGCGGTCTCAGCTACACATGCAGGACTTTGTGCGAAGCAGGCAGCACGCAGAAGGTCATAAAAAAGGCGATTCTGGCGCCAAAACTCCGACCTGAGGATCTTGCTAATTCGCTTTACGTGACCCCATGAAGGAAGCACAGGGCGAAAAAGCGCACTTACTTCAACGGAGACCAAGCCGTTCTTGATGCAAAAGGCGACTGTCCTTGCATGACAGGTGTTGGCGACGACACATATGATACAATCATCAATGAAACGTGGAGATGACACACAAAAGGAAGGGCCCACTGTACTAGAAATATGGTCTAAGAGCACTTGCTGCTGGGCTAGTTGGTTTTGGTTGATAATTAAATAGTTTTAGGCGCAAAAAAGGACAAGACACATAGGGTAGGAGACAGGACGAAGCGCCAATTTCCAACTGATTTTATTGCATGCGTGAAACGTACTTAAATAGCTTGTCGTCACATGTGCAGATGGGTCACCTAAAGCTCAAGTACGACTTGATAAGGCGCGCTCCAGGAATTTCTTTTCACAGTTGTACAATACTATCGATGTGTCGCTTACGCACAGGTCGCCTTTCTTTTTGATAAAAAAGCCTTGCTTCACTGATGTGCGCATTCTGGGCAAAAGCTGGAATACTAATGCTAGGGAGTTGATAGAAGCGCATATTTCTAGTACAGTGGGCCCTTCCTTTTGTGTGTCATCTCCACGTTTCATTGATGATTGTATCACATGTGTCGTCGCCAACACCTGTCGTGCAAGGACAGTCGCCTTTTGCATCAATAACGGCTTGGTCCCCGTTGAAGTAAGTGCGCTTTTTCGCCCTGTGCTTCCTTCATGGGGTCACGTAAAGCGAATTAGCAAGATCCTCAGGTCGGAGTTTTGGCGCCAGAATCGCCTTTTTTATGACCTTCTGCGTGCTGCCTGCTTCGCACAAAGTCCTGCATGTGTAGCTGAGACCGCTTTTCGCTCCATCACCAAGTTGGCCTCAAGGATGACTGAGCAACAGTGGACGTGCATGCTCAACTGTTTGCTGAGGGAAGTAAGAAAGGACAAGAAGATGAAAGGTGGAGAAGGATTGGTGATAATGGGTGATGTACATCTGCCAGAGAAGATGAAATCTGTTTTGGAAAAAGGACCGAAGTACGCAGTGGAGCCAAAAGTGCCGTCTCAAAATCTATTAGCCTTCAACCGACAAATTGCAAGAAAAGCCACAGCAGAGGTGCGAGAAAAATTCCTGCTGGAAGGCGTTGAATCCCTTCTAAAGTCGGGTTATCCGGACACCACAAGAAACAAGGGAATGTCGACGGAAGCCATTGTGTCGTACTGCAGAAGAAATCAACTGCGTCTACTACCAGCTGATAAGGAGGGCGGATTTGTAGTTATCTCGGACGATGACTACTCAGCGAGAGCAACTCAAGCGGTTAGAAAGAATTTCGTTCCAATATCTAAAAAATCTACAAAAGTGAAATCGGCCGCAATGGCCTTGTGTGATGGTCTGGGGTTGAGCACCCTTACTAACCAGATTAGAGATAGCAAAAAGAGCGCGCTCAAAGTTTTCTTTTCTGTCAAAACTCACAAGCAAAGCATGCCATTTAGAACTATCGTATCCGAAAAAGGCACGTGGCAGAAAAATCTTAGCATGTATTTGACTAAGCACCTGTCCAAGCTGCATGTAAATGATCCTTTTTTGACAAAACGGTCAAATGATATTTGTGAATTTTTTGAAACCAACCCTGATGTTGGGAGTGCTTTTTCAGTGGATGTTGTAGATTTGTTCTATTCAGTCCCTCATGGCCCCTTGTTTTCCGCTGTTAGGGAATGTATTGAGGGAAATGACCCGATTTCTTTTCAGAACTCAGCCGGTATTTCCATAGATGACTTTTTAACCTTATTACAGTTTTACCTGGAATCTACTTTTATCACCTTTGACCAGCAGTTTTTTCTGCAGAAATCAGGCATATGCATTGGGTCCTGTGTGGCACCGGTGCTATGTCACATCTTTCTATCTCATATTGACCAAGCTCTGCAGCAAGTTTTACCCATTGACAAGGTTTTTAAAGTATTTAGGTATGTTGATGATTTTATGATTGTTTTAACTAAAGAAGGTCTTTACAACCTTAAGAAAACGGTGGACTGTGTTTTATCTGCCTTTAGAGACCATGGAAAAGGTCTGGAGTTAACACACGAACTACCTGCTCATGATTCATTACAGTTTTTAGACTTTAAAATTGAGTTCTGTGGTGATCGGATCTGTTGGTCTTACTTTCCGCGTGCAAAGAAGCAGCTGCTATCTTTTGACTCCTGCCATTCCAAACTTGTTAAACGCGGGATTGCTTCGCTTTGCCTTTAATCCGCTCTCAAAAAGTCATGCCCTCACAAAATGCGGGACAGTTTTTATAACCAATTGGCTAGGCTTTTTGCAGCCGGGTTCCCCCGTTCGCTCGTGACTGCGGTGGTTGAGTGTCTCCTAAACAAGACAAAGAATGGTACTGGTAGAGCTAGACCAGAGGTCCCTCGAGAAGAGGTAAGACCAGTGGTGGTGCCATACGTGCATCGTGTGGCCCATAATTTGAAAAAAGTTGCCAGCCGCCATTGTGTACGGCTCGCCTTTTCGGCACCGAGAAAGCTAGGTGGCCTTTGCTCCCGTACTGATAAAGAGAACAGCAAGGAACGAGGCTGCGGAACAAAGCACAGGAGACCGTTCGTAAAATGTGCTGAAGGGGTGGTCTACGAAATCCCCCTGTCTTGCGGGCACTCCTACATCGGCCAGACTGGCAGGTGCCTGAATGAGCGAACGAGGGACATGAGAGAAACGTAGAGCAGAAGAAGGAAGGCACACATCTAACTAAGCACCTTAGTAAGTGCCCGTCCCGCAATTGTGAGCCTTGCTTCACTGATGTGCGCATTCTGGGCAAAAGCTGGAATACTAATGCTAGGGAGTTGATAGAAGCGTTTTTTATCAAAAAGAAAGGCGACCTGTGCGTAAGCGACACATCGATAGTATTGTAAAACTGTGAAAAGAAATTCCTGGAGCGCGCCTTATCAAGTCGTACTTGAGCTTTAGGTGACCCATCTGCACATGTGACGACAAGCTATTTAAGTACGTTTCACGCATGCAATAAAATCAGTTGGAAGTTGGCGCTTCGTCCTGTCTCCTACCCTATGTGTCTTGTCCTTTTTTGCGCCTAAAACCATTTAATTATGGACGATAGAGTTGGTAGGTTTCGCAGACCATTGTTTTCCTGGAGTCTCCACACGGCGCACAAGTCGTTTCACGTGCAGAACACCTTGTGGCTTCAAATAATCAAGTAGGTCGCGTTCTGAATACCCCTTTGGTACACTCTTAATAACACAGGTGTTCTTTATGTAGGAATGGGGCAACCGCACGTTAACTTTGAGGCCAAAAATCTGAGAGCTCTGCAGGAGCTTGTCAACCTGCTCTTCCGTCGAGACATCCAGCTGAAGAGCCCCGTGCATGGCCAACCGACTTCGAATCGGAGCTGATCGCAGCAGTGATTGAGTGGCCGCGAAAAGTAAGACGGGTTTCTTCTATCTTAAATCAACCCATTTTTCTGTGGGCTCAACCACTACCGGGATCCCTACCGTTCGTTGCTTGCGATGACTCACCAACTTGAAGCCATCGTTGTCCACGCCAACCATATCGGCCACTGACTCGTCACCGTCCGCGATCGTTGACTAAGCGATGAGGTCTCACTGGACGGGTGGCCGCGTCCATGTACTAGTCGCTCCAGAGCCTGGGAAGCCATGGCCGCCTCTTCCGAGCCAACCTCCATTGATTGCCGTGGTCCCTTTAGGCTTGTCGGCACCGGAGCAGCCGTACTCTTCCCACAGGGACAGTACCGCCTTGAATATGCTGCCGTCCTCGAATATTCAAATATAACTAGGAAAATTAGAGAAAATTAGGTAAATAAACAGAGCTGAGGCGACAGGAGATCGAACAACGTCTTCGTCTTTCAGGTACCGGAACACTCCGGCCACAACAATGAGGCAAACGGCACCTGAACTGCTTCTCTCGTGGAAGCCCCGCGCTCTCCTGTCTCTGCTACAGCCAGATTTCGAGAGACGGATAGGTTTTTCCTAAGTAAAGGGCCAAGCCGATGAAAGAGGGTCGTGGAGGGCATTCGAAAAAGGCGATAATGTATTGGTCCCACGACTTCATCCGGGTGAAGCCAAGTGGTTGTTTGGTGTTGTCGGAAAAAGGTGCAATACCGTTACATACATCGTGCGTGTGGGACTCGGGAAACCCAAGTTCGTGCATATAGAAAATTTACGTCCGCGTTATTTTGAAAGTGACGAACAAGGGTCCAGTGGAACCTCCCTGTTTGGTACCAAGTTTACTTTCAGACTTTGTGCCGGAGGCGTCTGCTACGAGGCCTCCTCGTCCTGCTCTGGAGTCTCCAATCTCTGCTGTAGCCCTGCCGGATCTACCCGAAGACTCGGCTCCCTTGGGTCAGCGGGATGCCAGTCGATATCGAGGTTCCGCACCGCCATCGCCTCTAAGGGCAGACTCTTCGACGTAGTGCTCGTGCAAGAAAACCTCTTGAATGGTACAGGCCATAAGCATTGTGGGGAGGAGTCTGGTGTCATGCGAAGCGCATGTGACGTTTCATTTATAGCAGGTCGCTGATCGCTATATAAGCGCCGAGTGCTGTGCTCTTTTTTACTCAGCACTGGCGTGCTCATAAACAGTCTCGTTGGTCGTCCCTCTGCCTCTGCCTCGTCGCTCGCGGCTGCAGCACAGCGTAACTTTGATACGGAGATTAAAAACCACCTTAGGCAATGTGCGACATGGACGCCGCATGATACTTTCCACACCGTGCAGAAGGCGCATATCGTGAAATGCTTCAACGCTAACCGGTGAACTGTAATCTGCGAATTCAGGAAGAGAGAAGTGATTTAATGAAAACCGAACTTAGCAGGTGTTTAAAAATGGTTGGCATGCTACTCTGCGTGAGGAAGCAAATTTGGGAGATAAGGCGGAAGAAGGGCGGTGCGGAAAAGGTAAAATAAAAGAAATTAAAAGGGAGAACACAAAATACAGCCATTAAATGCGCACTAAGGTGCATCGGCGAGTAATTATGTTATATATGGAATTAAGTGCATAGCCCAAGAAATGGGCTAGCAAAGCTAACTGCGTGAAGAGTGCATGATGATAACATGTAAGGTGAAATTATGGCTTTTCAATACGTCCAATAGCCTTGAAATATGCAAATAAAAAGGTCAGTGCATGTTTCTGTTGCCAGACGCAGGCTAAGGAACCTAAAACACTATCCATAGTTAGTCATTTGGGAGAGCTTCTCCATGCAATGTTCATAGTACGCACGCTCGTCAGCATCCACAGGGCACTCAAGCAGGGTATGTTCGAGTTTAGATCGAGCCGCAGTTGTCACAAAGCGGATTGCTCAGTTGACCGAAACGGTATCGCAAGCAGTTGGTATAAGCAGCGTTTAGGCGAAGGCGGTGATAAAGTGTTTCTAGATGGCGAGGTATTTTGGGTGGGAGTCTTGATCTGGGGTGTGGATCGACTAAGTACAGAAATTGGTACCTATGCGTCGGCGAGCTCCAGAGCCGATACGTTTCTTCGGAAGCGAACCATTTAGCCATTTGGGACGCATCACATTTTGTGAATAAGGTCCAAATGTTATCTCCTATGTTGGTGGCTTTTACGGGCCGCTTCGTCTGCCTTTTCATTGGCCAGAATACCACAGTGTGCTGGTATCCACTGAAATGTTATGCAGTGGCATGCGACAATAGCCAAATCATGTAGATACCCGATAGATTTAACACTATCGAATCAATGGCAGGTTAAATGAAGGTCGAGAAACTGCCATGCTGAAGAGCCTTCATGTAGTGTCCTGCAAATGCATCCTGCTGTGCAGCCATTTCGAATACGGCATGACTCCACCTTCGTGAAACGCACTTTCCTCCTTTCTCTGATTCGCGTGTTCCCTGTTTCTACTTTGTTCAAGTTATGGCCTGTATGCTGGGTCTTTATCTGTGCCATGACATGGACATGAACTACTGCCCGGTGGTTTTGGCTGGATCCGAAAATGTTTCCCTGCCTTATCATCACCCGAGCGTCACTGGCTTCCCTTGGAGCGCCTCCATCAGCGCTACCACAGCAGCCACATCGCCGAGAGCATCATAAGCACAGGATATAAGAAGCCACCACATCTGGCTAAGCTTCAGCGGGCGCGGGAGCGGTGTTCGCGCTGACGTGGCTGACGTTCCCTGTTTCTACTTTGTTCAAGTTATCGCCAGTCTGCTGGCTCCTTATCTGTGCCATGACATGGACAGGTACCGCCCCCCCCCCCCTCCCGGTGGTTTTGGCTGGATCCGAAAATGTGTCCCTGCCTTATCATCACACGAGCGTCACTGGCTTCCCTTGGAGCGCCTCCATCAGCACAGGAGCCACATCGGTGAGAGCATCATCAGCGCGGGATATAAGATCACCACATCTGGCTAAGCTTCAGTGGGCACGGGGCGCCGTGACGCGTAGCCGGCGGATCTCTTCCGTGTTGTGAGTATTATTCTGAATCAACATGCCCAGGACACTGATCGTGGCTACTTTGGGGTATTTGATGCTTGTCAATGTGCAACTCGATGTCTTCCCGAGAGTCGGGTGCTGCCTGTGCGGCTTGTTTGTTCATCATAACTAAGAGTGCCGATTTAGCCGGTGAACACGCAAGGCCGTTCCCCTGCACGAAAGAGTGTACCCTGTCGATAGCTCGTTCTAATGGTTGTGCAATATCCGTCAAATCTGTAGTTTGTCCATATGGTGATGTCGTCGGCATGTATAGAATGATGTATATGTGGGATACCATCTAACAGACGCGGGAGGCCACTCACAGTAAGGTTGAAGAGAAAAGGTGAAAGTACAGCGCCTTGCGCGGTTCCTCTGGTGCTTAGTGTAATTTTGTCGCTACTTTTGACCCCGAAATGCAGCGTAGCCATGCGCTTCTTCAGAAAGGTGGCAATGTAGTCGTATGTTCGTTTGCCTACGTTCATCAGTGACAGGTGAGAAAGGATGGAAGCCTGTGACACATTGTCAAAGGCCTTACATCGAGTCCCAGGATGATACGCGTGGCTTTTATGCGATTTGGATCTAGAACGTCTTGCTGTATCTGCCACGTGATGTCCTGAGTCGAGAGACCTGCTCGAAATCCAATAATGCACGGGGGAAAAGTGTCTCCTGCGTCGGCGTGCATTTGGAGCCTGACAACGTGCTCCATTACCTTTCCTGGACATGACATTAGCGAAATTGGGTGTAGGTTCTCAATCTCGAGTCTTTTTCCCGGTTTAGGAAAGAAGGTGAGTTTAGCATGCTTCCGTTCGTCGGGGATGCTGCCTTCTGTCCAGTATATGTATCTGAAGAGCTCCGTAAGGGCCTGTACTGATTTTTCCTCTAAGTTGCGCAACATTTTATTGGTGATACGTTCGTCCCCGGCTGCTGAGCTGGCGTTAATTTGTTTAAGAGCAGCTCTGACCTCCACTACAGTAAAGACCCTATCCATGTGAGCATTATCTGACCCTGAATGCCCATCTGGCGTGGGTATATCCTGAGAGGTGCTTACGTACTAATTTTTTTTTTATTCTGGTCATGAGCTCTTCGTCGCTGCCCTGCAAAGATTGAGCGATCCTCTGTATTAGTTCTTTCTGTTTTCTCTAGGTTTCTCTGTCTTAGATTCGGTCCTAGTTTTCGTTGGAATCCTGGGAGCTGCTTACGTACTGATTTTTTTAATGTGGCCATGAGCTCTTCGTCGCTGCCCTGGAAAAATTGCGCGATCCTCTGCCTTGGCTTTTTCTGTCTTCTCTAGGTTTGTCTGTCTTAGATTCTGTCTTAGTTTTCGTAAGATCGAGTAGAATGCTTGAGTAGAAATGCTTGAGTAGAAACCATGTGTTCTTATTCACCAGTTGCCCATTAAGGCGGTCGCAAGTATGATGCCACTGCTCTCGGCTAAGATCCCATGTGTATGCCTCAATATCATTCTCAAGTCGGGTTGGTCGAATTTTTAAGCGCCGGTTATTCTTACTTTTACGCCATCGAGCGTGCATACTTCGTTGTGATTCCATCATGTTCGACCGCGGCGGTCGAATTTCGATAAAGGCGAAATTCTAGAGGCCCGTGTGCTGTAAGATGTCAGTGCACGTTAAAGAACCCCAGGTGGTCGAAATTTCCGGAGCCCTTCACTAAGGCGTCTCTCATAGTTTTTTGGTTTGAATAACGCGCTACACACTAACAAAACGACACCGGAACGAAGGACACAGGACAAGTGCGCACTAACAACTAAAATTTATTCTGGTACGAGGGTACATTAATACATTCCACGAACATGATGAAACAATCAATTCATTGCCAACGGCTGTGTCGCACGCTCCTTCGTTTTTTGATTAGATGCACCTCCTCACTTTATCACAACACCGAGGGTGTGCTTACACACTCGTCTTCACCGGCCTCCAATATCTCAAAGGCTTCTTTTATTTCCCTTTCTTTCTTCAGTTGCAAGTTGGCGCCCGTCCTGTTGTGTTCGTGCCTCTTTGTCTTTGTCGTTTTAGCGCCGTCCTAACTTCTTTCAAGATATGAACCAACTAGCCCAAATCAAAGTACTTCTTGAGCATATTTCTTCTGCACTGGGCCCTTTCCTATATTCAAGTTTCTGTACCGACCCCGTCATTACTTGTACCAACCTGATTGCCGTATCTACTTGCCAGTCTCGGGTGCTTTCCTTCTGCTTGAAGCGAAAGATCGTTCCATTTGAGGTTCAAGCTCTCATCGGTGTTGTGCAGCCATCTTGGGGCCACATCAGGCGCATTTGCAAGATACTCAAGTCTGAGTACTGGAGGCAGGTCCGCATGTTCCATGATTGGGCACGTGTCCTTGTATTGCTTGGAAGAGACCCGACGAAAGAGCGCAGGCTGTTAGAAGAAGTGAAAAGGCTGTCAGCAAGGACTACAGAGTTTCTCTGGCAACGTGCGGTGACGAGCCTGCTTTACCGACCTAAGGAACCTTCTTGTGTTCGCCCCAGCAAGCTTGTCGTCCTTGGAGATGCGGTTCTTCCAGAAAAAGTGAAAGAAGTGTTGGAGAAAGGCCCAAAGTTCTGCTTCCCGGTGCATGCAAAGCGGCAGGAGATGCTTGCCATGGTTAGAAGGGTGGCCGGCCATGCGACGGAGCGTGGAAAAGAGAGGATTATAGATGACGGTGTCGCCTGCCTGATGAGGTGCGTCGGGGCTAACCCCCCGAAAATCCCGCCTCTTGAAAAGGTGGCCAATGCCCTCAAAGAAAAAGGTCTCCTGGCGCTCCAAGCAGATAAGGATGGTGGTTTTGCTGTCCTACCCGTGGGTTTGTTTCGAGAAAAGGCGATTGCAGCCATCAACAAAAACTTCAAATCGGTCAAGTTCAACGCACGAACCAGAAAACGACAAGTACTAAAAATCTTGGATGACTTGCACCTGGATGCCATCAAGAAGCGAGCAAAAGGTGAAGAGAGGGGCTTCCTTGAAATATTCTTCACGGTCAAAACCCACAAGCCTGGAATGCCACTAAGATCCATCGTGTCGGAAAAAGGGACATGGCAGTGCGTTGTCAGTAGTTACCTTTTGAAGCACCTCATTTCTTTGGTGGAAGATGATCCTTTCGTGGTTCGTAGTTCCTCGTATGTCGTGCAGCAACTGGACGTTTTGCCCTCCCTCGAGTACATGGGTTTCTCCATCGATATTGAAGATTTATATTACTCTGTTCCTCATCATGGACTTCTAAGCGCGGTCAGAGAAAAGATCATCACAACAGGTGAAGTTCAGTTTCAAAATGCAGCTGGCATTAGCAGTGATAGTTTTGTAGCCTTGTTAGAATTCTACTTAGGCTCGACAGCCATTTCATTTGAAGGTAGCTTCTTTGTCCAGAAAAAAGGTGTATGCATAGGGTCTTCAGTGGCACCGGTACTCTGTGATATTTTCTTGTCAGCTGTTAGGAATCAAATCAAAATTCAACTTAGAGATCCACGTGTAGTATCCATTTTTAGATACGTGGACGATTTTTTGTTTATCATGAAGAATGGTCATGAGTCCGATGTAGCTTCGGCGGCAGGAAGTGTGTTATCAGTCTTCACCAGTAACAGCCAGGGCCTCAAGTTCACGTGGGAGTTACCAGTGAATCGCGAACTGCAGTTTTTAGACGTTAGATTGGTTTTTATGGAGGATCACCTATGCTGGGCGTACAATCCCAGATCTAAGAAAGGGCTGTTACCGTTTGATAGTGCTCATTCTAAACTCGTAAAAAGAGCAATAATCGCTAATTCCCTTCAGAGTGCCTTAAGAAAGTCGTGCCATCACACGATGTCTATGAGCTTTGGCGCCCAAATTCAGAGGTTGCACGAAGCGGGTTACCCGCCCCATTTGATTTTGGCTGTTTCTGAAATGTTAATCCAGAAATTCAAGCGGCCTTGTGATGAGAAACTTCCGGAAGCAAAAACATTGGTCCCTGTGATTCCGTACATGCATAAGGTGTCCCATGGTATAAAAAAAGTCGCAAGCAAACATCAGTTGCAGGTTGTGTTCTCGGCCCCATCAAAGTTGTCAAAGATTTGCACAATGTCAAAACCGGAAAAGAAACGACCGGTTTGCCCTATTAAACATCAAAAACTGTTCACGAAATGCAGATCACAAGTTGTATATCAGATTCCTTTAAGCTGCGGTTTAGTTTACATAGGGTGAACCGGTCGATGTTTTAATGAACGTGCCAGTGAACACTCGCGGAATGTGCGCCAACATCATGGAAGTTTCCTTGCAGATCACTGCAAGACGTGCAAGGGGTGTAGTCCGGATCTGAGCAAAACAATTTTTTTGAAGAGCGGTAAAGACAGATTTGAGCGAGAAGTAGTGGAGGCATTTTTTATTAAGAAAGCGGGAAGCGCATGCGTTAGTAGGCCGTCCATTTCAATTAGTGACGCTGAGGTGGCGTTTCTCGAAGGCTGTCTTTGGGTTTCAACCTTTGCAAGTTTTCTGCATACATTGTTTTTCATCGATGTGTTTTACCGGCCGAAAAGACGATTGTGTAGAAACCAATATTGTAGCACTTTGACGCTGGGAGGTTTTCTCAAAGGTTTTAAATTTTTGACGATAATTATAGTACATTGACGCTAGGAGGTTCCCCCGAAGGTTTAAGTTTTCATGTCCACCAAATTTTCCGCGTTTGTTGTTGGTCATTCTTTCATTATCACTCTTTGTGTTAAATCACGATTGTTGAGTTTGGCGCTGGTTGCCTTGCCCAAGCGTGTGTGTATCATTTGGATGATCAATTGCTTTCATGTGGGTTGCGGACTCATTTAATCTGGGGACTTATAAAGTAAGAATAATGCTGTTATCAAGTGGATAGTGCAGAAGGCGTCTCTGGTCTGTAAAAGTAGCGCCTACTTCCGATGTTCTGACTATTGAAGAAATTGCGTTTTGTTGTGTGATAAGCTTGTTTGTGATACGGCTCAGTTGATGCATAAAATGTAGGGGTTTGGTGCAATAAACTTCAGTTGCAAGTTGGCGCCCGTCCTGTTGTGTTCGTGCCTCTTTGTCTTTGTCGTTTTAGCGCCGTCCTAACTTCTTCCATATCCAACATGTTCAGGAGGTATGTGCAACATCATTTATCAGTCTACATTACTAGCGGACGTTTTTAAACCAGTAGCCAAGAACATGCTGCCAGGCAGACACGACGCCCGAAGGAAAGCAAGGACGCAGGCCCATGAGAAAGAGTACGAGAACGAATCAGTGTGCGTGGATGCAGCTCAGCCCATCAAAGGCGGAACATGCGTGGCATGTATGGCCACTCCAAAGTCAGCACCCGTTAACGCCACAACCTTTCGCCCTAGTTCTATATGCGAGGCAGAGGAAGTAGCTACCGCACCAAAACTATTTTAAGTGACTCTAAGAGCGCCATTCATAACTTCGCCAAAAAACTTTTTAAGCGCGCTCGCAATGCGAATTCCGCACAACCGAACTCACGATCACAACATCAATCATGTATGGGTTCCGGCTCACGCGGGTAACTCCGGAAACGGGGGGCTCGGCCATCTAGCCCTACGTTTAACCAACCGGGGGACGGGAGACCTCTCGGGAACAGGCGCCTCGCTCGTACGCGGAGATTACAAACATTTATCGCGAGCTAAGATGCACGTATCCCGCCCTTACCCCGACCTGGACAGGGCGCAAGCCACAACATTCAGACGCCTACAAACAAAGGCCATTCTTAGCCCCTACCGATTATGTTTAATCACAAACTGTGAATATGACCCTGCATGCCCGCAATGCGGTGACGGGACGCACGCCACCCAAGACCATATATTATGAGAATGCGCTACCAAATCCCCTCCGACGACACTCTTGCCAGCTCATTCGGCGGAGGAATAAGATAAGCTGTTCGCCAGTTCAAGAAAAACAACGCAGCTGTGGCCCTCATCACGCGAGCTCAAGAGGTCGTCCCCGACTGGAGGCCACCCTGGACTCGCCCCAGCCCCAACTAATCCCTTACATTTTGTGGCAATAAAGCTGTAACCACCACCACCAGTGGGCGCGGGAGCGACGTTCCCGCTGACATGACTGCCGTTCCCTGACGTTTCTACTTTGTTCATGTCTGTAATGCTGTCTCACTCTTTGCAAAACGTACTAGTTGCCGGTGCTGCTCCCGCGCCCATGTGTTCTCTGCGATATTTATGAAGACAGTATCGACGTAACTGCCGAATTACTCCCACGCTCTGGTGACATCGAGAGTATCCTGGCCCCAAGCAAAAAAATAATGTTCGAGCAGATTGTGATCGGCTTGACGAAATTCTTGAGCGCCTCAAAATTCGAACACAAGGACCGGTTGAATTGCTAGGCGTTGTCAATGACATTAAGGCTTCTCAGCAATCACTTGAGTCGAAAATTGATGACATAAATGCACACCTCTCAAAGATGGAGGCCAGGACTGGTGATTTAGGTAGCGTTGAGCATCATCGGAAGAAATAATTAGTAGGGTTGTCCAGGAGAACGATAACCTGCGTTCCCGTCTCGATCTGGAAGGCTCGTGGTAACCATCTTGTGTTCCACGGCGTTGAGGACAGCCCTGAATCCAGGGAAGAGCTGTTTTGGGAAAAAGTTCATAGCCTACTTGCACAGCACACGAGTTTAGAGATGCCTCCTAACAAAATAGAGCGTGCTCATCGGCTGGGTGGACACTATCAAGAAAACAAATGCAGGCCTCGAAACTAAGTTTTCTCAATTTAAAGCCAAAGAGAGTGTGCTTCTGCAAACGTCCGAGCTAAGAGAACAGGATATATTTGTCGTCGAAGACTTCTCATCCGCAACTAGGCATACGCGAATGAAGTTGATCCAGTTCGTCAGATCATTATTTGATTCACTACTTTTCACCTCCGCTATGATAAATTGAATGTGAATAAAAAGATTTACGTCTATGACAGATGAAGTGACACCGTGCAGAAATTAAAGAAAAAAAATGCCAGCCCGTGCGGACGACCGCTCCGGCAAAAATATGCTAGCAAAAGCAGTGGATCGGCCACAAACACTCTATCGCATAAAACCCAGGCCACGTCGTCTGGCGTGCCCTTTAAAAAGTCATCAGCCTAACAATCAACGTTAACTGGTAGCGCGAACCACGTCCAGGTACGGTTTACTAACATCAGAAACAGTATGAACAAGCGGGATCAACTTAATGCTCTCACAGGTTCCGCAGACCTGATCGTCTTGACGGAGACCTGGTTGAGCGCAAAATTTGATAGCTCTGAAATTTTCCATGTTGCAAAACATACGATATCTACCGTTGCGACAATGGAGCGGCACGGTAGCGGAACGCTGATTGCCATATCAGAAGGCATCACTCTTTCCTGATAACAGATGCTTCCGAATTATAAATGGTATGGGTCTGCGTTAGCTGCGTCATGCATGAATCGTGATGGGTGCTTGCTACCGCCCTCCGAATTCTTCGTCTGCATTTACTGACTGTTTGCATTATGTCGTAAGTAACATTGCTCGTCGTTTCCCTTCGTTTCTGCCTATTCAAGCAGGTTACTTTAATTTCCCTAACATTACGTAGTGTGGCCCTTTTCCCATTGAAAAACCAGCATCATCACATTGCAGTAGAACACGTTCTGGGGCAAGTTGGTGCATAGCTTGAGTAGATGAAGCGCACAAAAAACACAACACACAGGAAAGGAAAGACACGAGGCAGGCGTTACCTGCAACTGGTTTGTTAAATTCAGGACCTGCTTGTTTATCGCCAAAAGGAAGGCGTGGTGGAAGGAGAGACAGAAAACAATACAGCATACACCAGACAAATGTCATGTGCGAGGGCAAGGATACTACAATGGGGGGTGGAAAAGTTAATGAATTCTTTCTAAACTTATCTAAAAACATACTTTCATTCTTAAGAAGTACAAGCGATGGGGTGCTAAAACAGGAACTCCCGCTTGTTTTACTCCGGCGGGCTTCTAGCAATTCACGGGCAGTCTTATCTTTGTTTCTACATAATATCTGAGTGTCTTGAAGCTTTGCTTAACAAAATTTTCTGTTCTTTGCCAGTCCTTGCAATCATGCGGCAAATGTGACCCCGTACCATCTTATTGTCAGCAATTTTTTATGTGTGCATGTTTTCAGTTAACACAGCTTGTCACTTCGCCGACTAGACAAAAAGTACATTCGGCTAACCCGCTAGATTCAATTTGAATGACTCATCCGGAACTTGTATCTCCCATTTTATTTCTTCGTTTTAGCAGTAATTCCTTGTTGCACTTCGAACCGAAAATTTTGTTCCCACGATCTGTTCCGCTCAAGGAAGTCATTCGCGACTACGCTAAAAGCGACTTCAATATTATAAACGAAAAACTAGGCAATTATTTAGACACGCATCTAGAAGGCTTCGAACCACGAAGCATACAAGAGAAATGGGAATTATTTAAAAGTAAAGTACAGAAACCTACCGAGCCACAAGTGCCTGTTTGAAATGTATCATTTAATACTAACACCCCGCGCTTTAGCCAAACACTTAAACGTCTTCTGAGTAAAAAGAAACTCCTTATTCGCTCGGCAAAGGCAAGTAACTGAAGTGACCACTGGAACGCATATTTCGCAGCTGAAGCCGATTACTTGAAAGCAGCACATGCCAATAAAATTTGCTTTTTCAATACCACCTTGCCTAAGATGCTATCCAGTAACCCAAATAAATTCTGGAATATTGTGAACCCTAAGAAAAATAATTAGATTTTACTTCACGACGAATTTGGTGAACCACACTACCTGGCTGAGTGCCTCGTAGTGTTGAAGAACGTATTTTCACTTAGCTTCGCCAAGTATGGATACAAAATGCACTGGGCCGCGGAATAACTTTGATGACTTTATGCCTCCGGTTTTAATCGATCCTGGTGGTATTGAAAAAATAATTGATTCATTGAAAATTTCATCATCGTGTGGCGTTGACAACATTAACTCAAAGTTCCTGAAGCAAACCAAGACATGTTCATCCCCTTATTTAGCAAACATTTTACAATAGTCACTGCAGAATGAAGCGTTACCCCCAGACTGGAAAATTGGGAAGGTGGTTCCATTACATAAATCAGGTTACAAATTTTCCCCTTTGAACTATAGACCCAACTCATTAACAAGCATTTCTTGCAAATTGATAGAATATATTTTTTATTCTAATAGTTTCAGGTTCCTTGAATCAAACTCTTTACTTTCGCCCACCATAGTTTCCGGGCAACTTTTTCTTTTGCAACTGTTCCTTCTCTTTACACATTCCCTGCATGCTTTTCTCGACAAAAATTCACAGGCCAATTGCATGTTTCTAGATTTCACTAAGGCGTTTGATAAGGTGAATCACAAACTACTTATGCTTAAACTTTCTGCTCTTATCCTAGACCATAATATTTTAGCCTGGATGGCATGTTTTCTTACTAACCGTACACAAAATTTAACGCTTAATAACTACGATTCCCCCATAACTCATGTAACATCACGTGTTCTGCAAAATTCGGTACTAGGCCCACTTCTGTTTCTAATATACATCAATGATCTGCGTAACTGTGTTTCTTTTAGCATACACTTATACGCGGATGACTGTGTTCTATGTCGTGAAATTAACACCGAAGGCGACAAACACTGTCTTCAGTCTGATATATATAGCATCACTCGTAGGTGCAACAAATGGCAAATGCAACTAAACAGTCGCAAATGCGCTTTAAATTTTCCAGACGAAATAATACTCCCTCTATGTACACCTTCGATAATATTGCGATTGAACCTGTAATATAATACCGGTACTTGAGTGTACTTATATCTCCATCATTTGCATGGAAACCGCACATCGAACTAATTATCAGTAATGCTAACCGTATGTTACGCTTCTTACGTCGAAATTTTAGCAAAGCTCCTGTCCCTTTAAATTACTATAAAAAACACTTGTACTTCCCAAAATTTGAATATGCCGCCCTCATTTGGGAACCTCGCCATGTCACACTTTGCGCTGCACTAGAAATTAGTTCAAAATAACGCAGTCTGTTTTGCCCTTTCTAGTTTTAACCGGACCACGAGTGTTACAGCTATGAAATCTGACCTTTCCTTACCTTGTCTCGCACAGCGTCAAAAAGTTTTACGCCTATGCCTCTTTCATAAAATTTATCACCACTTACTGCACGCGCGTCTTATCACTACACCTACCTGTCGCTCTTTTCATGTCGACCATCAATACAAAACTGGATCCATTTTTTGTCATACAAACCCTTATTTATTTTCGTCTATTCCAAGCACATGGAAAGATTGGAACCACCTTCCCGCGGCCAGGGTGGCATACAGGACTATGATGAGGCTGATGTGTTACACCACTAGTTAATTATTTTTGCTTCATCATTTCGGCGTATTTTTGACAGTGCTGTTATCGTTTCAGTTTTAGGCGTTAGTTTTTGCTGTTCTTTCTATGCTTTTTCACGCGCTTTATTTTTTCGGTTTTTGGAATGCTGTATTATCTTACATTTTACCTACTTATTCTTGCTGCTTTTGAATTTTCTGTTGTTGCTGTCGTTCCCTCACTTCCGTCTGTAATGTCTCGGCGCTTGAGGCCTGGTATTGAAAGTAAATAAATAAACTTGCCACCGCTATCAGTTTTGCTGAAGTCCTTTGTCGCCACGATCTTCGAAGGCAGCTGTCAATGCCTGACTTTCTCTGGCTAGCGCCTGTGTTGTCACTTTCTATCCTGTTTTCCCTGTTTTTAGCGCTACTATGTCCTCTCAATCTAAGCACCAACTAGCCCCGCTTTCTGCCTTGAATTTCTCTGGAAGACAGTTGTGGCTGAGTCCGTTCCAGCAGAAGCAACACTGCCTGAACACTGCAGAAGGTCGCTGCCATAACTTGCCCATCATCATTTATGACTGCTGTCAACGCCTGTGCCACGTAATTCCCACCCTTATGTAACACCCCATTTGGCGTCATTGAGGAAAATAAAGTGATGTGATGTGATGGAGGACTATACCCATTGCATTCACCAGATTCAACGGTTTGATATGCGAAGTGTTTTGCTGCGATATGGAACGTTTCGGTCCCCGAAGAAACACCTGCGCAGTCTCTCAACGTGGCTACGAAGATAGCCGATCATAACAGTGCTAAGATAGTACGACTGTTGTCTTAAGCTCTGCTCTCGATTTGAGTAGAGGTAGGTTGCTAGGGTTGAAAGGAGGAGCAGGATTACTAAATAAGCCTCTCACACTTTCGCTGCAATTCAGGTTTTTCCAACAGATACGGCTCAGTATACAACTATAACTATATCAGCCACCGTGGTCGCTCAGTGGTTATGGCGTTCGGCAAATGACCCGAAAAACGCTAGTTTCATCCCGGCCGCGGTGGTCGAATTTGGATGGAGGCGAAATTCTAGAAGCCCGTGTACTGTGCGTTGTCAGAGCACGTAAAAGAATCCCAGGTGGTCGAAATTTCTGAAGCCCGTAAATACGGCGTCCCTCAAAGCCTGAGTCGTTTTAGGACGTTTAACTTCTATAAACCGTATAACTATATCTCTTCTAGGGTTGGCTGAGGAGTGACGTGCTTATTGAGCAAAAAGTTTGAAAAATGTGTAGCCTAAAGCCTACGGGTGGTGGACTAATCAGTCGTTTTAGATATTCGAAGTGGCAGTCTGTTACACCATATGCACTCAAAACAGTTACGGCAACGAACATTTTATAGATTAGTTGTTTTTTTCACAAGCCTTAATAATGATATTAATAATGATAATAATAATTGGTTTCTGGGGAAAGGAAATGGCGCAGTATCTGTCTCATATATCGTTGGACACCTGCATCGCACCGTGAGGGAAGGGATTAAGGAGGGAGTGAAAGAAGAAAAGAAGAAAGGGGTGCTGTAGTGGAGGGCTCCGGAATAATTTCGACCACCTGGGGATCTTTAACGTGCACTGACATCGCACAGCACACGGGCGCCTTAGCGTTTTTCCTCCATAAAAACGCAGCCGCCGCGGTCGGGTTCGAACCCGGGAACTCCGGATGAGTAGCCGAGCGCGCTAACCACTGAGCCACCGCCGCGGGTTAATTCGTTCTTCGCCTCACGTTGTGCAAAAACTTCTCTGCGCTTGCAAACTAATTTTTCCATTCTACCTAGCCCGGCCACTGCCCTCCCAAAATTTATGCTGTTCAGGGGCCAAATAACCACCAATTCATCGCCACTCATCGTTCTGCATGTTCTCGATAGGTCAAAGCCAGTCGAAGTTTCCTGGAATCGCACTGCATCGCGAGGAAGAGAAAAAGCAAGCTTCAAGCCTCTCCACATACCACTGCATCGTGAACGTGCTCTTTTCACCGTAAGCACAACAAATGTGTACAAAGCGTTGGTGACACGGATAGCACAGCGTGCACATCCTCACGCACGCCGTGGCCCGTATACAACGAAGAGAAACCATTTATGCCATCCAGAAACTTTACCAGTTGTGTGCGCACATATACGCAAGGGAACAAGAATGGATGAAGGATGAATGCCGCGGGCAAAAGCACGCAAATTAACGGGCAACTTGACGAATGCAGACAAGACCAGTCCGTTAGTTGCCACTTGGCGCCCTTGATCTTTACCAGCCAGAGGAGTATTTTGGCTTCTCTCGGAATTGGAACATCTTTCAGTCATTTCGCGAGTAGTTCGTGCACTGGGACGCACAACACCGAGGTGTTTAGGCCAGAGCAGCCTGGGCGCCGCAATGGCTGCCTGGAAAGGCGGCGTTGACCCCATCAAAGAGGGGGCGGGGCGCGCGTCGAGGAACCCGACCACGAGCGAGTGCGAACGAACGATGCGGCTGTCACGTGCTCCTTTCTCAGCGACAGACTGGGAGCGGGCAGAGAGCACGTGACAGGCACGCCGACGTGTCCCGCCCGCTTGTATGCGTGGCTAGTGCACTTTCTGGTCACGTGGTTTTTATTTCGGACTTGTGCGGCCTCGAAAATGCTTGCGCTGCAGCGGCGACGAGAATGGCGTTTTCGACTATCTAAGAACTGTTTCAATTCCCGAGTATTATTGGCAGGGGAAAATCCAGGCACGAGCGAGAACTGCTTGGCGCATTTTTAATCAAAAAGAATGAGCGGTCCTGCATAAGCCATCCGTCTGTCATTATCACAGAGTGGCGCTTTGCATGTGCGCTTGCGTAAGATAATGGCTATAAGTACGTGGATGAGCAAGAAATAAATCAGTTGCAAATCCGACGACCGTGTGTGTGTGGGTCTTCTTGTGCTGGGTCTTCGTTTTTGCTGGTTTTTGATCGAACTAAGAACTGATATGGATATTGTTTACAGTGGGCTTCCAACGTCTGAACACATGCGGCGCCTCACAGAAATAGCTAAAAAGTTACGTATTCAACATTGTTAGCCTGCCTGCTACTTAGCACGTCTTAGCTGCATTCTGATGCCCTACACCAGTGATAATGCTATGCAGAAAAATGCGCTCTCCTAACTGAAGGCTATTTTTAAATATTACAGACGGTCTGAGGTGAAAACTCTGTTTAGCCGGTCAAAAATGTGGCATTGAGAAGGATTCGATTGCGAAGAGTTCGCGTGCGACTAGGAAATCGACGCGGCTGTCTTGATTGTACGTGCCGACGAAGGAGAAAACAAACTACGATCATGAGACGGTAAACCGCGGTGGAGCGATGTGTCAAATACTGTAAAGGATATTTTCCTCCAATTTTGGCTCCATCAGATCTTTCGCTCTCCTAGCAATGCTGCCAAGTATTCAATGTGACTCGAGGCTTGCGTGCATGAGAGAAATATTTTGTAAAGCTGCATTGGAGCCAGAGAATAAGCCCATCGTCTGCTGCAGGATATGCAGAAGAGCTGCTTTGATACTGCGCAGTTCTGCCGACATAGAGGGCGTCACCCACTCAAGGCAACGAAGATTAATTTACACGGTAAAAGGCACGCGCAGACCACATGAGCAACTCTAATACAGAAAGGAGACATCAACAACGAAGACTGTGATATCTTCTGAGCACGGTCCAGAAAATTTGGAATGCGCAGTCTCTTGCGTGAGTTCGCTGTATCGGATGTATAGGACGTATAGGATGTATCTGAAGAAGAGATCACGCCGCGAAATTAGAGTGACAAGAAATCGGATAGAAAGGGGGGGTGGAGTGGCAAACATGATCAAAAGCGATATAGTATTTTCTGTGCTAGATGGTCCAAGTAACACTGAATCAGTATAGACAAAAATTAAGTTAAATAACCACTCGGTGATTGTAGGTTGTGTATACACAGCTCCAAACTCCCCTGTCGGCATGCTTGTTAGCATAAGAAATATCATGGACACGAATTTAAAACAGGATGACCCAATTACTTTTAGGTGATCTTAATTTGCCCGGAGTTGACTGGAATCAACTCTCCTTTAGTGCAACGGATATGCCTAGCTGAGAAGAACTAATTGAGCTTACATTCCGCTATAACCTAACTCAAGTCGCAGACGATTACACCACAGTATGCGAAACATCATCACTTCTTGACCTAGCCTTCGTATCCGCAGAACTGCTGCCATATTTTAGTACCTGTGAACCCTACGAAGGTATATCTGATCACAAAATGGTAATAATGCCTTTAGATATGGTGCCAGAACATTCGCATAGGAAACGTAAGGCGTTTTTAAACTTAGCAGCCGCTAACGATGTTGGTGTGTTGGAACGCCTCGAGGGTTCATTTCATGATTTTATGCATCTTGCTGATAGTGGTGCTGCAGTTGACAAACTATGGGCTTACTTTTCAAACATGGCGGAACATTGTATTAAGCACTTTATTTCCAAGCGTTTAAAATGTACAAGGAAGTAGAATCCCTGAATAACAAGAGAAATCATACACATGTAATGGACATTAAAACGAAAACGGAGGGCAAACGGGATTAAGTCTGTTCCTGGTGGGAGCAGCGTCGTTAGTCAAATGAGTAAGGAACTCAAGCGCCTTGTGAAGGTGGTTAAGGACAAGTTTTATATTGTAACACTGAAAATAAAATTAATTGATGCACCTAATAAATTTTGGCGCGACGTTATTCCTACGAAGCCTAAAAATAATGCATATAAAAATAACACAGAAAGAGTTGAAAACCTTAACCCGTTTTTTCATCCGTCTTTACTTCAGAACCAAAAGTAGCAGACGCGCCTGGCTGCCCTCCAGCTCAAGATTTGGAAATCACAGAGCAAGGTGTGCTTAACTTGCTGCTTCAGTTGTCTGTAAAGAAAAGCCCAGGCCCTGATGGAATCTGCAACGAATTCCTGTTCAGGTATGCATAGGGGGTAGCCAAATACTCCACAAAATTTTTTCAAATATCTATTGGCGCAGGTTCTTTCCCGTCCTCTTGGAAATATGCCAAAGTTATTCCGATCCATAAGAGTGGTTCTACAACGGTTGTCAACAATGTCCGACCAATTTCTCTTCTTTGTAGATGTTCTATGTTGCTTGAACATATCGTATTTAAACACCCTATGGCATATCTTGAAAATAATAACATACTTCATCCTTCTCAACATGAGTCCTGAAAAGGTCTTTCTACAATTACCGAGTTCATAGAAACCGTTCACAGTCTTTCCGAAGGAATAAACTGCCAAGGTTAAACTTGCATATTATTCTTGCACTTTTCAAAAGCGTTCGATAGGGTATACCATCAACAGTTGCTGCTAAAGAGTAGTGCTACATTCAGGAACTCCAAAATAACAAGCTGGTTTTCTTCCTACCTCTCCTCTCGTGAACAGTTTGTATACATCGAACAGTTTGTATACCTTCTTCCCCGGTGGTTTTCGGTGTTCCACACGGAAGTGCCTTGGGCCTCCTTTTATTCCTGGTTTTCATTAATGATCCCCCAAAATCTATCACAGTTCCAATCAGACTGTTCGGCGATAATTGCGTGGTATACAAACAATTAAGACCCCAACTGATCAAGAAGAACTGAACGCTAATCTGCATGCAATGGAAAATTGGTGCGCTAAGTGGGAAATGGTTCTTAACTTTGACAAATCCGTAATTATGTCTGTTACTAGAAAGAAAAATATGATATACCCTTACTCCATTGCACGTAAACCAATTAATAGAGTAAAACAGCATAAGTATTCATTTTAAACCAGCCAGAAGACGCGACACAAAGGAAGAAGCAAACAGGACGAGGCTGGACTAACAACTGAAGTTTTATTGAAAGGAAGAAAACAACGAAGACTCGCACTGAGATGCGCGCGCACATAAGCCGTATCAGTGAAAGGGCACACAAAAATTTTTTTCAATGTCAGGGTCTTACATGTTATCTAAAAAGGCAAATTCCTTAGCGTGAAGGTTTACCGACGGCTTAGCCACACACGTGTCCTTAGCCTTAGCAATGTAGAAGGCTTCAACTATCTCGTGACAGATTTGTTTTTCATTTCTATAAACTACAGTAGTGTCGCTGAAGTCAGGCGTGCAAAGAGACAGATCATCGTCCGATTTGCATTCTCGAGATTGCACGTGCAACGCCAGATTAGAGTTCGCCTTCCCACCCAGAGAGTTAGAATGCTCCGTCAGGCGCACATTTAGACATCTGCCCGTCTGCCCGTAGTAGCATCGACCACAAGGCAGCGGAACGCGATACACCACATTCTTTCTGCAAGGGGTGAGCCGTGTCTTATGTGACACTGTGCATCGGGAACGATCACTTGATGTTTTATCAAGCCTCCTTTTTACGCTGGCGCACAAGCCTCCTATCTTGTTTTTAGCTGTGAAGACAACGCCAACGTCATACTTCGCCGCAAGTTTCTTGGGTCGGTGTGAAACACCATGGAGGTAGGGAAAGGCGGCCACCTTTTTTCGCCGCACCTCCACGTCAGCATCTTCCGGCCCCGTGTTGCTCTTTCTCAAGCGAGTCTAAACACGTTCAGACAAGCGGGCAAGGTGGGCAGTTGGAAACCCAGCTGCCATTAACTTTGAAACCTGCTTCGAGAATGAGTCCTCAACGCGGTGATGGCAAGACTTACGTAAAGCGGACTTGATGCATGCGACTGCCAAGCCATCCTTTACCAATCTCGAGTGGTCAGACTGATAGCTAAGCAGAGGATTCCCTGACCTGGGGCTGTAGCACCAACATACGTGATCGTCCCCAAAACACAGGTCTAAATCAAGAAACTGCAAATGGTTATCTTTAGGAAATTCAGACGTAAAAGACAGGCCCTGACCGCCCTCCTTGAATATTCCTAGAACATCTTGTGCCAACTTATCAGAGTCATCCTTGCCTAAGAAAATCAAGTAGTCATCAACGTAGCGAAACGCTACTACGCCGATGGCTTCCAAACCAGGCTGTACAGCAGTGTCAACTTTGGAAAGAAAAATGTCGCTGAGCAAAGGTGCAACCTGTGACCCTATGCAAACGCCTGACCTCTGGACGTACATGCTGTCTTGCCAACAGACAAACGTGGAGTTGAGGTAAAAAGACAACAGCTCCATGAAGCTAGCCACCGATACTCCGCACGCATGAATGAAATCCTGTTCATCATTATCCACCGTGATGCAATCTTGCACACACCTTAGAAGTCTGTTCTGTGGCAATGAATAGTAAAGGTCCTCCACATCGATGCTCATTGCTGAGCACGTGCCCCGGTTCTTGTCCATAAGAAACTGGATCACAGTAGAAGAACTTGGAATCAAAAACGGATCCTGAACTTTCAGCGTCTTCAGGTGCCTCTGCAGGAACCCGGAAATCTCGTACTGCCAGGTGCGACGTTCTGAGACAATAGTCCTGAACGGAATGTCCACCTTGTGCGTCTTCGCCGTGAAGAAAACGTCCAAATGGGCTTCTGAGGCCGCCTTCACCCTTGAACTCAATGACCTCAGATTGTGATCATCAAGCCATGCAATAGCCTTCTTCCTGTAAGATGATGGCTTTGCTTTAACCTTCTTAAAACTCTTGGCAATCGCAGCCGAGGCCTTTTCAGAAAAGATGCCGTTGGGCACAACGACAAAAAAGCCTTCCTTGTCAGACACCAGCAGACGCAATTGGTTGTCAACCAGGTAGTCACACACGGGTTTCAGTCTATACTGTGGCCTCTGCTCACGTTTCCGTGCCGCTATTACGTCCGTGGCTTCAGTCAAAAACCGACTCTTCTCATCTTCCGGAACGTGACGAACAATGTTTCGAGACATCGCCAAAAGATCAACTGGACTTACGTCAGGTTGCAGACAGAACTTCGGCCCACGCTCCAAGATGCGCTTGTGCCGTGCATCTATTTCCTCGTCTCCCAGGATTAACAGTTTGCCCTGAGCAACTGTGCGCCTCTTCTGAGCAGGCAGCGTGAGGCGAACAGTCTTCCACATGAACTCCACATGATGCGTGCGGAGTATCGGTGGCTAGCTTCATGGAGCTGTTGTCTTTTTACCTCAACTCCACGTTTGTCTGTTGGCAAGACAGCATGTACGTCCAGAGGTCAGGCGTTTGCATAGGGTCACAGGTCGCACCTTTGCTCAGCGACATTTTTCTTTCCAAAGTTGACACTGCTGTACAGCCTGGTTTGGAAGCCATCGGCGTAGTAGCGTTTCGCTACGTTGATGACTACTTGATTTTCTTAGGCAAGGATGACTCTGATAGGTTGGCACAAGATGTTCTAGGAATGTTCAAGGAGGGCGGTCAGGGCCTGTCTTTTACGTCTGAATTTCCTAAAGATAACCATTTGCAGTTTCTTGATTTAGACCTGTGCTTTGGGGACGATCACGTATGTTGGGGCTACAGCCCCAGGTCAGGGAAGCCTCTGCTTAGCTATCAGTCTGACCACTCGAGGTTGGTAAAGGATGGCTTGGCAGTCGCATGCGTCAAGTCCGCTTTACGTAAGTCTTGCCATCACCGCGTTGAGGACTCATTCTCGCAGCAGGTTTCAAAGTTAATGGCAGCTGGGTTTCCAACTGCCCACCTTGCCCGCTTGTCTGAACGTGTTTTGACTCGCTTGAGAAAGAGCAACACGGGGCCGGAAGATGCTGACGTGGAGGTGCGGCGAAAAAAGGTGGCCGCCTTTCCCTACCTCCATGGTGTTTCACACCGACTCAAGAAACTTGCGGCGAAGTATGACGTTGGCGTTGTCTTCACAGCTAAAAACAAGATAGGAGGCTTGTGCGCCAGCGTAAAAAGGAGGCTTGATAAAACATCAAGTGATCGTTCCCGATGCACAGTGTCACATAAGACACGGCTCACCCCTTGCAGAAAGAATGTGGTGTATCGCGTTCCGCTGCCTTGTGGTCGATGCTACTACGGGCAGACGGGCAGATGTCTAAATGTGCGCCTGACGGAGCATTCTAACTCTCTGGGTGGGAAGGCGAACTCTAATCTGGCGTTGCACGTGCAATCTCGAGAATGCAAATCGGACGATGATCTGTCTCTTTGCACGCCTGACTTCAGCGACACTACTGTAGTTTATAGAAATGAAAAACAAATTGTCGCGAGATAGTTGAAGCCTTCTACATTGCTAAGGCTAAGGACACGTGTGTGGCTAAGCCGTCGGTAAACCTTCACGCTAAGGAATTTGCCTTTTTAGATAACATGTTAGTAAGACCCTGACATTGAAAAAAATTTTTTGTGTGCCCTTTCACTGATACGGCTTATGTGCGCGCGCATCTCAGTGCGAGTCTTCGTTGTTTTCTTCCTTTCAATAAAACTTCAGTTGTTAGTCCAGCCTCGTCCTGTTTGCTTCTTCCTTTGTGTCGTGTCTTCTGGCTGGTTTAAAATGAATACTTACCAACTCGCCCAGTCCTCAACCTTGTTAGCATAAGTATCTCGGCTTAACCTTCACAAAAGCATTTGTTGGGCGAGTTGGTTCACTTCTGACCTATACTGGAATAAACATTTAAATAATCTATGCTCCAAGGCACACAAAGCAATTTGGGCACTAAGATGCAAAATCCGTAATGCAGCTCCCGATGTAAAAACACTCACTTATAACACCGTCGTAAAACGTGTAATTGAATATGGCAAGATTATTTGGGATCCGTACATCGCGTTTAACAAAATAAAAATTGAGAAAGTTCAGAAACTCGCTTCCCCTTTCATCTTCAATAAATATCGCCGAACTTATTCACCGACTCAATTATGTAACTTAGCAAACCTTAAATGTCTTGAATACTGCACAAAGGTAGATAAGCTGAAGTTTCTTTACCTCTTAATTCATGGCCACTTTATTATCAATACATAGCCCTATTTTGCAACACACCCTAATTATGCATCAAGGCATCGCCATATCACGTACATTCCTGAGCCGCGTTCTTATAATGATTGTTTTAAGTACAGCTTTTTTCGTCGTGTTAATAAAAAATGAAACATGCTGCCTGATTCCATTGCAAATATTAATTCTCTCGATGCTTTTCTAGAATGTCTGAAATCATACCTGGACCGTTATACACTAATATAATAGTTGTGCGTCGACGTCGCAGTAGTGAAATGTACCTTGTTTTGAATGTGTGTTTATTAGATTTTTCACTCCTGTAAGAGCCTGAGAAAGGCTGATAATATGAATGAATGAATGAATGAATGAATGAATGAATGAATGAATGAATGAATGAATGAATGAATGAATGAATGAATGAATGAATGAATGAATGAATGAATGAATGAATGAAATGCGCAGTCTCTAGCGTTAGTCTGCCTTTTCGTGTGCGCCAGGCATACGAAGATCAAATGGAACAGCAGCGATAAAAGAAAGGCCAAGAAAAAGTTATGCCTCAGAAGAAAGAGCCAGATGTTCGTCGTTTGGCGAAAACCAATGCTATCCCACTACGACGTAGGACGTGCGTCTACGCCATGGCATCAAGTGAACCCGTGCGGATCCCGAAACGACGCTTTCACCCGGTCGGTGACTGCAGTTTTGCGTCTTTCTGACGTGTATTAAGTCGAACCTTTGGCTACGGCTGTTTCTTGAAAATTCCATATATCGACAGCTCATCGAAAGGAGAATTGGACGTCTGCTGCCAGTTTTTAGTGCGAAGCACTATTCCGGTGGGTAAAACTCCAGCAAGATGCTGCGATATTTCTATGCTTGCTGTGTTTGTGAGTTTGTTCAAAGATCAATAAATAAATAAATAGAAAAAATCAAATATCCGCGGTGGCGTGAACAGGTCAGCTTCGCTGGCCACTGCGCGAGAGCACTGGCTATCGCCGTAACCGAGAACGCCTCGTGTTAAACTGCAACACACTCTCACACTGTGCATTGCACATTGTCGTTATCAACCAATACTGCTACGAAACTAATATTCGCTCTTTGAGCTATGTGACGATAGTGGCAGTGCGCTCCATGCGTTGGCGTGGGCTGCGTTGTGGCAGAAACATGGCACTATAGAGCAATACACTTTCGCGTTGACAACATTGCTGCAGAAACGCGGCACAGGAGCATGGGCCCCCGGCGTACATAGGGAAACTTGGCATTGAAGACGAAAAAGGTGGATGCGCATAGCTGGCTGCATGGGCCAGTGGACACCTCAATCGCGCTTTGAGGTACGTGGCGGTGGTGCCCACCTGTGAAAAACTATTTTCGCACAACATTTGGCGCTTAGCAATGCTAAACCTCTCGCAATTTTTTCTTATGCTTGTGCACGAATTCTTCTTGCGACAACGCTGGAGATATAAACGCTATAGCAATTATTCAGCGACGATAAAATTTTACCCCTAGTGATTGAAGCTGCCGCAGCCTGCGTGCTTTGTTCGTTTGAATTTTCTCCATATCAAGCTTGGTGCAAGGCAACATGAATATCAGCCGAGGAACAAAAAGAAAACTCAGCCAGGAATTTCTCAGATTAATTACTTCTTTACAGGGGCAAAAAAAAAAAAACGCCAAGAACACGCGCGTGCTAGATTCCGGCTCCCGAGGCATCTCCTATTCGCTTCTCTCCTTTGTTTCACACCTCCGGAGCGGCGTTGGTCTTTGTTCGACGAGGGCCTAAACGGGAAGCCCGGAAGGGAGCGCCAACAAAAGAGCAGCCACCCCTTTTCATTGGAGACGCGTTTTCCTTTCGGCGGCGCAAAAGTATGGGTATTACTGGCGGAAGAAAAGGGCCGCCCTCGGGGGATTCGGAACGAGAGAACGCCAGAGGCACGTTATGGACGAGTGAAAGGGTGGGCGCCGGAAGGGGAGGACAACCGCTCCAGCTGACGAGGAGAGACTGAACTGATTTCGGGTGCAGTAGGAAACAAACAAACAAAAATATGTGGCCTCCTTAACCGCATTCTTAAAGAAGAAAATACGATAGCATTTAGGATGCCTACTGCGGTGTCTACAATGAGTACCTAAGGTTCTTGCCATTTCCCCGCCAAAACTCCGGTTGTAACCGGTTCCATTGCGCATGCATGATTTATCAACTTCTCAATATTCCAGTACCTTCCATGGGATTATCATATGGAATTATACTAATCCACCCTAATCCGCCCACTGTTGAAAAAGGCAGAGCAGGAGACACAGTGACAGAGACGAGGCGACACGGTCGGCACTCAACTTCCAACAGCTTTTTGTGTCCAATACACGAATATATACGAACTGAGCAACCCGCAGTCATCAACGACACATGCGCAGATAAGACCGCTCTTTGTCGGATAGGGAGATAGAGGGCTGTTGGCACAGGCGGAAACGTCTACAAATAAGCTTTGATTCCGTTATCTCCCGGGTGATACGTTCTTGGCTCTTACTGGTGATAACTATTCTGTCAAGATTAGGGGAACTATTTTTGCAAGTTAGGCAGTGGCTGGCGAGAAAACCTTCAAGTTGTTGTCCTTTACGTGCATTTTTTATGTTATGTGCGTGCTCTCTTAGCCTCTCGTTCACGCATCTCCCGGTCTGGCCAACGTAAGTTTTTCCACAGCTTAACGGGATTTGATAGACTACATCTTCTGCGCAATCAATAAAAGGTCGTATGTGCTTCTCGCCGTAGTTACGTTGTTGGATTGGCTCCGCATCTGTCATTCTGCAAAGCTTAGACAGCTTGTTAGGTGCAGAAAACACGACTTTCACGTCGTAATGCTGGGTCACTTTTTTCAGGCTTTGAGACAGTGTGAACGCAAGGAATCACTACCTTCTGTCTGCGCTGAGCGTGGGCGTCACCCTTTTGAACCTCAGAGCGCATCTTTCTCAGGAGGCCTTCAACGAGTGAAATGAGGAGGTGCTGAGGCTATCCAGCGTTCAGCAGCCTTTCAGCTTGATGGGTGAATGCTTCTGAGATCAGGTTTTGCCGAGAGCGTTCCTGAAGCACAAGGTGGCTATAGCTCTTTTGACGAGCTTGGTATGAGCAGAGTTGAAGGGTAGAAGGGGTTTGTTGGCGCGCGGCTCAAAGAATCAGTAGACGCCTCAATAATTTCCTAGAGCACAAGATATTAAGCACCGTAAAACACGGTTTCCGTTGGCGTTTTTCTATCACTACGCAGTTCGTCACTACTGTTGGTGAAATGGCCAAAATCCTAGACATATCAGCACAAGCCGACATAGTTTTCTTAGATTGCTCGAAAGCCTTCAGCAGAGTGCTGTATGATAAGCTGATCGCAAAAATTGAACTGATTGGGGTGCCCAGTAAAATTATGCAATGGATATCTTATCTGACAAAGCGTAAACAGTTCGCCACTATAAGTGGAGTCAACTCACACTTATTAGATGTGCAATCTGGCGTTCCTGAAGGATCGGTTTTAAGTCCTACCCTGTTTAATATTTACATTATTGATCTTGTTCAAGCACTGCAACCTTCAGTCTCAATTAAATTGTATGCCAATGAATGTATAATTTGCAAACATATTTAATCCGTCTCTGATCAAATAACTCTGAACGATAACTTGCAAAAGCTGGCAAGATGGTGGGACAGATGGACGATGGCCACAAACTTAAGAAGACTGTTGTGCTTCAATATTACATCAACAGAATATCACAAATAGTATCGCAATATAACACACGATATCACATCAACAGAACTCTAGTCAGAGAGGTAAATGAGTATAAATACTCAGGCGTCACAATAACATCCAGATTAAAATGGACGACGCGCGCCAAGAGTATCTATATATGCTCCGCAGCACGTAAAAAGTTGTGCTATCTAAAACATCGTATGGGCACGTGCCCCAGGTCATTAAAACTTAAAGCATACATGGCATATGCCACACCCACACATGAATATGCCTGTGCGGCGTGGGACCCGCAAACGTCCAGTGACATTGAAAAACTCGAGAAAATCCAACGTTTACCAGTTCGTTTCATTTATGACAGATAAAGGCGCCGCAACTCACCCTCATTCATACTGCGTCTCGCTCGCCTAAATGCACTAGACGAAGGGAGAAAGCGAGCCCGAGTAACTTTCTGTTAGTCATCATATTTTTCAAACTTGATATTAATCCCGAAAACTACCTCAAAATATTCGCCAAGACACCCCCGCCACAAGGGCTATAGCACCATATCTCCTGTATTCACACAACCAAACAAGTATAAATTCTTGTTTTTCCCACGCACGCTATCTGACTGGAACGCACTAGCGATCAACTCACCCTTTTTATCGCCCAGCAATTGACGTGCGATATGTTGAACTGCGATTTGCCTTTTCATTTTAATGATCAATGCGCTACTAGATTATGTATTCTTTGTTTTTATTTTTGTTGTATATTTATTGTACTAACCTTTCCTACTTGGACATGGTACGCCTGCCGTATTTCTTAAATAAATAAATAATAAATATTTCATAACGATGATGGTCTTATTAAAAATGCTTCACAGTCTATGCAGTCCGCACAATGTATGACTAAATATTTATGTGACTGGTTCTCTATACATTTTGCATGCTCGCGTTGACGGTCATTGACACAGCGGTCTGTCTCACCCATATACAATCGGCCACATTACAAAATAATATTTCATAGAACATTAAGTATTAAATACATTAAGCACATTTACATTCCAACTCCGAAATAAGTGAAGAAGTATATTTTTGCTCGAAAACAAAGCTGCTGCAAAGCCTTTCCAGGAAACGATGGTGACATACCGAATTCAATACGTACAGTCTATGCAAAGCATTGCATGCCTGGCTCGGCACAGCTAGGTAGGGAAATGATTGCTTGTGCGCTTTTTCCCAACATTGAGGTTCGCGTGCACGTACACAAGTTTTTTCACGCACTCCCCGGCAAGCCTTTCGCGCAGCTTCGAATGCGCATTAGCGAATTTTGACCAGTTTATTTCACATGATGTGATTATTAGAGAAATTCAGAGCAGCCGGCATGAGATTGATGTCACTGGTTCGCTCTGCACAGGTCTTCCGAAAATGCGGACGACTCCAGATGCCTGGCCGACTCCCAACGAGCTCATTTAGACCAAAGTTTACAGTGCATAGCGAGGTGATGTTGTGCAGAACACTCGTTTGGGAATTTTTGCGATTTTTCTTTCTTTAGGGCAATGAAAAGAGAAGTGTTTTTAAAACCAATTTTTCAGTCGTTTTTTTCGGGCGCTCACATCTCGAATCATGGAAGCTGTCGAAGCAATGTGACGAACAATTCGGAGGCCGGTAACAAGCCCCAAGTAAAATTGTATTGGTCCCAAAAGAGACGTAGGCCTATACGGTATCTAAATCAGATGCAATATTTACTTGGAATGATGGCATGGTTTGCGATACAGCTATCAAGGCTCCACCGCCGCGTCTGCCCTCACGGTCGCAGCGGTATATGTCACACCTTATAGCACCTTCAGAAAGTTAACTAATTCCCGACCATTTCTGAAAGCCATGTTTCTGTTACGAATATTAAATCTGCACCGGTACACCACGCTGACAGAATTAATGTGATCTTGTTTGTTTCGAGCACTTGTGATGTAAGAAAGAAGGACTGGAATTGGCCTCGTTAATTATCATAATGCAGCACCAAGTTGTTTTACATCAGTTGATGTCCAACCGCCGCGGTGGCTCAGTGGTTATGGCGCTCGGCTGCTGACCCGAAAGACGCAGGTTCGATACCGGCCGTGGAGGTCGATTTTCGATGTAGGCGAAATTCTAGAGGCCCGTGTACTGTGCGATGTCAGTGCACGTTAAAGAACCCCAGGTGTTTGATGTTTCCGGAGCTCTCCACTACGGTGTCCCTCATAACCTGAGTCCCTTTGGGACGTTAAACCCACATAAACCAAACCATATCAGTTGATGTCCTGCGAGTGTCGCGTACAAAAGTACGTGTTGGTGGTAGGTCCTCTAATACCCACATGACTACACGAGCGCCGCGACATGCTCTTTCGGTGTACGTCGTCCGCGTTATCGGTGCCATGATCATAGGCGCCGAAAATATTACTCGCCTGTCGCTTGTCATGGCGGAGTATCAAAACTGGAGATTCTGGCAAAGTAGAGCGTGTTGTCGGGCTAGTTGGTTCAAGGTTGAGTTTCTATCGAGCGTGTCTTGTGGCAGGTGAAAAGTCCTCAACCACTGATATGCTTTCGCTTTTGAGCTTAGAGCGCTGCGACACCACAATTTTTTTTCTTTTGAAACAGCTGAACTTAACAATGACCGGCCTGCACTTGTTTTCTTCGACACGTGACACTCGATCGATCAGCGCGCTCAGTGCTGACAAGCTAGAGTCGATGTGTTGCCTTAGCAGGTCCGAAATTCTGTTTTCCGCTTGATTCAGAGCTGTATGGTGCGCCATGGAAAATTGTCGGCTAGGTGAACGACATCACTGATCGTTTGTTTGGTAAAACTGGATATCCTGCTTAAGTGTGTCGATTTCCGCCGGCTTAGCCTCAAGTTTTATACGGCGCTCATTCATTGCAATAATCAATCATTCTACAGACGCTTATGCAGCCTTGATATCGGTAACAACACTGAGATAATCAGCCTGCTCCTTAATGAGGGCTTCCGAATGAAGCTTAAGCTCTGTTAGACGCTGCATAATTTCTTCGTGTCATCTCGCATCCACAGTGACTTGCAATTTCTTGCAATGCTGCTTATAATGTCTTTAGTATAGCGTATTTGCTGCTGAGAACGTTCTTATATGCTAGCATTTCTTTCATTTCGCATGGTCTGCTTTTCCTGTTGTGTATCCTTGAGTATTATTTATCGTTTGTAACGCTCTTGCACCATTCGCTCTTATTTTTAGCTGCCCTTCTGAATGGCAACAATCCTCCTTCCTCTAATCGACCCAATATGAAAGCCGCAGATAAGCAGTGCGATTCGGTATTTATGAATGGTTTGCATAGTTTTTGCCCTATTTACAAAAGTTTCTGCTCTTCCCCGCCCATGATGGGTGTGGTACATCGCTTGGTTTTTGGCATTAAATTTTTACAAGTATTCCCCCGTGTAATGCCGGTGCAAGCACGATAAAGGATACGAACAAAGGAATAAAAAAATGCTCCATATCATCGTTATTTCCACTTCTCTAAGCAATCGTTCGGGCGAAACTTTCAGGATGACCAATGTGGTGTTGACAATGCAGTGCCAGCGGGCTCTTTTCGCCCGCGGGCGGCACAGCTGCGCAGGGTCGCTGTGTCCTTGCTCGAGGCGATCTTTTACAGTGCGAGCGTCCAGTATAGAGAGCCGAACAACGCACTGTACAGCGCGGTGGCAAAGCGTGAGAGCGACTGTGGACGAATCTCGAACGAAGCGACACATTGTTGCTTGCTGCTGCAAGCGTGCCTGCTTGCTAACCGCAGTGAAATGCTACCGACGCGCCGCGCGTCTGGTAGGACCCATTTTCGCACAGTCTGCTGCTTAACGAAAAGGAGTCCGTGCTAGGTTTTTTGGACTGCGGCTAGCGCGTACATGATTCGGAGATGACCACAGTTTTCGGAAGCCAGAAGGTGGGTATTTGGACGCGCGTCTCGATGTGCTGAAGGACTTCTGAGGGAGAGATATGTTGAAAGAAGAGAATGTGATACTCCCCTCTGCTCCGAAGAAAAATACGTACTCAGTACCTGCACTTCTGGTAGCCCTCAGAGCTGCGTTCGCCAGTGTTCACAGAGAGGGAGATGCCGCCTGTGCCGAGAGGGAAGTGCGCCTGGGGGCAGAGACTGCGCATCTCGCGATACTGCAGCACAGCGTCTCACGTGTCACAATGTGAGCTAAGGAAACAGGTGGGGACATTGACATACTCGAGGAAGGAAAACGGTAGCGCCGAAAAACAGGCACATAGCAGAAGAATGGCATAGGACAAGCGCTACCTTCATCTGACTTTATTCTTTGAAAAGCGAGAATATGTACAGAAAACCTAGGCATGCGCAGAAAGAAATCTCATGCGCGATGAACAAAACCGTTCAACATGTGACATCTCGGCTTTAAAAAGGTTCACAGATGTATCGCTGACACAACCTTTTCCTCTTTTTCTTATCTGGTACGTCTATAAAACTTCTCGTGCCTTAATATCACCGCTCCTGCCCAGAATCTTTATCTCATCAAGTCGTGGTTGACACTTTTTGCAGCGCTCGCAATTTTCCCCCGCCGTATGTTCTGCCGCTCGGTGACACACCTTGCACTCTGCGCAGTGTTTGGGTGGATGTGCACCTTCTACTTCTTTGAGCGAGTTAGCGTGCTCTGCTGCACGGTCGTTGATACACCTGCCCGTTTGGCCCAAATAGGCCTTCCCGCAGGTCAGTGGTATCTCATAGACCACACCGGCGCAGGACTTCGCAAAGTGTTTTCCATGCTTTTTACAGCCGCCGTTCATCTTTCCATCGCTCGCTACACGTGCGCAGAGCTGAGCAAGCTTCCGTGGAGCTGAAAAGACGACAGGCACGCCATGTCTATTCGCCAACTTTTTTTACATTGTGGGCGACATTGTGCAGCTTGCAGCTTGCAGCTTCGCAGCTTGCTTCCTTCGCTCTGATGGGCGCCTAAACATGGCGCCCTTGACTTTATGTAGGAGGGCTTCAGCTACGCCTGTGATTACCGAGCTTGGGAACCCGGCCTACATCAAGCGATCCACTTGCGTATCTAAGCTCCCTTGCATACCATGCTGACACGACATCGCGAGTGCAGATTCGAGGCAAAGATTAGCAATAGCATGTTTAGCTGTCTTTGAGTGAGCCGATGCATGGGGTAGCAGGTCCCTCCTAGCTCGAAGGGCATACTGCCAACATAAATTTTCGTCTCCAAAGTAAGCTTCAGCTCTAAAAACTGTAAACATCCCTGCAAGGGCATCTCATGCGTGAAAACTAACCCCATCACGTTCTCTTTAAAGATCTCTAAAACGTTGTTTCCAGCATCGGTGTATGTCACGTCGTTCTGTTTTTTAGAAACTATCAAAATCTTGAACATACCTGAAAACATTTAGTACCCCCTTCCCTGCCAAACTTCGTTCTAGGGCGCGGTCAATATAGGCTAGAAATACGCTAGTAAGCACCGGGGCTACGCAAGATCCGATGCAGATCCCCTTTTTTGTCGACAAAAACTGTTGTATAAAGATGCAAACGTCACGTTAAGGTAAAATTCCAGCATTCTCATAAAATTAGCCACCGGCACGCCTGAGGCGTTCTGGAACAGGCCCACCCCCGACCGGGCTGGCCGCCATCCAACCCTCGGCTTCTTAAGATGCAACTAAACTTCCTAGCAGAGAAAACACAGCGCACGGATGAACGCAGCAGGTAAAAAGCCGGTGCTACGCACGATAATAACTGCTTTATAAGAATAAGCGCACTAATAATTTCTGAATACTAAAGGTTCCTTTTTCATTGGTATGAGCCATATCGGCTGGGTCAGTACTTACCTTTTTTCGTGTTTTTATCTCGGACTTATCGCATCGCTCTTTCACCGTCTAACCAAACGCTGGCACAAATTCAGCTGTTGTTTTGCAATGAGTGCTACCTCGCCTGTTCGAGTCGAAACGACAGCGAGGAGAGCGACAATCCGGGGGAGCTTGTAGGCTGTGTCGGAACTACTCGATTTCTAATCCGCGTCAAAACTTTCTAAATTCATTATTAACCTTCCCTGATTCCCGAATGTTTTAGTTAAGTCCCGTATGACCTGAGTCAAAGCGAATTAGGGTCCGCACCAAAACCTGACCAATCATCTACAATAGGCAGGTGCCATTCCTTCTGAGGCAACAACACCGGCCGCTTTGCCTGCCTCTTGTTCCTGGTACAGCCTCAGATCCTGTTGCGCGCTGCTCCGGTTTCCTGAGGGTCTCAACAATCCGCGACAGTCTGATGGAGGTGCGGGGGTATGCAGTCTCAACCTCTGACTCCAGCAGCACCGAGTCCGATTTCAAGCCCGGGCCATCGCCCCCTTGCCGAGGAGGCCGTGGTACGGACTAGTTTCAAGGACACGCTTCAGAATTCGGTCCCTTGCCGAACCCAAGCAAAGCGTCTGTCCAGGAACTGAACATGGTACGCCCCACAGTGACCCAGAAGAATGACTCCTTCCTCGCCCATGCTGTGGTTTACCGCCCCGTCGCTCCTCGTGCCGTTGCCGCGTTCCACGGCGACGTTACCGAGGATACTGACGATTGGATTCTGCAGTATGACCGCCTCGCCCGCCGCAAGAGCTGGACTGCAGAATACTGCATTGCGACTTTATATTTTTGTCTCTAGAATACTGCACGTCACTGATGCGAAAACCACAACACTACCGGGATACCTACAAGACCGTGCCACGTAGGACATTCGAGAACCAGAATCGACGATAACGCGCAGAAGATCTCTTGCCAACATGGTTCAAAGCACCAGATGCCAGCGCCACCATCTTTGTCGAAGACGTATTCTTGTTAAAAGCCCGCGCCGATCCCCGGACCACCGAGGACAATAAGGTGACGGTTCTCACGCGAGGCGGAAATTTTGTGCGGGCTGATTCGGGATTCGGCATTTATTACCGAGGCGACGAACACCGAACGAGCCCTGGCCACAAGAGCGAATTGGTATCGTTAACTTGCCGTGGTTTCTCTGTCTGTCCGCTCCCCGCAATCCTGCCGGCACCATCGATGGCGTGAACCTTCTCGAGAGGTTGCGTGAAGCTTTACGGGATGACCTTAGCAAGTCGCTGCCGTCAGCTGACCCTGCAGCTTCTTCTTCCAGAGTGAAGCTATCGCACTAAAGTAAGCTTGATATCTGTATAGGTATACAGAAAACCCACACAGATAACGGTAACAGACGAAACGCCTACTTTCAACTGAGTATTGGATTGGATGTGGCGTCTTATAGGTAATCAGAAAAATTGAAGCCGCCCGCCGCGGTGGCTCAGTGGTAAGGGCGCTCGGCTGGAGACAAAGCGGGACCGAACCAAGCGTCCCAAATCGACAATGGGCTACGTGCCAAGACGGAAGCTGAACTCACGCCTCGGCAACGAGGACGCTTACTAGCCAAAAAATCTGTAGCATCGAACCAGCCTCGCTTACCCAGCAACGCTCTCAAGCTAATTGTGCGCCCACGGGGCGGACTGCTACTCTCCAAGATTACAACCTACCAACTACTGGAAGCAATTTGCACTGCTGCTCGCTTCACCAGGGACGCTGTTCGTCACGAAGACCTAATACAAGCTAACCTGATCCAGAATACTTTCGCGTACTGCACCCCAGTCGTCGAAAGAGCTGAACGGGTGATGCAACTCAAAGAGATCACCGTTGACAACAAGGCGTATGAGATATCCGTCTACTGCGCTCCAGATGATAGCTCGAGCCGTGGTGTGATTCGCGGCGTCGACCTCCGACTGGATCGAAATACAATCCAAGCAGAGTTACAAGACAACCGTAACCCACCCAATCTGGACTTTCGGCGGCTCGGGAACACCACCGCAGTACTCATCACATTCGCTCAGCGCCAAGTGCCTACCTGGGTCTACTTTTGCAATAGTCGCCACAGATGCAACTTATTCAAGAAGAAGTACGAGGTGTGCTATCGCTGTGGCGAGCTCGGTCATCGAGCCGATGTTTGTGCAAGCACAACTACTAAGTGTAGAGGTTGCGGACTATCCAATCCTACCACCGACCACACGTGCAAACCAATCTGCCGCCTGTGCGGCAAAGAACATTTCACGGGCGATACTCGCTGCAGGGAAATCTTCAGGATTCCTTACGAAGTCACGCGCAGGAAGTGGGAGAAAATTCGAAATGCTGAGGCAGAGAAACTCAAGACCCAGGAGACCGCCAAGCGGATCACACTCCAGCGCACCAGCCGATGGGACCGGCAACGCTCCGATAGCCAGCAGCGGCAGCTCCGAGACCGCTCGAGCTCTTTTCCACCGCTCAAGTCTCCCGCTCCACGGATGGGTTCTCAGGGGACCTCCCGGACCGATCCCGGGCCACCTGCAGTCGTCCAGCAGACAGGGGACTCTCCTCATCCTTTGCAGCAGCCACCTGGGCCACTACCATCTCTACCCGATCTACGAGAACGTCAAGAACCGGTGAGTACGCAGGAAGGGACTCCCACTACTCTAGACACACACAAAGCGATTATGGAACTGACAGCAGTCATCCAACAACTTATACTCAGAGTAGAGGCTCTCGAAAAGCCAATGGCCACACTCCCTTCGTCTCCCCCGCATCCGCAGGGATCATATGAATCAGTACCTATGGATATCGCTCCTCCCAACCGATCCGCACAAAAACGCAAAGCAACGTCCGACACCGACTCACCCGCGGAGGGTTGGCAGGCGCGTTTTGCCAAAGTTGAGGAAAGCTGCAACCTCAGTCAAACTCGCATCAAAGCTTTAGAAGCACACATCGAACGCTCACTCCACACAATCGGCTCACAAGTCACGCAACAATTTGACATGCTGAACAAAGCTATAGAAGCACAGGGCAAACTCCTCGCTGCCGTGGTACCCGCGGCCCCTGCGCCGACACCCGTTCAAACCCCACAACTATCCCCGCCTAATCATGGCGAGCAGCTTGGGTAACACCACCATCTGGCAGTGGAACTGTCGTGGGTTCGCGCGTAAGCGTCCGGTCCTCCAGCAGTTCCTCGCCGCGAGTGATCGCCCCGAATTAATAGCTCTCCAGGAATGCGACAAGAACACGAAACTTGCCGGTTACAGTACATACCTATCGGACCGAGTAAAACCTCGAATAGCTACACTCGTCAAACGTAACCTCACTGTCCTCCAACACAATTTAGATCCAACTTTCCCCGAATACGTTTTCTTAGAAATATTACCCCGACCCTCGCGTAAACGTTGCACTAGTCTGTTTATAATTAATGTCTACAGCCCTCCCCGAGCTCATAAGGATATTTTCGGTCCGCTTTTCCTCAAAGCCCAGCAGCTGGCGCAGGGGCAACCCCTCCTCATTCTCGGTGACTTTAATGCGCATCACCGCGCTTGGGGCTACCACTATGACTCCGCTAAAGGTCGACGCCTTTGGAATGACTGGCATATGAACCAGCTGACTCTTATCACGGACGTGTCCTACCCCACTAGACACGGTACGGGCCTACATCGTGATACAACGCCGGATCTGGCCTTTACGACCTCCGGAGTTAAAGCGACTTGGTGTCACACTCACGAAAACTTTGGGAGTGATCACTTCGTACTCGAAATCGTAATACACGAGCCCACCAGGCAATGTACGCGGCCAGCTCAGGTGATTGACTGGGACTCCTTCCGGAAGCACAGGAAACAGCAGGACAAACCTCCCGCTATAACTGATATCAAGGCGTGGACAACCGAAATTGTCAAACAAGTGGCCGACGCCACTCAAACCGTCGAGTTAGAGGACAGTATCCCACACTGCGACCGCTACTACGCCCATCTGTGGGAGCGCAAGAAGTCGCTCGAAGCTCTACTTGCCACTCGGAAATGGGACCGCAATATCCGACGTAGACTGGCGCGCGCATATACGAATATCGAGAAATATGCAATAGAACTCACTCGACAGAGCTGGCACAACATATGTGACCAGATGAACAACACTCCAAGCGCTCGTAAGACGTGGAACCTCCTTCGACATTTACTCGACCCAGAAGGAGGCAAGCTCCAAACACGCCAACAGCTCGAGCGAATCTTCCACCAGTATCCTGGCACGAATGACGAGCTTAAACAAGAGCTTATAAATACTTACATCCGCCCTGAACCAACAACCAACCTCCCTTTCTATCAGGGCGCGGAAAATCTCTGTCTAGACGCTCCGATCACTTTGGCGGAGGTCCGAGCAGAACTCAATCGCCTCAAGACGACTTCGGCGGCCGGTCCTGACCGCATTTCAAATAAAATGCTTAGGAATCTAGACGACGCATCCATTCATGCTCTTACCGACTATTTTCAAGAATGTTGGGCCAGCGGTACCATCCCTCAAGAGTGGAAATGCGACAATCTAGTCCTCATCCCCAAGCCAGGCAAACCACCAACCTTGGCCAACCTCCGTCCCATCTCTCTCACGTCCTGCGTTGGGAAGCTGATGGAACACGTTATCCAGACCAGACTCTCACGATACCTTGAAGACAACCATCTTCTACCAGACACTATGTTCGGCTTCCGCCCTCATTTAGCAGCCCCGGACATTATGCTTCTTCTCCATCATCAGGTAGTCATGAGACGTACACTAGACACGAAGGTCATCGTCGGCCTCGATGTTGCCAAGGCATTCGACAACGTCCTCCATGAAGCGATTCTTCAACAACTTCAAGCTCTCGGTGTCGGACATCGCATGTATGCGTACATCCGAAACTTTCTCACCGACCGCACAGTGCAACTTAAAGCCGGCACGGGAGATCCTTCCATCATCTCTCCGGGAAACCGTGGCACGCCGCAAGGCGCCGTACTTTCGCCGATGCTTTTTAACGTCGCACTGATAGGCCTGCCGAAGCTACTGGCCGACATCCCCCACCTGCATCACAGCATTTATGCTGACGATCTCACACTTTGGATCACGCGCGGCAGTGACGGCCAGATTGAAGAGACTTTACAGACCGCGATCGAACGGATCGGAGATTATCTAAGTACAGTTGGCCTCACGTGCTCGGCGACAAAGTCCGAGTATATCATCATTCCTTCCCCGGGACGACGCCCTTCAAAGATACTTCCGGACATCAACCTCCAGGTGCAAGGAAACCCGATTCCTCGAACAGACAACATCAGGATCCTGGGCTTGCATCTACAGGCCAACGGCAGCAACAACATCACGATCCAACGCATCGACCAGTCGGTTGTGCAGATCGGACGCCTCCTTAAGCGAATCTCCAACAAGCATCATGGCATGCGAGAGTCCAACCTCCTGCGCCTTGTTCAAGCTTTCGTCTGCTCCCGCATCACCTACTCTGGACCCTACTTACGTCTCAGTCGTGCCGAAAGCGAACGGCTAGACGCGTCACTTCGAAAAGCATACAAGACGGCCCTAGGTCTTCCCATGTCCACAGCTACCCATAAGCTCATGGCTCTCGGAATCTCCAATACCGTGAGCGAACTGATCGAAGCAACCCTCACCGCCCAGTATGAGCGGCTCTCACTCACACACGCTGGCCGAGCGGTACTGCAGCAAGTTGGGATCTCCCCGCCGAGATCGGCCCCAAGTTACGCTGAACTTACATCGGAATATCGCCTAAATCTCCGCATTCCTCCCATTCCCAAACGGATGCACCCGGAACACCACGCCGAGAGACGGGCCGACCGGGCTCGTCAGTTCGAGAAACGCTTCAGCGGACGTCCGGACGTCACGTATACGGACGCCTCTTACCATCCATCGAGGCCAGCGATGGTGGCGGTAGCTCTCGCCCCTCACCGCAGCTGGTACACAGCCTGCAGCCTTCGCAATGCAGAAACAGTCACCGCAGCTGAGGAGGTTGCCATTGCGCTCGCGCTAGCCGACCCTAATACCAAAGTCGTCATCAGTGACTCTCAACAGGCTATTCGCAATTACGATGCTGGCCGTATCTCTTGCCAGGCGTTACACATTCTACGTTCTACAGCACCCTCTTCCACATCTCGCTTACTTCTTTGGGCTCCAGCCCACGAGTCGCTCAGCGGAAACGCCCAGGCACACACTCTCGCTCGAGATCTCAGCTGCCGAGCCGAGAGTATGATGAGCCACCCTGCTTCCGCTGACACTAATATCCCACGCGCTTCACTATCTCTACTCATCACTTACACGGACATACTCCAGCACTACAGACTCCAAAGGTGCACATATCCTCCCGCACACCGCGATCTAACAAGACGCGAGGCCGTCCAATGGCGCAAACTACAAACTGGCAGCTTCCCACACCCCCTCTTATACAGCAGGATCTTTCCGGAACAGATAGCCCCCATGTGTAAACACTGCTCAACTCCGGCCACACTCATACACATGGTGTGGACTTGTACACATTACAACAGAGACAACGCAAACACCCCAGAGACGTGGGAGTCTCTCCTGTGTACTTCCAAGCCAGCAGACCAACGCTGGCTTATCCAGCGCGCGGTGGAGGCCGCGGCATCCCAAGGGATCCCCGCCGACCTCCTCTAAGTCAGCGCAACCGGTCCTTTGACTGGTCCCCTGTTTTTGGGCGCAATAAAAGAGTTTACCTACCTGCTGATCCGGAGTTCCCGGGTTCGAACCCGACCGCGGCGGCTGCGTTTTTATGGAGGAAAAACGCTAAGGCGCCCGTGTGCTGTGCGACGTCAGTGCACGTTAAAGATCCCCAGGTGGTCGAAATTGTTCCGGAGCCCTCCACTACGGCACCCTTTCCTTCCTTTCTTCTTTCACTCCCTCCTTTATCCCTTCCCTTACGGCGTGGTTCAGGTGTCCGCCGAGACGTGAGACAGATACTGCGCCATTTCCTGTCCCCAAAAACCATTTTTGTCCATTTAGCTATCTTCGAGGGTAGTGACGGTGCGCTGTTGCAATTTTCTGTTCCGGTTTTCCTGATCTTGAATGCTTCAATAACACCTTTTTATTATGTATCAAAGGAAATTTATTTATGCATCAAAGGAAAAGTAGAGGTGCTAGAACAGTACCCTGGGGTACCCCCGAGTAAACTTCAACATAGTTCGAGAATTGACCTTCATGCTGGACAAATTGGTGTCGACCTGATATGATTTTATCTAGTTTGTAATTGCATTTGTTGCTAGAAAGTTAAGCTTATGTATTAATTTAAGATGAGATACCCGGTCAAAAGCTTTACATAGGTCGAGAAATATTGTCTACTTGCCCACGCTTGTCGATAATTGATGTAAGGTCATGAATAGTCTCCAGTAGTTGTGTGGTAGTAGATAAACCCTTCCTAAGCCTTGTTGGTTGGCAGTCAGTATGTTCCAGTCTTCGGTAAAGGTCAGATTACGTTTAAAAATAATGTGCTCAAACATTTTTCAAGCAGTAAGGTAAGCGATACTGGGTGAAAGTTTGAGTGGTTTGAGCAATCGCCTGATTTGTACACAGGGACAACTGCGATTATTCAGTCGTTCGGTATCTGGCTGCAGTTTCTGAAGATTTTGTTTAAATCAGCAGTTAGTATTCCGATATCCATTCGGCATATCGCTTCAGAAATGGGTTTGCTATATTATCAGGACCACAGGACTTTTTTGTGTCGAGATTTAGGAATAAAGAAAATATTCCCGATTCTGAAAGTGCAATATCATCGTTTTTTTCTCCGCATCGGGAACAAACGCTTCTGAGACTGGTGTAGCACCACTGTCAAGTGTGAAAACTGATTTGAAGTATTCACTGAAGTTGTTGGCATGTTTTAATGCATCGCCAGGCGGGGGGGGGGAGGGGGGGGGAGATTGCTATGCTGGCATTTTAGTTTGTTCAAATAGTTCCAGAATATGTTCGGTGCTGTCCTATTAAATTTGTTCACAGTAACAATTCAATATTTGTGCATCGCCTCTTTTTTGCTTCTTTTAATTTACCCGAGAAATCTTTGGTGCGGTTGGTTGTGTGAGGTGATGTGTATTTGTTTTTGGTTTTTCTTAGCCTCACCCCGACACCACAGAGGCCTTCTTGTCGTAAGTTTCGCTCGCTGCCGCCGCGCCGGCTCGACTACGTTCTTCGCAGCCTCCGACGAGAAAGCATCGCCCCCTCTTTGGAAAGTCCGGCGATGCGTGGACGTGAAGTTGCCGAACGCGAACGTGTACCAGAGCGTCCACGCTTGTCGCACAGCTCCCCTTCGACCACCGACGAGCTTCCTGTCGACGAACGACTCTCCCGGCACGGTGTGCAATGATCTTAATGCAGGAATCAACGGCCCCTGTGCAGACTATTCTGTTGTGAGTGCAGAGCTATCTTGCCGTCTTCGCAAGGTGACGACGTCACGTCGTGAGATGGCACGAAAATCAACTGCCAGGACACCTCGTAAAAGCGGTTGGCAAATGGACTTACTGCACGTTCAGATTAACGGCCTCACGTGCCCAGTCACCTTCGTCGTCTTGCACGACTGCTACAGAGACATTCTTCACGTCATGGAATTTTTTATGTAGCTTGGAGCGAGCTTTTTAGACCTCTCAGACTGTAGTAGGCAGTAGCCACATGCAGTGGCTAGGCCGTCTGCGTGGCTTGGCTTGGCTGCGCGGCGGTGCGCCCGCGTGATGCTCGCGGCGGCTGGCGGCGTCTCGTGCTCGTGCCGGGATTTGCTGGGCTGGAATAAAGCTGTCCGGTTGGCGTCTCAAAGCTCTCGTTTTCCTCAACCCAACATGGTGCCAGAAGTAACGGAATTCCCACAGTAAGCCCAGCCGGGGCTGCTTCCTCTCGCTCGAATACGAATCAACGGTGGCACGCGTCACAGCAGCGTCTACGGTCTGGACTACGCGGCCAGTACATGGCGTCCTTCGTCATTCAACCGCCCGAGGCCTTCTGCTTCACGTCTCCTGCTGACTGGCCGTGGTTCGAGCGTTTCTACATGGCCTCCGGTCTCTGCGACAAATCAGGGTCACATCAGGTCGCCCCCTCCTTTACTTGATGGGCGACCAGGCTGAGGACGTCTTCGCAACCTTCAAACTCTCCGGTGAGAACGCTCAGAATTTGGAAGTCGTCCTAAAGCAGTTCGACGGCTACTTCATACCGCGGAGCAACGTCATTTTTCAACGGGCTCGCTTCAACACGAGGGTCCAAAACGACGTCGAATCCGTGGAAGACTTCGTAACTACTCTTCACACGCTTTCCAACCAAAGTGAGTACGGCACCCTCCGAGAGGAACTGGTTCGAGACAGATTGGTCGTCGGCATTCAAGACCAGGAATTGTCAGCGAGACTCCAACTAGACGCTGATCTTACTCTTCAGAAGGCGCTTGAGAGTATCAGGCAGGTCGAAAGCGCTCGTCAGCCGCAAGCGGAGCTTCACACCGAAACGCTGACCGTCAACAAATTTGCATCAGGCAAACAGCAAGTCAGGCACCCCACGAACGCTGCTCACGTCAACGACGGCCGAGGGCACTTTGAATCAAGGCCACATCCGCGTCCAGCTGACAGCGTTCCGTCGTCGTGTCGTTGGTGTGGGAAAGAACGACACCCGCGTTCACTCTGCCCAGCGTGGACGCGGGTATGCAGGGGCTGCCACAAAAAGGGCCACTACGCGTCTGCATGTCACGCCGGGTTGACATCGTTGAAGCAACAGAACACGACAGCCAAGGTGGATTTCTCGAAACCGTCTCGTCCTTCGATACGTCGAAATGGGAGACAACCATCCTCGTGCAAGGCCAACCTGTCAAATTCAAGATTGACACAAGTGCCGAAGAATCTGTCCTCCCACCTACGACTTTCAGCATGCTCCGACATCAGCCTCTGTTGTCTGTAGCTCCTCGGAAGCTCTACGATCCTGATGGGAGGCTTCTCGCAGCCAAGCGCGTAGCGTGTCTTCAACTCGCCTACCGTGGACGTGAAACGCTCCAAGACGTCTACGTGCTGGAAGATGTCCACACTCCCTGACTCAGCAAACCCGCCATCAGAGACTTGCAGGTGCTAACCTTCGTCAGCGCCGTCGCAAAGAAGGTGAGCCCAAGTGACGAATTTCCTTCGTTGTTTCAAAGCCTCGGAAAGCTACTAAGAGCACACCACATTCACCTGTGCGAAGGTGCGAAACCATTTGTTTTGAGCACCCCTCGCTGCATGCCAATTCCACTCTACACGAAAACAAGGCTTGAACTGCAGCGAATGGATAATATTGGCGTCATTTCACCTGTTGATGAGCGGACTGAATGGTGTGCACCAATGGTGGTAGTCCAAAAACCAAACGGTGATGTTAGAATTTGCGTCGAGTTCACCGAGCTCAACCGTCACGTCCTACGAGAGTGGCATCCGAATCCCTCTGTTGAGCATACACTCGGCCTGCTCCATGGATCCAAGGTGTTTTCGAAGATGGATGCCCATTCAGGGTTCTGGCAGATACCACTCAGTGAAGGCAGCAAGAAGCTCACTACTTTCATCACGCCATTCAGGAGGTTTTCCTTCAACAGGCTTCCATTTGGCATCGCGTCCGCTCCCGAGTACTTCCAAAAGCAGAGGTCAAAAATTCTGGAAGTTGTCAGCAGAGTTGTGTGTCATATGGACGACATCCTTATCTGGGGCTCAGACGAAACAGAGCACGAGACACTCCGTACCGTTCTTCAACGACTAAGGCAGGTGTCACGCTAAACGAGAACAAGTGCCTGTTTAACGTCGACCAGCTCACGTTCTTGGGTCCCAAGCTTCACCAGCAAGGAATCAAACCGGGCGACAAAAAGGTTGAGGCCACCTTAAAAATGAACAGCCCCACCAACAAAAGCGAGCTGCAAAGGGTGCTCGGGATGGCAACCTATCTTGCCCGCTTTGTCCTCAACCTCAATGACGTGCTCCAAGCGCTCACTTGCTTGCTGTCAAAAAAGCAGGAATTTGTTTGGGACATTCCTCAGCAGCAAGCGTTTGACAAGTGGAAGCGACTACTTTCGTCTCGCCCAGTGCTAGGGGTGTACGACCCTGCAATGGATACAGTAGTCAGTGCAGACGCTTCTTCCTAAGGATTGGGGGCGGCGATTAGACAGAAAGAAGCCAGTGGCAAATTTACGGTCACTGTTATGCCTCCCAGCTTCTGACAGAGAAACGCTATGCGCAAATAGAGAAATAGGATCTTACCTTGGTTTGGGCTTGTGGAAAGCTCAGCGACTATCTCGTCGGCAAGTTCTTCTCACTCGAGACCGACCACAAGCTGCTGGTACCAATCTTTATGTCAAAGAGTCTTGATGACCTTACACCTCGACTACAGAGGCTCAAAATGAGGATGGTGCGGTATCAGTACGAGGTGGCGTACGTCCCTGGGAAAGACCTCCTCGCCGCTGACACGCTTTCCAGAGCGCCGCTTCAACAGACCGGTGACACCGAGCTAGCGGGCGACGTCGAAGCTTTCGTCCGCTGTGTGAGGACAACTCTTCCCATCAAACAGCATTGCCTTGAGTAGCTGAAAGAGTCCCAAAAATCAGATCGCGTGTGCTTATATCTCCGAGAACTCTGCAAGAAAAACTGGCCTTCCAGGCGGGATTTGCCCCTTGAGGTCAGACCTTTCTACGAGCCACATGGCCAACTCACCGTGCAGGACAATCTGCCACTCTACGCAGCCGGGGTGGTTGTCCCACTCACGTGCTGGAGCGAAATTCTGCGCCTTCTGCACGAAGGCCACTTCAGCATTACGAAGACGCAAGCTCGCGCCAAGGACACCGTTTGGTGGCCTACAGTGGCCAGACATCGCAACCACGATAAAACATTGTCCAGAATGTGTCAAGACGTCCAGCAACCGAAAAATGCCCCTTCGAAGCACCGAGTTTCCTTCAAGACCATGGGAGAGAGTTGCAATGCACCTGTTCTTCATTAGCCACTGGTGGTTAATCGTGACTGATTATTACTCCAGATATCCGGAACTGACTCCTCTAGAGAAGCTGTCACCTAGTACAGTGATCAATCACTGCAAATCAATTTTCGCCCGGCACGGCATTCCAGAGGTGGTAGTCTCCGATAATGGTCCGCAATTCTCGTCCTCCGACTTGGCTAAGTTTGCTCAAGAATACGGGTTCAAACACGTCACATCAAGCCCACAATACCCTCAAAGCAACGGACTCGCTGAGGCTGCGGTAAAAATCATCAAAACATCAATGAAGAAGACCCCAGACCCGTACCTGACCCTCTTTTCCTACAGGTCAACTCCATTGAAAAATGGCTACAGCCCCTCTGAACTATTGATGGCGAGGCGGTTGTGGACAGAGATTCCTCTGATTCCCGGAAGGCTTGTTCCCCGTTTGCCAGACGCCACTAAACTTCGGAATTTTGAAACCCAATACCGCGAACAGCAGCGAAGAGATTACGATAGACGACATGGCGTACGGCAACTTCCGATCCTTCTGGAAGGATATGAAGTAACATGCGCTGACGCCTCCCACCGGCACACCGGGTGTTGACGTTACGTCATTCCTCCACGATGTTGCTTTTCTCTCAGAGGAGATGTAGTAGGCAGTAGCCACATGCAGTGGCTAGGCCGTCTTCGTGGCTTGGCTTGGCTGCGCGGCGGTGCGCCCGCGTGAGGCTCGCGGCGGCTGGTGGGGTCTCGTGCTCGTGCCGGGATTCGCTGGGGCTGGAATAAAGCTGTCCGGTTGGCGTCTCAACACTCTCATTTTCCTCAAGCCAACACAGAGCACCGCCTCACGCTTCATGAACTTTGCCTTACCCCGACACAGAACCGTTTCCGAGACACGCGTCTCAGCGGACCACGTGACCTAACCGGCTGAGTCGAGCGTGTTTCTGCCTGTCGCGTCCGGACAGGTTCTGCTGAAGAGAAGCGTGCAGCTGCTTCTTGAACGGGGCCTTAGCGTTCCTAGGGGAGTCACGAAGCTTGACACTGGCTGCACCTGAGTACTGGTCACCAACTTTCAAAGCGCACCGCAGCACCGTACTAAGGGCACAATAATCGGCCACATCAAGTGCATTAGAGGTGTTGGGACTAGGTTAGCGAAATCGACGTTTCTGGCTTGGTGTCGTGCGCGAGGAAATAGATACGAAGTCGCGGGCTTAAGATGTCGAGCGTTATGAACAAAAGGTAGCGGGTTGTGGGCAGGAGGGAACGCATACATGTTGATGGTGCTCTTTATAAATAGAGCAAATGTGCGCTACATGCCCCCCCCCCCCCCCGAAATTAGTCTATGTTACAATGCCGCCTGAAGTAGCCGCCGAAGAGGGTCCTGAGGTCGAGGGTATCTGGGCGCCGGTTTAGAGCCGCGCAAGCTGCGGCTCTTCGGAGGTGGCGGCGCCGGTCGCGTTCTTTCCGTCGCTGGGAAGGCGTCCATGGAGTGGCGGCTTGGCCGTGTCGAGAACCAGACAGAACATAGCAGCCAGAATGGACGGCGTAAACAAAGTTCTTGTGTGGCCGCCGCAGAACGTAGGCTGGTGTGTATGAGCTGCACAAGAGGCGCTATACTGTAGCTCAGTGGCAAGCACTTTGGGCCAGACGTCCCGTTGACATTGTCACACGGGCAAAACATCTCCCCTATCGACACTGCGACACTGTCTGAAAGTCCTCGCTCTCCGCTCACTCATTAGCAAACGGCACATTACCGAAACCCTGCAGACGAGAGGGACAAGCTGATCACTATGATTGCCGGCTTCCCCAACTGCTTCTCCGCGTCACCCTGAGTTCGCCAGATGACAACTGCCAGGTACAAAGTCATTACCGATGACACTGTTCACCCTCTTCGTCAGTTGCTTTATCAGCTTTGTTTAAAAGAACGCGACATTACACACAAACAAGTGTGCAAATGTTGGTTCACTATATTCTGCGCTGTCAGTATTTAAATGAGAGGAGTTATGGTAACGCATCAACCGATTAATTGCAGCCTCTTGTAAAAAGCCCATTTTACTGTCCTGAATATGTATGCATCGCACGGGACAGGAGCATAAGTGACCCTAACAGCTGCATAGGTAAATTACAAAGCTGCGCAAGAAAATATAGTGATTAACTTTAATGTGAATAAAGCCCCGAATGCTGACGTGCACGTCCGATTGCATCGTAAACGCAGTTTCATTAACATTAATGCTTTTCCAACAACGCACACGACAACCTGGCGAGAAAAAAAACAACTAAGATGCACACAGCTTTCGTCTGTTGCGAAACTAATTACTTATTGAAGCTCCCAACAATAATCTGGCTATTACGGACAGATTCTCGGAAAATTCTTCGACACTTTTTTTCTCAGGACGGCCAAAAATTCGTGTGAACACGGAAGACACCGAATGCCACTTACACGCGCGCTCCTTCGCTATGCGCCCAGCTTCGCGGATACTAGGCAAGAGGGTTAGGAGAGAGTGGCCCAAAACGCCAAAAAAAAAAAGGAAGAACGAAAGACGCGGCCAGCGAGCCGCCACAACGAGCACGTCACACGGTCGCCGCTGCGCAGCTGGATACACAGGAAGAGCGGAAATTGATCGGCGTTAGGAGAACCTGCAACGGAACGCTTTCCCCCTCAGTTCCCAGGTGTTAAGCCGAGGATGAAAACGCGGCGCAGAGGGAGGGTGGCTGCAGCCGATAATAAGGGGCAATTAAATCACGCCCACCGCACGTTCCCTCCAGGCCACGTCCCCTCTCTTCGGCTTGGCTTTCATTTTCTGCCCCGCTGCTTAATGAGGGGCGCAAAGCATCGCCAAATCTAATGAAGTGCACGAACAGCGCCCGGCCTTTTCCTGGCCAGCCCGCCGCTCCCGCCACGCGGCAACCTGTAACGTCGAGCGCACGATCGAAAAAACGGCGATGCGACGTGCCTGCCAGGATGCACCGCTTCCATTTCATGTTCTCCGGCTCGGAAAGCCAAGCACTAGTAGCGCAGACGCAACACTGATTCTGTTCAGAACACTACTCGCCCCAACAGCAGGAGCTGACGGCAATGAAGGCGCGATAACGATGCCGCGCACCAAAGGCGGTCCGCGCCTTTTTCTTCTGCAGACGAAGCACAGCTCATTGAGCACGAAACGTGTGAAAGCAGGAGCTTGTCTTGTTCCTTTGGTGCCTCCAACCGTGGCTCCCACCGATTATTAGAAAGCCAAATCCAATTGAGAAGCTGGCCGGCTAAACCTCAGAAGCGAGCTGTTGTGTCCACCAATGCTTTATGCATTCTCCCACATGTGTGCACAGGGACGTTTCAGTAGCAGCCTACACCAATGCTGCTGCTGCCGGACGCCTAAAGCTCAGCCATGCCGACAGCTATCAACATTGCGAAAGAAAGCAAGCGAAATTTAAATTCAAGCGTTCTTCGGTGATCATCATTTTGTTTCAAAAGGTCAGGTAGTGTCATTTTAGCGGGGGAATAAAACTGCGCAACCATCTGTGAGCAGTTTGCCTCGGACGTGCCTACGCCTTATGCTTTTCGACGGATGCAAAGAAATCAAATTGCTCTAAAAAAAAAAAACAAAGCAGTGGCGAAGCAAAATTGTTCCGCTAGTGACTGCCAAAGCCATGAGTGCCCACAAAGCTGCTGAACGCTTTTTTCCCAAAAGAAAGTTTTGCTAGTTTGGTTTATGGTCCAAGGAGGTTTAACGTCCCACGGCGACTCAGGCTATGAGGGACGCTGTTTTGAAGGGGTCCGGAAATTTCAACCACCTGGGGTTCTCTAGTGTGACTGACACTGACACCGCACAGTACACGGGCCTCTAGAATTACGCCTTTATCAAAATTCGACCGCCGCGGCCGGGATCAAAGCCGCGTCTTTCGGGTCAACAGCCGAGCGCCATTACCACTGCGCCACCGCGGCGGCAAAAGGTTTGCTAGTGCCCTACATATTTTCCGGGAGGGTACTGCGGTCCATCTAGTTGCAGAAATCCTTCTTGCGATGGATGGGTCCGAGGCCTTTGGTCACAAATGGATAATTGCTATCGCTGCGTACACGCCCCTAAAAAGGTATGGACAGCGAATCTGCAGCTTTTGTTTTTCGGTGATCGGCAGAACTGAACTGGCCCCAATGTGCTTTAGATAACCTATGACAGCACTTCTGGAGCTTCGGTGTCCAACGGCTGTGACACGAAAATTCAGGGCAACGAACCGCCGCGAACCAAGCAAGCTCGCAGGAGACCGAGTAGCGAAAGCGGGACGTGCCTTGAAACTGAAAGAGGAAAAGAGTTATGTTATAGAAGGCCGACTCGAACATATCGGCTCACTTTTCCCAGGTCCCTGCGCACTGCTCTCGGCGAAAAGTACACAAGCTGAAGACTTGGTGTCCACACTCCTTGCGTGCGCTCGTCCCATCGAAGGAAGTTTCAACCTGCCGGAGGTTACTGTAACGTACGCAAAAGCCGATCTAGGATAGTTTGGTGAATTTTTGTTTTTCATCGCTCATAAAATGAGGTAAAGCGCTGCAAAAGCGGCGCCGTGGCGTCCAGAAGATAATATTAGGGATAAATTTCAAGCCTTATGCTAAGCTTTATTACAGATAAGCCGCGCGGCAGTACCAGATATCCGTCTGCTGCTACATCTGGATGCACTAGCCCAGAGAAGCGGGCATTTTGTACTGATTTCTGCGCGGTAAATTCTGCAAATGCTTCCCTCCAGCACTGAAGAATAACTACAAGAAAATCTAACTAAAGTAAGAACAGAAAAAATAGAGGCGATACGGCGAGCAGAAGACGGTGCGATAAAACAAGACACCAAAGAAAGGAGAAACGTAGAGAAGTAAATAAGAAAGTAACAAAGACACGACCAGACACGAGATGTGCACAAGTTGATCCTTGATCGAATGGCGCGCTCGGAACAGAGCGGCGTCGGCCTGACGTCTCCGAGATCGATAGCACAGTGCGGCACGTGACGATGGGCCCCGCATTTGCATAGCAGCGAGTTTCAGAGCAGAGGGCCGTGTTTGCAGGCGCCGAATTGGGCGCCTGATCTGCGCGCTGCTGCTCCGCTGCTTCGATCGCTCATTAGACGACAGGCCGCTTCACTCAATACGGCCTCGCCGACGCACCGCTGGACCGCCGTCGGTGCTTTGACAAATTTGGCTGCCTACTAATGGTTATCTGTGCATCTTAGTGTGCTGCCTTGGGAAGATTTATGTGTTCAACTGCGCTATATATAGCACGTGTAATCGCGATTTCTGTTTTCTAACTGTTCGTTCGGTATATCTGCACAAAGCCTAGCATAGCTCTGTGCACTACTCCAACCCCCCTTCCCCTCAAATGTGTAAATGTGGAAAGTTTATTTCCCAGAAGTCAGGCATCTGGATGCCAGGCAAGTCCGGCGTAGTGGCTCGTAAGACAACCTAGAGAACACTGTGGAAAAAGCCGACGTCAAAGTGCTGTTCACTCCTCTCCACAAGCTTAACAAAGTTTGGAAGCTCACGAAGCTCCACGCTTGTCAGAAAAACAAATGGGGTTTCAAACGCCAAAGAGTCCTCGTTGAGTGCACAGATTGCGTTCTCCATTGCTTCCCGCTGTTTTGTGGCAATAAGAATGTGGGAGAGACTGTGCAATGTATCAAAGAATACATGGCTGCGCGCGCACATTAACGTCAGAAATTCGACCTGAGGTCTTCTGGCCTTCCAATTCAAAAAGTGCCGCGACTGTGTTTGGTTTCTATCAGTGCCATGTCAATGAATGACCTTTGGAAATAATTGCGCACACACACGACAGGACATGAAAGGGGGCACACAAAGGAGCCAAATTCAACTGGATTTCTTGTGATGCATGTTTTCACAATTAGGATAATCATGTACAAAAAAACGTCAGTGCCACACGGGCAGAAAACCAAATGCGACCCTGTCACATTAGTTCCCATCCAAGAATTTCAATTCTTTATCCAGCAAAGCAGCTACCGCGGAGGTTCAGAGGTTATGGCGCTCCGCTGCTGACCCGAAAGACGCGGGTTTGATCCCAGCTGCGGCGATCGAATTTCGATGGGGGCGAAATTCTGGAGGCCAGTGTACTGTACGATGTCAGTGCACGTTAAAGAACCCCAGGTGGTCGAAATTTCCGGAGCCCTTCACTACAGTATTCCTCATAGCCTGAGTCGCTTTGGGACGTTAGACCCTCACAAACCGAACAAAACCAGTACCGAGTGAGCCGTGTTTTAAAATTTCCAAAATCTGCATTCTAGTTCAAAATATAGAACATCAAAAATGCGCATTCGAAGGCTCGTTGCGTTGGCTTTCCTGGATTGCGTATTTATAAAAATGGCATTGCTGCGCGTGGTGTCGCCGCGGAAATCAAGCCGACTTCTGCATCATCAAATAGGTAAACGAAGTTCGCATTTGATGCAGAAAGAGGGAAGCGACGCCATTTTATAAAAATACAATGCGGGAAAGCCAACTGAACGAGCCTTCAAATGCGTATTTTTCGCGTTCGGTATTTCGAACTAGAATCGCAAATAACGAAATTTAAAAACAGGGCTCACCCTCGGTGGTGAAGGTTTTTAATTTAGCAATATAGCCCTCCCCATAAAATTGAAAGAAAAGAAAATGTGTCGCAGGTGTTTAGTTAATCGTCTATATATATAGCCCTATCAGGTAAGTAATGTCCGCCTTTCTGTGTAATTTATTGTGCACAAACCGCTCCGACGTATCTCTCACAGTTTTTTTTAATAAAGATCTTTAACTGTTAAAAGAAATCAACGTCTAGATTACACTACGCAAAGCAGGCATTATTTCCTCACTATAATAATAATAATAATAATAATAATAATAATTGGTTTTTGGGGAAAGGAAATGGCGCAGTATCTGTCTCATATATCTTTGGACACCTGAACCGCGCCGTAAGGGAAGGGATAAAGGAGGGAGTGAAAGAAGAAAGGAAGAATAGGTGCCGTAGTGGAGGACTCCGGAATAATTTCGACCACCTGGGGATCTTTAACGTGCACTGACATCGCACAGCACACGGGCGCCTTAGCGTTTTTCCTCCATAAAAACGCAGCCGCCGCGGTCGGGTTCGAACCCGGGAACTTCGGATCAGTAGTCGAGCGCCCTAACCACTGAGCCACCGCGGCGGGGCATTCCTCACTATTCAGAATCACTTTTTCGCAAATCCGACCGCCCTGAGAAAAGGAATGGCAGCAGCTCGAATTATTGCTGTGCCTGGAGCTAACGGTTCGGGTGCTTCGTGCAGCAGAGAAATCAACACCTCTTTTAGTCATTCTTCTGAAACGCACCGCTTATCCCATAGAAAACCGCCCTCGGTAGGCGCGCACGTCAATCCCACACGAATTCATGCTCTTTAGTGGTTGGCATCCTTTGGAATGGGGTGACACATTTCGCCAGAGAGGTCGAAGAGGCACCCCACTTCACTGGTCAGAACATCACATGCGACAGACACACGACACAGGCAGTCGTCCAAGCGACGACTCTGTCCGCACTACGAGGAAAGACGTGGCTGCAGCGGGGGCTGCTGGCGCCGTGGAAGCCAGCGACGTCACGCGGCAGTGATCCATCCGGATATTGGGTTATTCATTACCCTGTTCTGAGTCTAAGGTACTTCCACTTTTGTCTGTACATTAAAAGTACAAAAATTTAAACATTCAAGCTCCGCGTTAAGGGTGTGACGTTATAGCTTCAGTGGATCACTTCAACAGCCTTGAGACCTCTTTGCGTATGACTGCGCATAAACAGATGTTTATTGAGTGGAAGGGCACAGTAGTCGGACGGAAAAATGAATTCCTGGCCTGCTACTCCGCAATGGGGAAGAGGAGAAGAAAGAGGGTCGTGATGGGTGGTTATGTAGTGAGAAGAGAGATGAAAATATTGTAATGGAGATGCAGGCACATTTGTTGCGACCACAATCGCGAGTCGAGGCCTGTGTCGCTCAAAAAGCGTGAAAACCGCCGCGCTGCCTGCACAGCTTTCCAAGTCTGGGGACAAGCGCCCAGCCGTAAGTCATCTAGGAATGACCTGTTGTCGAAACGCTTCACGGAAGCGGCCAACGTTAGTATTTAGCGCGCATATACTGGACACATCACGAGTACATGCTCCACTGTCCCAATTATGTCACGAGTGGAACAGTCTACGGAATTCGCTAGCCCAACTAACTGTAAGTGTATACTTTCGCTTGAATGCGATATCTAAAGGGAGTCTATGCAGCAACCATGCATGAGGACGCAGAATTCCACGCGGAGCAAAAAATAGCGATTCTTTTAAGGCGCATGTGCCAAGTGTCTTGCTGGGCTCAACATCTCGCCGTCGCCCTCCTAATAAAGCCCGGAAGAAGACAAATGATGTCCGGTCTAGAGAAAGGCACAGCTGTAAACAGGCGCCCTTTGCTTCAGCATCGGCCACAGGCGGGGTTTGTGATATCCAGATTGCTGTTCCCCAGTAACCTATCGCGACCAATCATTAAGTGCCACATGCTACAGTGGGCAGGTTGTGTTGACATCACCACGTTACCAAGGTGGTAGATGGGCCACCTGCTTTCTCGCTCACAACGCCGACACCGTAAGTGCCGGATTTTCCGAAAAATGGGAGCCTTGACGCTGTCGCGTTAGTAACACCGCCCTGGAACACAAAGTGTTACAACCCCATCTTACGAGTCATCATCGCGGGGTTCCTCCGCACCGGTACTCATCTGAATTTGTTTCTTCTTCGCACCTGCAACCCACCGCGCCGCCTCCATCGCACCTGGGACACGCTCGAGGAGTGCGCCTACGTATGCCTCTCTTTGTAGGAGAGAAATAAGCGTCGTGACCGCTCAGTCCGAAATGCGTCCAGGCTCGTTGTAGGAGGAGAGCATACTCACGGGGGCACCTGTAGAGCTTGTTGGTCTGCGAGATGTCGCCCGCCGAGAGGCGCACGCGCTGGCCGATCTCAGGGCGGCGCCGCGTAGCCGCGTCCTCCTGCGGCAGGATGGTGTCCAGGTGGGTGCTCTTGGAGAACGTGTTGCGCGCGTAGTGCATGATCGAGTCGAAATCGTACGCCAGGCCCAGCGAGTTGACCTGCGCACACGCGGCTGTAAGCGACTGACAGTGGGAGGCTCATTACTTAAAATCTTCTCAGCCATCATCGACATTCAATCTTGCACTGGCAATTCTAATTGCGGTTCCACGTACCATAGATACCCGGAACTTGCTTCGTGGCGCCACTACCGCAGTGCATTCGAACCAAACTTTTAGTGTTCCTAATTGCGGCTCATATGTTCATACACTGTGCTCATTTGTACAAGGAAGCATTTTTTAGAACCAGCTGAGTAACAGATCATGTGCGGCTGCAGGATGTGAGATGATTAATAAATGTGATGGAGAGGTTAAACGGCTAAAAAAACGCTATGGGATAGAAATTGCCGCGTAAAAATATGAATGGCTAACAGTGATTAGAACTAGAGCACTTTACTGGCAGAGCACAACAGCTGAACCTCACTATAACAAAGCAATTTATAACCGAATAATGGACAAAAAAAGGAACAGCAGTTCTTTTTGGCAGCCCCTAAAGAAACCCGTGCTTTCGGTATTCCGTAAACCTAACAAACCTCCAGTGAACCGTACTGCTGGCGCTTTCGCGTTCAGCATGGCAATTTGTAACGGAGCCGAACATTTCCTTACCGATTCCACCTCATGTGTTTGCAGGGTTCCATGGCTCCACTCACAGTACATTTTCCCTTTCTGAAGCATGATGGCATGACTACAACAGTTGGGCGGTGCGCCTGGTTTCACACGACCAAACAATATTCGGTTGACCAGAAGGCCTTCGTTCTAACGTAGACACGACTGTCATGTGGAGAAGTGTTTTGGACCCCGTGCTCGTGAGCTGCGCGGCGAAGACAGGGAAAACAGGTATTGTAGAATAAATGGCCTCCGCGCGCACTCTTGTCCGCATAGGCTTCAGAACAAGAGAAAAACCGAGCTGAATATTCTGAATGGATCGTCTACGACATAATTCCTCCCCGTTTCTTAGGCTCTGAAGCCCAGGAAAGACCTGGCAAGGTTCGGTCGGTGTACGTGTAATTCGCCATTAGGTTGGGCGCTCCGTGCACACATCGGGGGCACACTAAGCGCCGGTTTTGTTGCCCTCGGCATACAAAGCGCCAGGTAAGCCCGGTGGTATGCGACAGTTGCAATGAATGTCACGAAACGCTATAACGAAACACAGGCTGTAACGGAGACATTGCGGGCCCCTTCGACTTGATTATAACGGTGCTTCACTGTATTTCACAGTCGTTATGCTCAGGCTTGAAACACTTGAGGACCAAAGTCACGTAAGTTCATTAAAAAACTTTGGAGATGCTTCAGCTTTGCCTTTAAGAGCAGAACGCGATAGGCCTTTACTTCCCTATAATTACCTAATTACTAATTAGCATGCACATAATTACCCATGTAAGTACGCATTACCGCATGTGTCTAAGACACTTCACTATGTCAAAGACCCTTAGCGGATTCACTAGGTGCACCTGTATTCAGCTTGAACCAACGAGCTTCCGTGACCTACGGGTAGCGTGCCCTTCTCGCATTCCCCCCCCCCCCCCCCCCCCGCAAATTATCCCAGTTTTCTTTTCATCTCAATTTGGTTTTGCTTAGATTCTTGAATGGCACTAATTTTTTTGTTGCACCAGGATTCCCCCCCCCCCCCCCCCCTGCTAACGACGCCGGCTTTCTTTCTGTAACACGGGACGCTATCACAGTAAGGCCATTTTCGAGGCACAGCAGCATGTCGCGCTAAAGCGGGCTGCTGAACGCGTGGCGCCTCTGTTTTCCAGGCCCACGCATACAGACGGTCTGCCGCCGCGATGCGTGCCTAATAGCACAAACGGGGCATTCCTCGCCTCAGTGAAGTGCTCCTCCCGCTGCAGCCACGGTCCCGGTGTGCTTGAAGCGTTTGCCAAAGACTGCATGTGCGGCTGGCGCTCTGAGCAGGAGCATTGGCAATGACAGCAAGGATTTACGTTACAATGCCGCGGTGTAAGCAGCACGCAGCTCACACAAGTGCTACTCCAAAAACGCCAACGTACTTTCAACATATATTCGGTGTGTGCGTGAGCGTATGCACGGGCCTAGTTAAACTATGGCGAGGCGAAAACGGCCTGAATGCTGACCATATTTTTCCCTTGTGTTCTTCAGGTTAGGTATGCCTATTGCGTGAAAACTAGGTACGTTGTTGTTTTGCCAAGCTCACAAACCTATTTATGTATGATGTACAATTGTTTGCTTGTCTGCAAACAGTTGCTTTGTCGCGACATTTAATCGAATCCTGGACTGAGTACTGGCGATATGCTAACGAATATTCTTGGGGCAGACTGCAATACTTAAGGGTACTGGCGAATTGAAACCGCACACGTCTGTTTTTGGGTGCAGCAACAAATGCCCTCAGTGGTAAAATCATATACCCGCCACGGTGGCTTAGTGGTTAAGGCACTCGTCTACTGAGCCGGAGTTCTAACCCGGGTTCGAACCCGACCGCGGCGGCCGCGTTTCGATCGAGGCGAAACGCAAAAGGCGCCAATGTGCTGTGCGATGTCAGTGTACGTTAAAAATCCCCAGGTGGGCGAAATTATTCCGGACACCTCCACTACAGCACCTCTTTGTTCCTTTCTTCTTTCACTCTCTCCTTAATCCCTTGCCTTACGATGCGGTTCAGGTGTCCACTGAGATTTGTGAGACAGTTACTGCGCCATTTCCTTTTTCCAAAAATCAATTTTCTGAAATCAGACAAGCCTGTGCAGTCCGCGAGCTGCTCATGCAAAACTCATCGCCTAGATGGTCCTTTGCGCCAACTTCCTTTTTGAGTAACACAAGATATGAAAAACTTGTTGAGATTGAAGACCGTAATCAGCGGTCCAATCCGGTGGTTTATGGTCTACAAGGGCCTGAAAATGAAACAATACCTCACCTTAATAGTCAAGTAATCGGTGACATGCTCGATCAGAAGTGTAACTCAGTTGGACGAATTCACAGATTGGGTTGAAAGGTAATTTCAATCCGTGCTGTAATTTTGCATCTGCAGGATCATAAGGAAAACCAAGGGTACTCAAGAATGCAAAGCAATTAAAGAACACCAAAAATGACAATTCACGCCGTACATATCGAAGGCGGAGATTTCTGTGAAGAAGCGCTAAGGGTGATAAAAGCCAGCGGACAGAGTGTTTTCTGTTGAATGATAAGTTGCGGATTGACAAAGATACGTTTGCCTGGAAAGATAGTAAACGCACGCGAATTCCTCACGGGAGTGCGCTCGACAAGGTTCCTGCCCTGCACCGTAGTATTAGCGCGTGCTAAACATCAAGGAGTATCGTGAACAAGATCGACTCGTTTGAAACTGTTCTGCTATAGCATGCATGACCCTCATGCCAGTGTAGACGCTGAAAGGTGGCTTCAGAAAGAGGTAAGCGACCAAGATGTAGGCAAGACAGATCCTCTTATGGCGGCCGTGCTCGCATTGTCCTTGGCAATGGTGTTTAAGCGGCGTTGTAAGAGCAAGTACATGAGAGCCTCCGGGTAGCCCATGGTGTACACTTCTAGCTACTGTTTGCTGAATACCGTTCGCCTTCCACGACCGTAGATTTTTCAGACAAATCGCATGACTATTTTACCGAATAGAGTGTAAGTTGCTTCAACCTACCTGGCACTCTTCGACCTGGCATGTGATCGAATTCACTCTGACTTGTGATCTTGCACAAGCAATTGATATTTCAACCAGAGCGCAGGAACGTTATCCTCCGTATTAGACTTTATTTTTCATAGAAGATAACTGTATGACGTTAACATCACAGTTGAAGATGGTGTGCCCGACTATAAGCTTGTAGTTCTTACATGAAGAATGCGTGCAGTTAATAACACGAGTGCTGGAAACTGGATGACTGTTAAATATATTACAAGGGCTAACGAAGCGTCCGTTCTTTATTACCTCGAATTTTTCTTAGGTAACTTATGCGGGAACTGTTGTAATAATCTGTGGAATAAATATAAATTTCCTATCACTGTTTGCGCACAACTCTATTTCGAGTAAAATTGCCCGTGAAGTAATTAATTTATTAACTAATAATTAAACACGCTTAGCAAGCTCACAATAAATAATTTAGCACTTAGAAACGTCAGGCATATGCTGCCAGAAAAACTTTGCGTTAGTAAGCAGTTCTATTCTTATACACATTACCGCAGTTCATCAGGTGCGATCATGCCAAACTTTGGCGTCATCAGAACTTTGAAGCACGTAAAACGGTCGATCACGTCAAGACTGGCAAAAAAACTGTTCGCCACAGCAGCACAGACCCGCGGAAGTTAATCTTTTTTTTTTTCAGTCTATCTTTTCAGATTCCGGTCTCGGCCTATTTACTATAATACCACAAGTAGTATAAACACGGAATTCATAACATATGAGGGTATACCGTCAATGCTCTTCAGTCTGAAATCAAGATCATCGTGCGGCCCTGAAGATATTCCTAACGTTTTCCTGCATCGTTACGCCGAATCACTAAAGCAGATTCTTGCAGTAATCTTTCGGTTATCGTTTTCTAGTGGTGTAATCCCCTTTTACTGGAGGTTCGCACGTGTCGTGTCAGAATTTAGGAATAGGAACCGCACTCAGTTCACAACTACCACTCGATATTCCTCAACAGCACGTCATGCAAACTCACAGAACATAACATAGGACGACGCGACTGGTGGCCGCGTGTATAGGAAGACGCGAACAGGTTCAGGCGAACGGTACTGACTGAGCTCTGAGCTCCGGCACACGTACTCAATCATCTCGAGGTCCTCGTTCGACCCAGTGGCGTTCGTCCTGTTCATCGCTGCCCCGACGGCTCTGCTCTGCTGGGAACGATCGGCTAAGTTTCGGGTGGCTGATTGTGGCATTTTCTCTCTGCGTCTTTGCGCGGTAAGGCAGTAAGCCCGGTCTATGTCCACCCAGTCTCCCGGCCAGGGGAGTTCCCTCTGGTCGGCTTCTCTGTACACTGATCTCCTACCGTTGGAAGCTCTTTTGCGCAGTGGTGTCGGCAGTATCCCTGTCGCGCTGGTGCCTAAGGATGGTGGTGCTATCAAGATGAACAACCCTGGTGCTGTTCGGGCTGCTGTCCAGTCGGCGACTTCTCATTATGAGTCAATCTCAGAGGTTCGCCAGTTTGGACGCGGCGGGATTCTGTGCAGATCGCCAGACCTCGCCTGTGTAAGAGATTTACTAAACTCCTCATCCTTTGCCTCCCTTCGGGTAAGTTCCTTCATCCCTTCACATCTGGCGTGCACGAAAGGTATTGTACGAGGCGTAGACTCTTCCCTGTCTCCGGCAGAGACTCTTGAGCTTCTGTCGGCTGCAGGTGTTGTTGCTGTGCACCGCTGTAGCCGGGTTGTAAACAATGTGCGGATGCCCACTGAATCAGCGATTGCTACCTTTGCCGGCACTTCCTGCCCCTCTGAAATCAAGGCACGACCTCTAATTTTTCGGGTAGACCCATTATCATCTCGGCCTCTGCAGTGTAACAACTGCTGGCGCTATGGCCATAGCGCCGGCGGTTGCAAATCCAACTTGAGGTGTTGTAACTGTGGGGATGGTCATTCAAGGAGCACCTGCACTGAGAAGAATGAGAAGTGTTGCCTTTGCGGTGGTGCTCAGTCTGCAAACTACTCAAGTTGTCCCTCTCGAGCTCAGGAAATTCAAATTCTGGAAATAATTGACAGGAAACGCTGTTCGCGCCATGACGCTATTTCAGAGGTCTAAGAACGTGCCCACGGTTATGCCGGTGTGACCGCTCGGCAAGGTGTCATGTTAGACTCAACGCTGTCCCAGGCAATTGCGGCTGCTGTGGAGGCTTCGATGTCTAAAATGGTAGAAAAGATTGTCGCAAGTGTGTCGGAGTGCCTTACAAATGTTCTAGCGACTCAGATTACACATGCCGTGCAGGCTAGTTTGGCACCTCTTTCGACAGCAATTCCCTCTCCTCTTATCCGGTCTCCAATTCCAGTAGCATCACAACCCCAGGAACAAACTTCTGTCCCCTCCGCTGTACCTACCTCGGGTACTTCGAGGGATGTTGACATAATGTATGATTCCGAGATGGTGGAGCCTGATGCGCGGCTTCTTAAGCGCAGTGGGTCCCCCATGTCTCATTCGTTGTCTTCTCTGGGCACCCAGCCCAAATCAAAGAAAAAGAAGCTTGGCACTAAACCCAAGGATACCATTTTGGAGCAGGCAGTTGCTGCTGCTAGACTTTCGCAACCATAGCGTCGTTGCGAGTTCTGCAGTGGAACTGTCGCTCTATTTTTTCCGCTTCCACAGATTTACACTGCCTATCTACTCAGCTTAATCCGGAGGTCATAATTCTGCAAGAAACGTGGCTTTCAACCGACAAACATTTTCATATAAAAAATTACCGTTCATTTCGCCTAGACCGCCAGTCAAGAGGCGGGGGTTTACTAACTTTAGTCTCTTCAAAATTTTGCCACAGGGCTGTGGTATCTTTTCAACAAATGTCTCCTGACTGTGAGATTTTGGCAATAGACTTTGCGCTTCCTGGGTGCTCTCCATTTTCAATAGCAAATTGTTATTTCCCCAATGGAGTCCAGGATGTTAGACCTCTGGACGTTTTACTCGTAAACTGTAAAAACCCAGTTCTCGTGGCTGGGGACTTCAATTCTCACCATGTGTCTTGGGGTTTTAGGACTAATACATGCGGCAAGCGCCTTTGGGACTGGGTTTCTGATCACAACCTGATGTGCTTAAATTCAGGATCGGCCACTTATCTTCGCTCACACACTCAATCTGTTTTAGATCTCACGTTCATTAATGCTGGAATTGGCGTAACGAATTGGTCGACAGTTGATAGCGGCACCTCAAGTGATCATATACCTATTCATTTTGATATCATATGTCGTGTTACGCCAGCGTCTTCTCAGTTGCGGTCACATGTAAATTATGACAGATTTCAGACGGCGTTGCGCTCTGCCCTTGCTCCAGTGTCTAACATCGCCGAGGTCCACCAGTCAGCAAGCATATGTCTGGCTATTGAGGAAAGCCGTAAAAAGTCGGAGTTCCTGGTGAGGCCAACAAAAGGGAATTCTTCTAACTGGTGGAATGCGGACTGTACAAGAGATTACAGGCGGAGGAAGGCAGCATGGAAAAAGCTTCTTCATAACCAATGTCCGAATAACTGGAGTGATTATAAATTTATTGCAGCCACCTTTAAACGCACAGTTTCTCGCGCAAAGGAAAAATATGACTCAGAACACTTCGATTATCTTTCAAAGGCGGGCAACCGACGTGCACTATTCGGTTTTCTACGGTCTAGGAAACAGCTCATGTCCTCTCATAATTTTCAGTCATTAGTTATGTCACCTGTAGAAGCTATCCAGGCGGTTGAATTAATTGCCACAGGCCTGCAAAAGCGGTTCTCGTCTTTACTACCTTTGCGGCCATTGTTGTTTGCACCAGTCGTGCCAAATGATAATGCCTCACAAGTAAATCTACCAGAGCTTTCACAAGTTGTCCAGAGATTGCCCGCTGCTGCTCCTGGTCCTGATGGTGTTACCACAAAGATGCTCAAGATTCTATTTGAAGAGTCTCCCAACTCCTTATTGCACCTAATAAACTACTCTCTCAAACACGCTTGGATACCTTCTGAGTGGAAGCTGTCCAATGTGATCCCTTTACTTAAAAATCAGGGTGGAGGCTATGAATTGGATAATATTAGGCCAATTTCTTTAACATCAAACGTGGTAAAGTTGATAGAAAGGGTGTTATTAATTCGGGTGTCAGCCATTGTGGACCGCAAAAGTATACTCAGCCCGTGCCAACTTGGTTTCCGGCCACGGTGTTCGATATGGAATGTATGTACATGCTGATCTTGAGAGCAGAATTCTCCTTGCTCGTCGTCAACGCCTGGTCGCGGTTTTGGTTACGTTAGATGTCGCCAAAGCTCACGACAGTGTAGAACACTCCATCCTGATACATAGGCTACAGTCTCTTCGATTTCCAGATTATATAGTTGCATGGATATGTGCATTTCTTCATAACAGAGAATTCTTTTGCGTCCATATTGGTGTTCATTCAGAGAGGTATAGACAAACGCGAGGTGTACCGCAAGGAGCTGTTCTTTCTCCTGTGCTCTTTAATATTCTGTTAAGCTCAATTCCTCTCCACCGCCATGTACGCACTTACGTCTATGCGGACGACATTGCGTTTTTTGCTGCTGCGCCGGATATACATTCTCTGTATGGTCTGTTGCAGTCATATTTGAATACACTTGAGCACTGGTTGAGCGCATTACACCTGAAGTTAAATGTTGGCAAGTGCGCCACTCTTGTTTTCCCTCTATTCACTCCTGTAGTGGTCTCTCTCACTTGCCAGTTAAAAATAATACCGCAGGTTCAATCCCTAAAATATCTAGGGGTCATTTATGACAACAAACTCACCTGGCGATTTCACACTGACCATGTCGCGGCGAAAGGGGCTCGTGCCGTGGGCATGTTACGGAGATTATGTCATCACCGGTACGGCATGCGCAGAGATGCACTATTAATGATCTACATAATGTATGTCAGGCCAATTTTAGAATTTGGATCAGTGTTGTTTTCAGGCTCGGCTACATATAAACTTCGCCCTCTCGTCCTTTTAGAGAGAGAAGCACTTCGCATGTGCCTCGGCCTTCCAAAATTTGTGGCTATCAATGTGCTGTACCTTGAAGCCCGCATTCCGTCTCTCTTATCACAACTTCAATTTTTAACTGTGCAAACTTACCTCAAGATCTATGAATCCCATTTCCACCGTTCCCAAAGCATTTTCTGTTCTCAGCCGACCTCCTTTTTTGGTGTCCCCTGGTCTCGTTTCAATTCCCCTCAGGTAGTGTTTGTGCAAAGATTACTTCAGCCTGTAGATGTAAACATTTATGATATCCTTCCTGCGCTTCGCAATGGGCCCGCTATCCACATTGTTTTCGACGACATATTCCCAAAAAATGCAAAACTTTTGCCACCGAGTATTCTAAATGGTCTTCTAGAAGATCATCTGAGGACCCTACCTACAGATATAGCAATAGCCACTGATTCATCGCAATGCAATGAAAAAGCAGGTGTGGGAATATTTTGCTCGCATTTAGACTGGTCCTTTTCTCTGCGCCTTCCAGATTTCACCCCTATTTTTCAAGCAGAGTTTCTAGCAGTTGTACTTGCTCTACGCAAGCTAGACCCCTCTATTACAGCAGTAGCAGTAATTACTGATTCTTTACCTTTGTGTTCGTCCCTCGCTGCACATGTTGACGGTCCCATTTTATCAACTTTCTTATCCCTACTTCCTCCGCATTTGAGCCTTGTTCATTTAGTATGGGTTCCCGGTCACAGCAGTGTGACAGTAAATGAGATTGCTGATAATCTCGCAAAGGCTTCCCTCAGCGGCCCCGTGTTGCCAATCATCTCGGCTACAGCCTATATTACAGCATCTAGATTTCGGCGACGTGCGTTTTTAAGCACGCAAGACACATCACTTTTAACATCGGCGGATTATGAGCACCTTAAATATTATTGGAACAGGAAAATTTGTTGCTCTCGGCAGCTTGAAGTATCACTGACGAGGCTGCGCTGCCGCATCCCCCCTCTAAATTTCTATTTACACAAGTCGGATTTTGGCGCTCTCTCCCCTTTGTGCATTTTGCCGTGAGCCTGAATCTAGTGAACATTTTTGGCTGTATTGTCGCCGATTCAACTCTCTGAGAAGACGGTTGCTGGAGGAGCCCTTGCAGAATCTTGGCCTTAGTTTGAGCAGCCAGCTCTTGCTATCATTTGGCGCCACCACATTTGGGTTCAGCCACAGATCTGTTTGTACCGCTGTTCTAAATTTCCTGATAGAATCTCACCGACTGCCTTGCTAAGTGTTCCAACCTTTTCTTTTCTATCAATTATTATATTTTAACTAAATCATTAATATTTAATCCCTCTCTTTATTATTATTCTTAAAATTTTAAAATCAAAACACTCATCCCTTTTCTGTTCATGACGAAAAATTCACTGGTGTTGCGCTCCCACGTGCTTTTCCTTTTTCTTAACTGCGTTCAGGTGAATAGCCACCCGATTCTTGGCCGATCCCCCAGTGTGGGTATGTGCCATCTTTTGATAGGCTAACAACAAAAACAACATATTATTGCCACACTACTAACTCCTCTAGTGGCGCCATACAGCGGCTAAACTGCATTTCCTGGCAGTTGGCAAGCCGTGAGCCATCTCGGGGCTAGATGTTTCGTCTTCATCAGCTCTCGTGCTGCCTGCTGCCTTGCGCTTCCCAACGTCTTGCGCGTCTAAGTAAAGAAAGTAAACCAGCCCTGCTTACGTCAGCCGTTTCTCGGTGACATATTTGGTGGAGCAGCTGGGTAACGGCCCATGTACGCTGACCTCGAGGACACCTTTGACGTCAGCTCTCAACGAGTGGCTACAACACCAGTCCACAAGGCGAGCCGCCGCCTGCGAGGCCTACAACCCGAGTTCGGCCAACTGACAGCGCCGGTAAGGGCCATGACATCCACCGAAGCTAGCCAGACGACTCAGCATTCCGGGAATGCCCCGCCATTCGTCCTTCACGCACCTCGGTCGCCGCCACCGCTCCACGGGGACAGGTTCGAGGACGTCGAAGACTGGTTGGCCAGCTTTGACCGAGTGGCGGGTTTTAACGAGTGGGCGGCGAGCGCAAGCTGCGCAACGTCTACTTTGCGCTGCAGGACTCGGCCAAAACGTGGTTTGGGAACCACAAAGCTTCCTTTACCACCTGGGAGGCTTTTCGTCGCGAGCTGCTAGCGAAATTTACCAGCAGCGAAAGAAAAGAGAAAGCTGAAATCGCCCTGCGCTCGAGATCACAGCAGCGGAACGAGGGCGTCGCGATGTTCATCGAGGACATGACGCGACTGTTCAATCGGGCCGACCCTGCTATGCCCGAAGCTCAGAAGGTACGCCACTTAATGCGTGGCGTAAAAGAGCAGCTGTTTGCCGGACTGGTCCGTGACCCGTCACGAACAGTGTCCGACTTCACCAAGGAGGCAATGGCTATCGAGCGCTCTTTACAGGAACGGGGCGCCCACTACGGACGTCATGCTACTGTAGCAGCCGCTTCCCCGTCCCAGTACATGCCTACGTCGCTGCCCGCCGAGGAGCTTCGGGAGCTTGTAAGAAGCCTTGTGCGCGAGGAACTGGCGAAACTTCGCTTTGAAGCTCCACAGGTCAGCGCCGCTGCTGTAACGGACGTGGTCCGCGAAGAAATCCGACGAGTTGTGCAGCCACCCCCAGCTTCACACCCGGCGCCCTCCGTTATGACGTACAGCGAGGCGCTACGACGTCCCGGGCCAGCGATGCGAGCCTTTTCCCCCATCACTCCTGTGCCATACCTGCAGGAGCCAATCGCATCAGCACCCTCCGTGCCGCAAGAGTACAGGCCCCCCATGAGCAAAGCGCACGTTTGGCGTACGACAAACAATCGGCCGCTCTGTTACCACTGCGGAAAGCCCGGCCACATCCTCCGCCACTGTCCCTACCACAGGATGGGTTTAAGGGGGTTTTCACCTGACGCACCTCGACCACGCTACGGTGAAAGACCACGGAATATCGAACAGTATTTGGCTGATAATGTGCTATCTTCGACCTCACAGCGACGCCAGTCCCGATCGCCATCCCCAAGGCGGTTCTCTTCGCCCGGCCGCCCGTCCTCCTCTGGCCAGTTCAGAGGTACGTCCCCACGTCGGGAAAACTGAAGACGGCGTCCTCCGGGGGTAGGGCTGCCGCTACTGGACCGAGTCAAGAGCCTCCACCCGACGAACCGCCGCGACGCTCCGACCGACGGCGACCTGACCCGACGACCTCGACAACGCGTTGCGACCCGACTGGCCTCCGCCGAAATTCCGGTATCCGCCGACAACCACGACGTTGCCGCACTCGTGGATACCGGCGCCGATTTTTCTGTAATGAGCAGACGGTTAGCCACGGCCTTGAGGAAGGTTCTTACCCCTTCTACCGAATATCTGGTTTCTGTGACAAACATAACATAATAACGCCCAGTCAGCATGGTTTCAGAAAACACTTCTCGACGGAAACCGCGCTTCTAACTCAGAAAGAACTAATCTTAGAGTCCTTTGAACAGAAACTTCTCACTCTTGGCATTTTCATTGATTTTTCCAAAGCATTTGACCGCATGAATCACAGAATAATGATAGCTAAGCTCGAGCACTATGGTTTTCGCGGAAAGTTTCTTCAAATAATTCAGTCTTATTTAGGTTCTCGAGTACAACAGGTAAACATACACAATGACTCCTCAGATTTTAGGCATATCACTTCAGGCGTTCCGCAAGGCAGTATCTTGGGACCACTCCTATTCCTCCTTTATGTTAATGACGTCGTCTGCATTAGTAAGCTGCCAACTTTCATTATTTACGCAGATGACACCACCTTATTTTTTAGAGCCTCACATTTACAAGATCTTCAGCAACAAGCATCACATTGTCTACACTCGCTTTTAGAATGGTCTAAATGCAATTTGTTAAGCATTAATACCCAGAAAACAAAAGCTGTGCTCTTCAGACCTCGTAGTAAGCCTATTAACGGATCGCCACTTTCTTTAAGATTGGGCTCGTCACTCATCCAGATTGTTCCAGTCATCAAAAGTTTAGGTGTGATTTTTCATGAGAACTTATTATGGAATGATCATGTCGAAATGGTAATAAACAAACAGTCCAAGGTTGTCGGTATTTTATGTCGACTAAGGTACTTTATGCCGAAGCGTATTAAGCAAATGCTGTAAAACGCACTTTTTTCTTCTGTTCTTAACTATTGCTTCTTGGTCTGGGGCACTACGTCTTTTAACAACATTAATCGTTTGCACCTTCTTCAAAAAAAAGCTGTTCGTAGCATTGTGAATGCTCCGCGACTAGAGCATAGTGGCCCGATATTTCAGGCACTCGGCATCACCCCCCTTCCCCAGTTGTATGAAACGTTGCTCTTAAGACGGTATGAAACAAGTGTTGTTAAAAACAATTGCTTTATGTTACAGCTGTCTGGACTGAAATACAAAGAGTCTAAATACTCTACTCGAATAGTTTTGAATTGGTTTGTACCTAAGACCCGCACAAATTACGGGTATCAAATGTTGAACTTCACTCTCCCACATTTATTAAATAAGAAATCCTTATAAATATATAGCTAAATAATGCCAAAAACTGTTATATGTCCTGTATGTTTGTACATTTTTTTTGTTGAAAGTGCCCTCGTATTGTTTCTTTCGTTTGTTTTATTAACGTGAACAAGTATATCACTGCCAAGCTTCTGTAGGGTGCGCCGGCCTCGTCAAGCCTTGCCACTGGCTTTTTGCCGGTGCACCCAACATCGCCATGATGTTAAATAAATATATTCTGATTCTGATTCTGGTATGGGCCGCAGATTCGGACACCTGGTAGCCACGTGGTAACTCCGATCGGGGTCTGCACTTCGCGAATCCAGATCCATGGTGTTACTTTCCCTGGTTGTTTTGCTGTGTTACCCGAGTGCTCCAAAGACCCCATACTCCGTTTGGATTTCCTTCAGGAGTACGGTGCCGTTATCAACCTCCAGGAGCTAATCGTGTCGTTTTCCACCCAAGGCCCTGTCGACGACGATACCGAGCCACGCAGGGCTAAGTTATGCGTCTTTGACGACCACGTTTTGATTCCATCAAGATCCAGCATGTTTGTTACTGTAGATTGCGATAACAGCACCAAAATTCGTGGCATCTTTGAAACCAACATGTCGCTGCTCCTTGGTCGGCAAGTCTGTATTGCTCGAGGAATTGTTGAACTGAACAATGGCTGGACCGAACTCTTGGCGACCAATTTTGGCTGTGAACCTCAGTGTTTGCCTGGCAGAACAGCTATTGCGTATTTCGAGGAACTCAGCGAAGAATTCGCGGGACAGCACGCTTTGTCCGGAACCCCGGCATCAGTGGAGGAACAGACCACTCCCATAAAAAGTGACGTGAACCCAAACCTCCCATCTAACCAGAAACGCTGCCTGGAAAGCGTTATCCAGTCTTTCCGCGACTGTTTTGCCTCGACCTCCAAGGTTAGGCAGACACCGCTCACAAAGCACCGAATTATAGTTTACGCCAACCAACGGCCGTTATGTCAGCCGCCTTACCGGATCTCTTCGAAGGAGCGCGATGCCATTCGCCGCCAAGTTCAAGAAATGCTCAAGGACGACTTGATAGAGCCGTCGACGAGCCCTGGGCGCCGCCTGTTGTTCTAGTGGCAAAGAAAGATGGGACCCTACGATTCTGCGTTGATTACAGACGGTTAAACAAAGTCACAAAAAAGGATGTTTCTCCTCTCCCGCGTATTGATGACTCCCTGGACCGGCTGCGCCACGCCAAGTACTTCTGATCGCTAGATTTACGAAGCGGCTATTGGCAAATCGAGGTGGACGAACGCGACCGGGAAAAGACCGCCTTTATTACACCGGACGGTCTGTACGAATTCCGGGTGCTCCCTTTCGGCCTGTGCTCGGCTCCTGCAACCTTTCAGAGGATGATGGACACCGTTCTAGCCGATCATAAATGGCAGTCCTGTCTCGTGTACTTGGATGACGTTGTCATCTTCTCTGACACGTTCGAAGAGCACCTGAGACGCCTGCGCGCTGTGCTCGAAGCAATTCGGTCGGCCGGTCTTTCCCTGAAGCCAGAAAAGTGTCACTTCGCTTTCGAAGAGTTGAAGTTTCTGAGCCACATCGTGAGCGCTAAAGGGGTTAGCCCAGACCCCGATAAGACTGCTGCCGTGGCTGCGTTTCCTGTGCCCACCGATAAGCGCAGTGTGCGCCGCTTTCTCAGAAGGGTCTCTGCGCCTATTATCGGCGTTTTGTGCAGAACTTCTCCCAGATCGCTGAGCCCCTCACGCGACTCACGAAAGATTCCGAACCATTCTTCTGGGTCCTGGAGCAACAGCAAGCCTTTGAAGACCTCCGCACTCGCCTCCAAAGTACGCCCATCCTTTGACACTTCGACGAGTCAGCCGACACTGAACTACTCACAGACGCCAGCAACATCAGCCTCGGTGCGGTCCTTGTGCAGAGGCAGGATGGTCTCGAACGTGTAATCGCATACGCGAGCTGCACCTTGACTCGGTCTGAGGCGAACTATTCCACCACCAAAAAAGAATGCCTGGCCATTGTGTGGGCAGTAACCAAATTTCGCCCGTACCTATATGGCCGCCCTTTCAGGGTCGTTAGCGACCACCCCTTGTTGTGTTGGCTGGCGAACCTCAACCTTCGGGACGGCTTGCACGCTGGAGCCTTCGACTTCAGGAATTCGATGTCACCATCGTCTATAAGTCTGGTACGAAGCACAGTGATGCCGACTGTTTGTCTCGTGCTCCTATCGAGAACAACCGAGCTGACCCCGACGACGATTCTGTTTTTCTTGGTGCCATCTCCACGTCCATCCTCATTCAACACCAAAGGGACGACAGCGAACTACGGCCCCTCATTGAGTATCTAGAAGGAAGCGTTCAGTCTCCCCCGCGAAACTTTTCGCGCGGGCTGTCGTCCTTCTGTTTACGAGACGGCGTCCTGTATAAGAAAAACTACAGACCAACAGAAGCTGTCTATCTACTCGTCGTGCCTACGGCCCTTCGCGACGAAGTCCTGCAGGCGAGCCATGATCACCCATCTTCTGGTCACCTGGGTTTTTGTCGAGCTTTGGCACGAATACGGCAAAAACACTACTGGCCCAGGGTTGCTGCAGTTGTGAAGCGTTACGTAAGAACTTGCCGCGAGTGCCAGCGTCGCAAGACGCCGCCGACTAAGCCAGCCGGCCTACTCCAACCTATTGATCCGCCTCAGGTCCCCTTCCACCAAGTTGGCATGGACATACTCGGCCCATTTCCGGAGTCTTCGCTGGGTAACCGCTACATTGTGGTCGCCACCGACTACCTCAGCCGATACTGTGAGACTAAACCTCCTCCCCGTGGTACTGCTGACGAAATTGCGAACTTTTTCGTTCAAAACATTGTGCTTCGTCACGGTGCACCCACCATCGTTTTAACTGACAGGGGAAAAGCGTTCACCTCGGCCCTTACGCAGGAGGTTATGCGCCTAAGCGGCACCAGTCACCGCAAAACAACCGCTTACCACCCTCAAACGAACGGCCTCACCGAACGGCTCAACAAGACGATCGCCGACATGATTTCTATATATGTCGATTCAGACCACCGGAACTGGGACGCCATACTCCCGTACGTCACCTTTGCCTATAATACTGCAGTCCAGGAAACGACACGCTTCACTCCATTTCGTTTAGTACATGGTCGCGAAGCCACAATCATGCTGGGTGCAGTGCTGCTTCCAGCTAGCGCTACCCCCTCTGTTATGGGTGCTGCCCAACTTGTCCGTTATGCTGGGGCCGCCCGCCAACTCGTTCGACAGCGCATCCGGCACCAGCAAGTTCACGACGCTCGGCGCTACAACCTCCGCCACCGAAACGTGCGTTACCTGCCCGGTGAACAAGTATGGGTCTAGAGCCCCATCCGCATGCGGGGACGCTCTGAGAAGCTTCTACGCAGATAGTTTGCCCCCTACGAGGTGCTCCGCCAGCTCAGTGAAGTCACCTACGAAGTTCTCCCCCAAGGAACAGTTCGCGCTTCTAGACGGCCGACCTCCGAAGTTGTCCACGTCTCCCGGATGAAGCCGTACCACGCCCGCTAGCCCCTTGCGCGTGTCTACACCACACGCCAGACACGTGCGACTACCCTTGTGGTTCTGCCTGCCATTGCTACCACACCGAGTCGGTGTCTTCAAGAGAGGGGGAGCAATGCCACACTACTAACTCCTCTAGTGGCGCCATACCGCGGCTAAACTGCATTTCCTGGCAGTTGACAAGCCTTGAGTCATCTCGGGGCTAGATGCTTCGTCTTCATCAGCTCTTGTGCTGCCTGCTGCCTTGCGCGTCCCAACGTCTTGCGCGTCTAAGTACAGAAAATAAACCAGCCCTGCTTACGTCAACCGTTTCTCGGTGACAATATTCTCTCTCTCTCTTCTTTCCTGCATTGTTTTCGCAAAGGCTTGTCGACAGCCACGGAAGTAGTTTCTACAGCTCGTTTTTTTGTTTGCTCTCAATATTTGCGGCCAAATAAACGTTATATTCCTGGACTTTAGCAAAGCATTTAACAAAGTTGCAGATTCCCACCTGTTATTCAAACTACAATTGTAGTTCATTGAATATCGTCATATCTTGCTTCCACCCGGCGCGGTGGCTCAGTGGTTAGGGCGCTCGACTACTGATCCGGAGTTCCCGGGTTCGAACCCGACCGCGGCGGCTACGTTTTTATGGAGGAAAAACGCTATGGCGCCCGTGTGCTGTGCGATGTCAGTGCACGTTAAAGATCCCCAGGTGGTTGAAATTATTCCGGAGCCCTCCACTACGGCGTCTATTACTTCCTTTCTTCTTTCACTCTCTCCTATATCCCTTTCCTTACTGCGCGGTTCAGGTGTCCAAGATATATGAGACAAATACTGCGCCATTTCCTTTCCCCCCAAAAAAACCAATTATTATTATAATTCATCTCTTGGTTTGTTTTATGAGGTTTAACGTACCGAAGCGACTCAGGCTATGAAGGACGCCGCCGTGGAGGGCTCCGGATAATTCGACCACCTGGGGTTCTTTAACGTGCACTGACATCGCACAGTACAAAGGACCTCTAGAATTACGCCTCCATCGAAATTCGACTGCCACGGCTGGGATCAAACCCGTGTCTTTCGGGTCAGCAGGCAAGCACCATATCCACTGAGCCACCGCGGCGGCTCGTCATATCTTGATATACGCCCAGAATTCCTTGAGTTCGAGGGCCATCATTCAGACGTTCTCTCTGTTAACTCTGGTTTCCCACAGTGCACTGTCCTAGGCCTACTTCTCGTTTTAATTTACGTGATCGACCTGACCACCTGCATACATGAAAGTATTAGTATTCATCTATTTACAGATAAGTGCTTACTATTCAGGGCTGTTAACAATATAAATGATCAATTTGTGCTTAATAAAAGTCTAGTGCTATTTCTTATTGGCGTGATCGCTTGGTATGAAACTTAACCCCGATAAAACTATTTCTATGCTCATAACATAAAATGTCTCGTTTTTCTTACTAATGCACTATCAAGCAAACGACAATACCTAAAACTGACTGAAATATTTTTGTTCAACAATTACAAACCGCCTGCGCTGGTCCCCATTCATTCATAATATCTGCGCTTCTGCACATCGGAAGCTCTGTCAACGCAGACACAGACTCAAATACTGCCCCTCTGACGTAAAGCTCCCGGCCTGTAACTCGTTATGCCGACCTCGGTTACAGTACGCCTGTGAAGCTTCGGATCATCTCAAAGAACAATTTCCAGCTTGAACATACAGAACAATCAGCAGTTCGTTTGATATACAATCGCTACCATCGACATGGTTTCTACCTAAATTATACAGAATTAACAACATCAAATAGAGTCCCGGAGAAAGCTCGCCAGAACAAAAACACCTTTAAACCATTTCCGTTTCAAACTTTCAACAGACTGGCAGCCTTCTTCGTCTAGAGTCACTCCATCCTCATATACTATTTACATTACTCGCCCACACAAACAACTTACAATGTTTTTTTTCTTTCCTAGGACTTTAGTTGAATGGAGCAATCTGACAGCTCATAGTTTGTAGCCAAAAATGTTCTTTCTGGAACTAAACGAGTTTTTGAGCGATAACCTTTGTATCTGATTTGTCGGAAGTTGTTTTTTGTTTTTCCTCCTTATGTGTCTTCATTGCTTGGAAAGATCCCTATACTTGGCATTGTATAATACTGGTCTACTCTATGGTATCCTACTCCTGCCAGGGATTTAAAGCAGGTAGTATTGTGCAAATAAATTCAATAATAAACAAATGTGACAGTCAAATGAAAGTAGCCAGTGAGACGGTTGCGACTCATGCCTCTCGAAGCTCGACCGACGTTACTATTGGGTAGCGTGGCGTCGTCGGCGGGCTGCAGGCATCCGGTAGACCATGGCAACCGAGCAAGGACGAGACGTCACGTGACAGGCACAGAGTCTGATTGGCGGAAAGAAGTCACGCCTCATTGCGACAAGGCATGGTGAGAGAAGGTCGGGTGAAATTCCTTTCTGCACGTGGTGTCAGACGCCAACCCTAGCAGGAGAAGTCACGCCTCATTCCGACGAAGCATGGTGAGAGAAGGTCGGGTGAAATTCCTTTCTGCACGTGGTGTCAGACGCCAACCCTGTCATGAGAAGTCACGCCTCATTTCGACGAAGCATGGTGAGAGACGGTCGGGTGAAATTCCTTTCTGCACCTGGTGCCAGACGCCAACCGTAACAGCATCTCCGGCGGGGGAGGAAGATCCCGACGCGAAGGCGCCAGCAGTTGCTGTGCGAGGGATCGGCGTTTCAGTAGCAGAATTCCCCTTAGAGGTGACGACCCCTTAGTTCGTAGCTGGTAGGTTCCTGGGAGTTGTCATCAGTCCTCGTGGCGCTCTTGTGGCTTTTCTCCCTGGTCTTATCCGGTGAAATTGGTCTTGCAAACAGGTCTCGCAACTTTTCGTCTCCGGCGTGGGCAAGCAATCCCCCAGGATAGTGCCGGACCCGCAACCACAAAACAGCGAGCACAAGGCCACCCTCCTTGAAGACACACCAGGCTTTAAAAAAATAAAACCCGCTACACCTTTCCCATTCCTTACGCGCGTCCCTCCCCCCTGAACACTAAAAACAGCCATTTCTTGAAAGTGCTAAGACGTGGTTAGTAAAATCAGCTAACAATCGGCTACACTTCGAGAAAAAAAACGCATAAACGAACGTAAAAATACCACGGAAACCCGGGTGAGCATGAGGCTTTTGTTACTCTAGGGGCAACGACTCAAACCGTCGGCATTGCCGTTAAGCTTACCCTTATTGTAGCGAATATCGAAGGAGTACTGTTGAAGAGCCAAGCTCCAGCGCAAAAGACGGCCTTTTTTCGTAGACATGGACTGCAGCCAGGTGAGGGGACAGTGGTCAGGCTCTATGGTGAACCTTGAACCAGCGATATAGCAAGCTAGCTTCTGCACCGCCCATACTACGCAGGCGCATTCTTTTTCTGGTGCACTGTATGCTTCCTCCCGAACTGAAAGCTTTCTACTGGCGTACAATATAGGGTGTTCGATCTCGTCATCTCTCCTTTGACAGAGCACCATCCCCATACCCCTGTCGCTGGCATCACACTGAAGAATGAATGGCTTAGAGTAGTCGGGTGCGTTCAATACTGGCTGACTCGTTAGTGCTTTCTTCAGCATACTAAAAGCCTTTTCTTTTGCGTCATCCCACTTTACCGTTTGTGGTTCTGTTTTTCTGAGAGCATCCGTTAAAGAACTCGCAATCTCAGAATACCGCGGGATATATCTTTAGTAATAACCCGCCAAGCCAAGGAATGATCTGATGTCCCGCTTGGTGCGTGGTTGCGGGAAGTTGTCTATTGCGGTCAGTTTAACCTCGGAAGGTCGACGATGACCTTGCCCTATTACATGACCTAGATAAACTACCTCCGCGCGCCCTAACTGGCATTTGGGAGCCTTAACAGTTAAGTTCGCCTCTCATAGACGACACAGCACGGTACGCAGGTGTTGCAGATGGTCCGCCCAAAATGAAGAAAAGATCGCTATGTCATTGAGATACGGAAGTGCAAAGTCCTCCATTCCTCGTAGCACATGGTCCATAAGGCCAGAGAAGCAATATGGCGCATTCTTCAATCCAAAGCTCAGGACTTTCGGACGAAAGGTTCCCATCGGGTCAATAAACGCCGCAAGCCTGCTTTCCCTCTCGGTCAATGGAACCTGCCAGTACCCTCTTACTAAATCGAGCGTAGAGATGAAATTAGCACTGCTCACTTTCTCAAGCCTTTCCCCGATATGCGGTATTGCATAAGTCTGGTCCTTCGTGATTAAATTGAGCCTGTGGTAGTCGATACATGGTCGCGGCTCCTTTCCTGGGACATCAATCAAGATAAGAGGCGAGGTATAATCACTCTCTCCTAGCTCTATTATACCTAGCTCTAACATCTTGTTTATTTTAGCGGTCATGATTTCACGCTGACGAGGCGAAACGCGATAAGCTTTCGAACGAACTGGGTCGACGAGGTTAACTCGATATCGTGAACGACCGCAGTGGTCCTGCCCGGCGTGTTTGAAAATACGTCTTTAAATTCAAACACGAGTTCCCTCATTTCGGCCCTCTGATTGGGATTCAACTCCGCCTGTTCTACTAGCTTGTCAATGGTCTCGTGAAGGTCTCTTGCCTCCGTCACGGCTGTTAACTCCGGAAAGTCTACAGGCATCTCCTCAGGTTGGTTAAGGGACATGTTCACAATGGCCTCCCTCTGCCGGTAGGGTTTAAGTAGATTGCTATGGTACACTTGTGGTGTCCTTCGTTTTCCCGGTACCGCGATTCCGTAGTTTGTTTCAGATAATTTCTGAATTATGTCAACCGGTCCCTCCCATTGAACCTCTAGCTTGTTTTTCAATGAGGGTTTCAGGATCATTACCTTTTCCCCAACTTCAAAGCGTCGCGTGCGAGCCGTCCTGTCATAGTAATGCTTGGCATTGCTTTGTGTCTTACGCATTTCATTCCCTGCTAATTCTTGAGAAGTGTGCAGACGGTCCAACAGCTCTAGCACGTAGGCCACAACCGAAGGATCGTCTGCCCGGCCTTCCCAGGCTTCTCGAACAATGCGAAGAGGGGAGCGAAGGCAGTGTCCGTAAACGAGCTCTGAGGGTGAAAAACCTGTTGAGTCGTGCGGTGCAGTACGAAGCGCGAACATCGCTCCAGGCAAGCAACTCTCCATCGGCTTTGTGCTCATAACACAGGGCTCGCAAAAGCCGTTTCATGACTGAGTGGACTTTCTCTACTGCGTTTGACTGCGGGTGGTACACTGAGCTATGAATGATCTTAATACCGCACCTTTCCAGAAACGTCGAGGTCAGTGCGCTCGTAAAGACGGATCCTTGATCTGACTGGATTTCTGCGGGAAACCCGACTCGCGCGAAGAGAGACAAAAGCGCGTTGACGATCTCCACCGAGCTTAATTCTTTGAGAGGCGCTGCCTCGGGAAATTTTGTTGCGGGCATAGTGCAGTAAGAATATGTCGATAGTCAGACTGCGTTGCAGGAAGTGACCCCACTGTGCCTATTATGGGCCTGCGAAATGGCTCCGTGATAATGGGAGCAAGTCTCATTGTTGCTTTAGCCTTATCTCCGGGCTTGCCTATGCGTTGGCATGTGTCGCAGCTTCTTACAAATGCTTCTACGTCTCGAAAGCAGCCGGGCCAGTAAAATTCCTGCAATAAGCGGTCCTTTGTTCTACGAATGCCCAGATGCCCTGTCCAAAAGCCCCCGTGAACCAGCTGCAGGAGCTGCTCGCGATAGGGATGCGGCATCACGAGTTGGTCGAATTGCACTCCCTTTCGACTGGTGTACTTTCTATAGAGGAAGCCTGCCCTCTTGAGGAGCCTTACGTTCCGTTTGGCCACACCTTCTTTAGCGTCCGGCCTTAGGTTACGCAGGGTGGAATCTGTTTCCTGCTCAGCAGTCAATGTGGCACGGCTTACATTCAATACCTTTGGTCTGCATTCTGCCTCGCGAGACATTTCAGGCTCCGCTGCTTTCCTGACCCCTTCATTAGCTGATGTGCTTTCTGCATTATACCCTATAGGGCTGTCCTGTTTGGTGCTGGGTGACGAATCCTCCGTCAAGCCTGTTTCCTCCACCACTGGGCACTCATACACTGCCTTGGCCGCGAGCTCCCTTGCCTTAGAACGAGTTAAGGCTTGCACTATCCCTTCACTAAACCCGATTCCCCTGCGTCGCAGCAAATCCTCAGATTTATTAGAAAACAAATATGGATATTGAAGCGGGAGATGTGCCACGGCAGCTTCAGTGTCCAGTACTCCAAAAGGGCCTTCGATACGAATGTTGGCCACAGGGAGACAAACACTGGAGGTTTACAAGGCTTGCCTTATCCAAGCACTATCTCCCGTGAACTGGCCTTCCTCTACGTACGACGGATGCACCACGTCTATTGTGGCTGCCGAGTCGCGAAGCACTCTACACGGTTTGCCATTTACCACGAGGTCTCGAATGTACGGTACTAGCAATTTCAGATTTTCCTCGTTACTAGTTAGAGACATCAACACAAGTTTGTGGTTTTTGCATCCCACAAAGATATGCCCTGTTTGCTGGCAGTTGTAGCAAACTATTGGTTTCTTGGCCTCGAAAGCTTTTTCTTCTGCCTTTCTGCCCTCTGTTCGGGTGACTCCTCCCTTCCCTTGCTGTTCTCGTCACTACTTTTCACCGAATCTGATCTTTCCTTTGATTTATACTGATTCGACTTTGACCATCGCTATTTCTTGTCGGATCTATATTTAGTCACCTCCTTCTTAGGAGCTTCGTTGCCTTCGAACGCACGGCGGGTTACGTACTCCTCAGCGAGATTGGCCGCTTTCGTGATAGTGTCTACGCCTGGCCTATCCTGAACCCAACACTTGATGTTTACTGGCAGCCGGCGGTAGAACTGTTCTAAGGCAACGCACTGCATTGTCTTTTCGGCGTCGCCGAGTGCACCCTCTTTTCTGAGCCATTCCTTCAGGTTTACCTCCAAGGTGTATGCAAAATCTTAGTATGACTCGCTTTTGGTCTTCTCGACTTCCCTGAATTTTCGCCTGAATGATTCTGCTGATAATCTGCACTTTTTATTCAGATTTGCTTTGACTTTATTTAAGTCCTCTGCTTCTTCTTTCCCCATGCGGGCGATGATATCAGCTACCTCACGTGGCAGTAACGTCAGCAAGCGTTGCGGCCACGTGTTTCTCGCGAATAGTGCCTTCTCACACGTGCGCTCAAACTGTACCAGAAAAAGACCTATGTCCCCTCCTACTGCGCAGGGTGCCATCAAGTCTGTCATTCTGCGCTCGCTTTCACATGCCTCAGTGCTAGGTCTTTCAGTATTTTGAGCTTTCAGAAGCTCAATCTGTAGGCGCTTCATTTCGAGGTCGCGCTCTTCTTTGGCCTCTAGGCGCTTACGCTCTTCTTTTTCCTCTACGCGCTTACGCTCCTCCTCTTTCTCTGTGATGCACTCTCGGCATTCCTCTAGTTCATCGTCGTCTGCCCCGATCGCTTCGATCGCCTCTATGATCTCCGGCTTTCTCTTTGAATCGGCAATTTGGAGGCCCAACTCTTTGGCCAAGCTCAACAATTCCGGCTTCTTTAGTGCCTTCACGTTCATGGCTGCCCTTAGTGCTGCTAACTCTTCACTCTATAACAACCTTGACGTACTCAAAACTTCCGTCAACGGTTAAAGAAAATCACTGCACTGTACTTTCCTCAAAATACGTAAAGCCAAGTGATATCTTATTGAAAAATAGCCGTGCACTCACCATATGCAGTCATGAATCGAGACACCTTCCTTCCGAACGTTGTCACCAGGACGAAGAGGCTACGGTCTCGTAGTTGTCGTCCAAGTTGGGGTCTCCAGGGTTGGGTATCGCACCGCTGGCACCAGTTGTTGCGAAGCATGCCTCTCGAAGCTCGACCGACGTTACTATTGGGTAGCGTGGCGTCGTCGGCGGGCTGCAGGCATCCGGTAGACCATGGCAACCGAGCAAGGACGAGACGTCACGTGACAGGCACAGAGTCTGATTGGCGGAAAGAAGTCACGCCTCATTGCGACAAGGCATGGTGAGAGAAGGTCGGGTGAAATTCCTTTCTGCACGTGGTGTCAGACGCCAACCCTAGCAGGAGAACTCACGCCTCATTCCGACGAAGCATGGTGAGAGAAGGTCGGGTGAAATTCCTTTCTGCACGTGGTGCCAGACGCCAACCCTAGCAGAACTCACGCCTCATTCCGACGAAGCATGGTGAGAGAAGGTCGGGTGAAATTCCTTTCTGCACGTGGTGCCAGACGCCAACCCTAGCAGGAGAACTCACGCCTCATTCCGACGAAGCATGGTGAGAGAAGGTCGGGTGAAATTCCTTTCTGCACGTGGTGCCAGACGCCAACCCTAGCAGGAGAACTCACGCCTCATTCCGACGAAGCATGGTGAGAGAAGGTCGGGTGAAATTCCTTTCTGCACGTGGTGTCAGACGCCAACCCTAGCAGGAGAACTCACGCCTCATTCCGACGAAGCATGGTGAGAGAGGGTCGGGTGAAATTCCTTTCTGCACGTGGTGTCAGACGCCAACCCTAGCAGGAGAACTCACGCCTCATTCCGACGAAGCATGGTGAGAGAAGGTCGGGTGAAATTCCTTTCTGCACGTGGTGCCAGACGCCAACCCTAGCAGGAGAACTCACGCCTCATTCCGACGAAGCATGGTGAGAGAAGGTCGGGTGAAATTCCTTTCTGCACGTGGTGTCAGACGCCAACCCTAGCAGGAGAACTCACGCCTCATTCCGACGAAGCATGGTGAGAGAAGGTCGGGTGAAATTCCTTTCTGCACGTGGTGCCAGACGCCAACCCTAGCAGGAGAACTCACGCCTCATTCCGACGAAGCATGGTGAGAGAAGGTCGGGTGAAATTCCTTTCTGCACGTGGTGTCAGACGCCAACCCTAGCAGGAGAACTCACGCCTCATTCCGACGAAGCATGGTGAGAGAAGGTCGGGTGAAATTCCTTTCTGCACGTGGTGTCAGACGCCAACCCTAGCAGGAGAACTCACGCCTCATTCCGACGAAGCATGGTGAGAGAAGGTCGGGTGAAATTCCTTTCTGCACGTGGTGCCAGACGCCAACCCTAGCAGGAGAACTCACGCCTCATTCCGACGAAGCATGGTGAGAGAAGGTCGGGTGAAATTCCTTTCTGCACGTGGTGTCAGACGCCAACCCTAGCAGGAGAACTCACGCCTCATTCCGACGAAGCATGGTGAGAGAAGGTCGGGTGAAATTCCTTTCTGCACGTGGTGCCAGACGCCAACCCTAGCAGGAGAACTCACGCCTCATTCCGACGAAGCATGGTGAGAGAAGGTCGGGTGAAATTCCTTTCTGCACGTGGTGCCAGACGCCAACCCTAGCAGGAGAACTCACGCCTCATTCCGACGAAGCATGGTGAGAGAAGGTCGGGTGAAATTCCTTTCTGCACGTGGTGCCAGACGCCAACCCTAGCAGGAGAACTCACGCCTCATTCCGACGAAGCATGGTGAGAGAAGGTCGGGTGAAATTCCTTTCTGCACGTGGTGTCAGACGCCAACCCTAGCAGGAGAACTCACGCCTCATTCCGACGAAGCATGGTGAGAGAAGGTCGGGTGAAATTCCTTTCTGCACGTGGTGTCAGACGCCAACCCTAGCAGGAGAACTCACGCCTCATTCCGACGAAGCATGGTGAGAGAAGGTCGGGTGAAATTCCTTTCTGCACGTGGTGCCAGACGCCAACCCTAGCAGGAGAACTCACGCCTCATTCCGATGAAGCATGGTGAGAGAAGGTCGGGTGAAATTCCTTTCTGCACGTGGTGTCAGACGCCAACCCTAGCAGGTGAACTCACGCCTCATTCCGACGAAGCATGGTGAGAGAAGGTCGGGTGAAATTCCTTTCTGCACGTGGTGCCAGACGCCAACCCTAGCAGGAGAACTCACGCCTCATTCCGACGAAGCATGGTGAGAGAAGGTCGGGTGAAATTCCTTTCTGCACGTGGTGCCAGACGCCAACCCTAGCAGGAGAACTCACGCCTCATTCCGACGAAGCATGGTGAGAGAAGGTCGGGTGAAATTCCTTTCTGCACGTGGTGTCAGACGCCAACCCTAGCAGGTGAACTCACGCCTCATTCCGACGAAGCATGGTGAGAGAAGGTCGGGTGAAATTCCTTTCTGCACGTGGTGCCAGACGCCAACCCTAGCAGGAGAACTCACGCCTCATTCCGACGAAGCATGGTGAGAGAAGGTCGGGTGAAATTCCTTTCTGCACGTGGTGTCAGACGCCAACCCTAGCAGGAGAACTCACGCCTCATTCCGACGAAGCATGGTGAGAGAAGGTCGGGTGAAATTCCTTTCTGCACGTGGTGCCAGACGCCAACCCTGTCAGAAGTCACGCCTCATTTCGACGAAGCATGGTGAGACACGGTCGGGTGAAATTCCTTTCTGCACGTGGTGACAGACGCCAACCCTGTCATGAGAAGTCACGCCTCATTTCGACGAAGCATTGTGAGAGACGGTCGGGTGAAATTCCTTTTTTCACCTGGTGCCAGACGCCAACCGGAACAAGACGTAGTTTCTTTTTGAATCCCCATCCGCTTGATGCCTTTCCAAAACGATGCAGAGGCTATTGCTAATGCGGCTAACACAGTAGCAAGTAAGCTGGTAATTGTTTTTTCAATGTAGGTGAAACTACTCACCTGAATGAACGACATTCCTTGTGACCGTAACATCCTAGTATACAGAAATTAGTCATCAAAGAGTAATAATCACTTGTATGTTTGCGCTTGTGTCGTGTGTCGTTCTGTATCTTAGTGTATTGTGTATGTATCCTGAGTTGCTCATGCATTTCAATGAAAGAAAAAGATAATTGCGAGCCATTTTCCTTCCCCGTACAAACATAAACGGCCATTTTGCGTTGCGCATTGAAAGTGATGGTTGATGAGGGTCCAACGCCCTAAAGTGACTCATGCTACGAGGGACGCCGTAGCGGAGGGCTCCGGATTTTTCGACCATCTGCGGTTATCTAACATGCACTGACATCGCAGAGTACCAAGGGCCTCTAGAATTTCGCATCCATCGAAATTCTAGCAGCCGAGCGTCGTAACCACTGAGTCACCGCAGCGACTTGGTTTTGGAATTGAAATTACGGAACACTAATTAGTAATTTCAAGGTGTGCCGCTCCAATTCCAAGCTCCCGCACTTTATAAACCTTGGATGCTCTTTGAGCATGTAAAATTTGCGAAGGCTGTAAATGTATCACCTTTGAGCGTCGAAAGCGTTGATATTCTGGCCGTAGGTTGTAAACATGGCCTGTGATATTTGTGAGCAAGATTTCTACGCACGGAAGCCAACAGAGGAACTACACAACGATCCAGTTCCAACGCCCGCTCAACACTTTTCAAATTTTTAAAGTCAGGTTTGGCTCTATAATTTTAAAGTATCACCCGATGGCACTTCGACGTTCAAAGAAATAACAAATAGCGCGCTACGGCCTCGCCATATCGGCGTCGCCTGAATGAAGAACGAAGGCGGTGTTCTTTCTTCTGTCGGATTCATGGCAGATTTGCTTGCACGAGGTTCGCTCCTTTGGACAAATGGAGACTCTACTGGTGTTACTTCGCCGAGTAGGAGCGTTTTATTCTCCACTTTCTCCTTTGCGCGGCTACACAAAATCTTAAGGGACTGGCGATTAGAACGCGCTCTATTCATTCTTCTCACGACTTCGTCTCTGGAAGATCACTGATACACGCGATTCCATGGCAGGTAGGGTTATGAGTCAGTCCAACAGCGTCAACCGTGTCAGACATGTGCATTGTACTGATATCGCATTCGGCACGCTTCTAGCGCAGCGCTTGTAGCGAATGATGTTTGCGACAGAGGAGAATGGCACGCCCACCTCTTCCTCTGTGAGCTTATTGAAGTTGTACTCCTGCCCGGTCATGATATTGGGGGTAACGATGTCGACGTGCGCGTCGCGGTCAGGCCGCGTGTGCTCGTGCCAAAAGCCGACCACGTGGCCAAGCTCGTGCACCACGATGCCGAACTTGTCGCAGTTCTTGCCAATGGAGATGGCTTGCGCCCCGTTGCCCCGCTTGCCAACGAACGAGCAACACCTGCAAAGGGTAAAAATGACAATGATTACGCAGGCTGAGATACCACATTCCACACTTCCTTCACTGTGAGTGACCTCCACTCAGGCTTCCTCCAAGTAAGCGGACAAGGCTACGTGGGCGGCATACGCGGTCACTTTTCTGCGGGACCGACTTATTTGTGTGCTCACGGTGTCATATCTGCAATTCCAGGGAGGGAGGGGGGTCGCTTATACAAAACACAATAAAGATATAAAATCAATTTACAATGAGGACGTAAACACCTTGATGTTAGTTGCATTGCACAAAATAAAGACTGCGCATTCCGTTCTAAAACAGACTCTTGTAAGAACTGGCGGTTTGGGCATTTCAGTTCTAGCGCTCAATTCCCGAAATTTATGGTCATTTCCCGGGTTCGAACCCGACCGCGGCGGCTGCGTTTTTATGGAGGAAAAACGCTAAGGCGCCCGTGTGCTGTGCGATGTCAGTGCACGTTAAAGATCCCCAGGTGGTCGAAATTATTCCGGAGCCCTCCACTACGGCACCTCCTTCTTCCTTTCTTCTTTCACTCCCTTCCTTACCCCTTCGCTTACGGCGCGGTTCAGGTGTCCAACGATATATGAGACAGATACTGCTCCATTTCCTTTTTCCCAAAAACCAATTATTATTATTATCATGGTCATGATCAACGAGCTGGGATATCGATGTGGGTGAAAAATGTATTTTTCTTGCGGAAACGCAAACACTATTGTAAAAAGATTATGAAATAGTTTAAGCAAACTTTCTAGTTACTTCAAGAGACTCGGGATAGACATAATTTCCAGCGGGCAGCCAAGTTCTACAACCTTTGTAATTTAATTTGATGAACACCTGCCGGAACAGGTCGCGGAAGAAATCCATAGTTTAGTTTTATAGGGCTTAACGTCCCGAAGCGGCTTTGAGGGACGCCGCAGTGGGGCAGCTGAAGATAATTGCGACCACCTAAGGTTGTTTGCAATCACTTCGCACAGTACACGGGCCTCTAGCATATCGCCTCCATCAAAATGCAACAGCAACGGCCGGGATCGAACCCGTGTCTTTCGGATCAGCAGCCGAGCACCATAACCACTGAGCAACCGCGGCGGCTAAGACATCCTGGCCACACAGCGACTTTGTTTCCTACTTCGGCTCTCAAGTAGACTGGCTTGAACATTTTAGCTAAACGTCTCTCATCTCAGTGGCGTGTCTCTCGACGAGTACTTTTTTTTTCACTTGCAATGGACAAGGGACTAAGTTTTGTGCGATCCTCAGCTTTGACGAAACGAGCCAAACATTTTTATCATTTTTAGCTGTGAAAATCTTCTTCATAGCTAAAACCATAAACGGGATTGTCCTCTTCGAGCAATTGTCACCCAGGAAGGCACTTCGCAAAGTTTGTCGCATTATTCTTGCAGCACAAGCTTAAACTCTTACCCATTGATGACCCATGTCAGGTGAAAATTTCTAAGCAGTTAATCAAGTTCTTGCACGAAAATTCATACAGGAAGGTTTATCAACTTGCTACATGGACATAAAAGATCCGTATCATTCCCTCCACCCCCCCCCCCCCCCCCGCCCCCCCCCCCAAAAAAAAAAAGAATTGTCTTGTGTAGAAAAATGCACTGACTCTTATTGCGCAGTATCAATCCAGAATGTTGCGGGCACCAGTGTTTGCAATTTCCTTGAGCTCCTGGCTTGTTATCTTAAGTCGCCATATTCCACCTACAAAGAATCCGTTGACCTCCAACCAAATGGCGCCTGCATTAGGTCATGCATAGCTCCACTCTTGGGAGATCTCGCGCACCATGACAGGCTTCTTGACAAACTAGGAGGTACTTATGCAGTGCGTGTTTTCCGATTTGTAGATGTTTTCTAGGCTTTCATCAGTTGTATAATTACTGACGCAGAGGCCTCGGTACCGAAAATTTTATCGATTTTTTTCGAAATGCCTTAACGCACTTGTCTTGACCCATGAATTGCTTTCTGAAAGAACTCTGAGCTTTTTAAGCCTTGCCATGCGCTTCTGTGATTGCCATGCTTGCTCCAATCAGCCAGAAGCCTCCCATGCCATTCTCCTCTGCTCATTCCAAACTTATCAAGCATGGTATTGCCCAGTTATTTTTCCGACACGCCTTGGAGAAATCGTGTAAGCATGCATTGCAAGACAGCTTCCGAAATCAGGCAGAGAGCCTTGAGGCAGCAGGATACCCAACTTATCTTCTAATCTCTGTCTCAGAGAACATGTTAAAAGATATCCTGAGTTCAGGCCGCAGTTGAGCCATCGAAAGGCAAAAAGAAGAAAAAAGAAAGTTGGCTGTTGTCCCGTACTTACATAGGATTTCACACAACTTCATGATGGTAGGTGCACGGACCAATGTGATTGTTTTTTTTTAAGAGCGTTAGCTCTTACCCATCACGTTTCAAGATTTCGTGGGATCTGCTACCACCTTGAGATCACAGCGCTATCTGTGGCATCAACTACTCATCACGTTTCAAGATTCGTGGGGTCTGCTACCGATGGATGGATGAATAGATGGATGGATAAGGCTGAACCTTTTAAATCGGGCGGTGGCTCAAGCCACCTAGCCACCACACTTTTCCAACGACAACGCTCAAACTCGCTGAATGTTGCGACGCAGCAACGCAGACAGCCGGCTTTTCCCCTGACGGACGGACAGACGGATGGACGGATAAGGCTGAACCCTTTAAATCGGGCGGTGATTCAAGCCACCTAGCCATGACTTGTGAAAATTTACTCTTGTCTTGATTTTAGCCACCAATAGACATAACCTTTGCTTGGTTACTTCTACCCGCTTAAAATCTGCTTTTCCTTCACTGTCCTTAAACCCCAATGCCTTGGACAAATCAGCCCCGCTGCTTTCCACTGTAGGGTGAAGCCCTTTACAGAAAAGTATCAGCTGTTCAGCCGCTTCCTCCCCCTTTCCGCAACTAACGCACAACGTGTCTATCTCCTGGTACCTGACTATATATATGTCTTAGTCCGCAAAATTCCCGTCATGCCGTCAAATAACAAAGAGCTTCCCCTACAATTATCATAGATATTTTCTTTGGCAATTACCTGCCTAAAGATCCTGTATGTTCCAGTGTCGATTTCGTCAGCATCCCTGTTTTCCACATAGATCTCTCTGTTCCTTTAACTTTTTTCTTAACCGATAATTGCTGATTTGCCCGCCTACTGCTGTCCAGATATTTGCTTGTGAATTTTCTAGTTCACTTTCTCGATTTCGTGTCAACTTTCCTTATGTACAGGTATCTGAAAACTTTCCTAGCCCAATGCCTTTCCCCCATTTTTCTCAATCCCTCCTCAAATTCTATCTTCCTGCTAGCTTCTCTGCTCTCGAACGACGGCCATCCCATATCACCCTGTATCCCCTGATTGCCGCGTGCTTCCAAAGCTAGCCTCCCTACGCAGCGTTGTTTGACTGTTAACCTTGCTTGAACATCTGGTCTCATGCACAGGACCGCAGGCTAGGAACAACCACCCCTTTCCAGATCCCTCTTACCACTTCATACCTATTGTAATTCAACAGTGCCCTATTTTTCATGACTGCTGCATTCCTACTAGCTTTATTCATTACATATTTTTATGCTCTGTCAGATACTCAGCACCGTTATTTATCCACACCCCAAGATACTAGTACTGAACCACTACTTCTAGCGTGAACTCCTGTATGCTATGCTCGACACCCTCATCATTAAATATTATGACTGCAGATTTTTCCTTACTAAACTTGAAACCTAATCTATCTCCCTCTGTATCTCTCTACCACCCTGAGATCACAGCGCCATCTGTGACAGCAACTAGAAAACAGCACATCTCGCATTGAGACTTGTAGCGCTATCTGGAATGTATGCATTCGTTCCGCTATATAATAATAATAATAATAATAATAATAATAATAATAATAATAACAATAATAATAATAATAATAATAATAATAATAATAATAATAATAATAATAATAATATTAATAGCTTTATTTCCATCAAAACGATGGAGGGGCCGTGGGTAAAAGCTGCTGAACAGCTTGACTAGAGCCCACGGTCCCCTCTACAAGGCAGTACAGGAGCATACATGAAACATACAGGAATACAAACATACAGAAACGCAAAATTGATTCGATTTAATGTATCACAAGGAAATCAATATTAGAATTGTTCAAAAACATGACATATCACGTGGCGCAGTTCACGAACTGTAGTGCGACCTAAATCAATTCCACATTTATTCAGATCCTTAAGAAGTTTAGGCAAAATGTACGATAGTGTACCCATAGAATAGTTAGCACGGGGAGTGACCACCTTCCAGTATTCAGACTGACGTATAGTGTAGGATGTAGGCTTTATTTCTAGCTTGGCTAGGTTGCGAAAGAAATTTCGATTTTCTTTTAATTCGTGCTTAAAGGCAACAATTAGTCTATAGCTAAACAATTTCCAGACAGGCATTATATCTGCTTTAATGAACAGAGCATGCGTATGAGAATTGTAGGGGACATCAAAAATAAGCCTAATTATCTTTTTTTGTAGGACGTACACCTTTGTTAAGTTTGTTACTATGGTAGATCCCTCTACCAAAAAGCAGTAAGAGAGGTGAGAGTAAAAAAGAGAATTATATATCAGCTTTTTTACGCTGAAAGGTAATATAGACCTACATCTGGATAAAATACCAACGACACTTGACAATTTAGTGCAAACAGAATCTACATGAATATCCCACAGCATATTTTGCGAAAACGTGACCCCAAGAATTTTAATACTACTTACTATTTCTATTTTTCTGGTGCCATAGATAAGATCTACGTTCATATTTACCTGCTTTGATTTCGGTCTAAATAGCACAGCCTTAGTTTTGTTGGTGTTAACTTCTAACTGATTTGCTACAGACCATTCCAGAAGTTTTACAAGGGCGGAGTTTGCTATATAGCTGATTTGCTCACAGTCTGTAGCGGAAACTCCGACAACAAGGGGCACCCATGCGGGGACAGTTGTGTACCGAATTTGGTAGGGAAATAAAACCCTGTGGGTTGTGGTATAGAAATACAACCACAATTAAAAAATCGGTAAACATTGTATACGTGCAATTACTGATTAAAGCGTTACCATATGGCACCGCAAGCCGAATTCTAGGCCCACCCTGACCCCACAAACAGAGCAAATTCTGTTTGGGACGTATTTTGAAGTGATGTAACTCGACAACGGGTAGACATGCATTATAATTTCTCTGATAGGTGGCGCTAGGCGTCGATCGCTCTGCTGTGCGGAAGAGTTCTGTTACTTCCGAACATCTAAGGGTTTTCTTCACTGGCCTCGCTGAATGCGGAAATAGTTTCGTTTTAGCATGGCCAATAAAGCTAACGCTCTTTACTTCAACGTCTTCCAGATGGTGGCGGCCTTTTTTTTCTGCACCCGATAATATCTCAAAGCTTTGTCACTTGGAAAACTCGTGCAACACAAGGAAGGTGGGCTGCGCCAAGAAGCACCAAAAAAAAAAAGATTTGCACAGTGCACTAGCGGTGATGTGTACAGGATTCCGCTATCATGTGGCAAGCACTACACGGGACAGACGGGCGGATGCCTCAGAGACCGGCTACGGGAACCCAATAACAACGTGAGCCACACCGTGGCCGGTCATCTGGGCATTCATTGCAGAGACTGCACGAAAAAAATAAAGGAAGAAAAGAAAAAAAAACCATGTTACCCTATTTTCAGCCAGTGCGAAGTTTTTACCGATAGCCGCATCAAAATCACAAGAGAAATTTGAAGCCTACGAAATTCATTGACGCCAAGACCAATGCGCAAACACCGTATCAGGCAACAATGATGCCGACAGAAAAAAAAGTACGCTATCTTAAAGACTGATAGGGAAATGAGCTCAGCTGATTATGTATCATTGTTGCCAGGTGTAGGGCTCTTGCAGTGTCATTCTTGTTATTATTTTTTTGTATTTTCGCCACAGCGCTTAAGTAGTGCCAAACCCTCAATAAAAATCAGCGGCACTATTCGTAGGCTTCAATATTCAGCGCTTTGTCAGTGTACTCATCGCGTCCTCGTCTTTTGCGCTTTAGCGATAATGACAAACCAACATGCATGCTCAAGCTAGCCCCTTTCATGTTTTAACCTTTCAAGCGCTTTGTGCTCAACTGTATAATTTAGGAATTCAGGGCTTTTTCTCGCCTGCAACAGCCTGCAGTGATTTCTTTGAGAAAAGTGTTGCACTCTTTGTGATGGTTTGTAATGTAACACTGTAAATAATAGCACTATAAAGGATGAACCTGGTAGAACGCCCTCCGCTATTTTCATCCAGAAAACTTTTGTCGCCAGCAGCAATATAATTTTTTCCTCCGTTTAGAGCATTTTGTGCATCTTCGAAGTGCTATAGATACATAATCCCTCGCATACTTACCAGGAAAAAACTGGTGGTCGGATGCTACTGCTTCCAACCTTTGTGACACACTGCATAAAAGTTTATACATACCCGTGAAAGAATTGCCGTTCGTGTTTTCTATTGAAAAGCAGGCAAATTGTTTTTTTTTCGATGTTTGCACGAACTGTATAAAGTGCAGAATTTAGTTTCTAGCGAGAAACAGCGAAGCGTAAGGAAGAGCTTTATGCATTGTGCGGCTGCAAATGCTGGATATGAGAGCAAGCACGTGTTCTGCCCCGTATGTCACCACAGCAAATTGGTGCTGCGTTTTAGTTTCCTCGTTGCAATTTGGACCGTGCAAAATTAGCGCGCGTCAATGAAATATGAAGAGTCAGTGAACACTGAACTTAGCCAAGTAAATTGCAAAATATAAAGCTTTCTTAACCAGCACCGAACTGAATTATAAAGAAAGGTGAGGTAGAGCTTATAAATTCGCTTGTTTGTATTTTAAAATCTGCTAAAATCAGATTATAAAGCTAGCAAAAAGCTACTTCCCATTGCTGAACACGTACAAAATGGTCAGCTAGACGCAATTTCACCTCTCTTAAATTGCTGCAATATGTGAAGCAGCAATGCGACGCGACGCAACAAATGCGGGGTTCAATGATAACAAAGGGGGCGATTCCTTGTACCTGCAGACCACGCATATTCATGTGTGGGTGCGACCCGTAAAAAAGCTGTACTGGTTACAGCGGAAGCACGGGGCTACCGAGGTGGTCGAGAAGAAGGACGTAAAAAAAAGGCCGCCACCGTCCGGAAGATGTTGAAGTAACGAACGTTAGCTTTATTGGCCATGCGTAAACGAAAGTCTTTTCGCACTCAGCGGGGCAAGTGAAGAAAACCCTGAGCTGTTAGGAAAAGTAACATAATTTTTCCACATAGCAGAGCGATCGACGCCTGGCGCCATCTATCAGAGAAATTACGATGCACGTCTACCCATTGTCGAGTTACGCCCCCTCGATATACGTGCCAAAAGGAATTTACTTCGTTTTGGGGGGTCAGGGTGGGCCTAGAATTCGGCTTGCGGTGCGATATGGTAACGGTTCAATTAGTAATTCCACGTATACAATGTTTACCCATTCTTTAATTATGGTTTTATTTTTATACCACAACCCACAGGGTTTTATTTGCCCAGAAAATTCGGTACACATCTGCCACAGGATTGATGCCCCTTGTTGTCGGAGTATATATAGCGAAACGAATGCATACATTGGCGCTAAAAGTCTCAATGCGAGATGTGTTGTTTTCTAGTTGCTGCCACAGATGGCGCTGTGATCTCAGGGCGGCAGCAGACCCCACGAAATCTCGAAACGTGATGAGTAATTGCTGCCACAAATGGCGCTGTGAGATCAGGGCGGTAGCAGACCCCACGAAATCTCGAAACGTGATGGGTAAGAGCTAACTCTCTTAAAAATTGATGTAAAACTTGTACAAGGGGAGAAATCCTCATCAAATATTTAGCCTTGTCCTCCTCTTAGAGATTATCTGAGAAACAGATACAGAAAAAAAGTGAAAAACAAGGAATAAAGGGGGCCTACAAGCGCACATGTATATTTTCCTACGATCACGTCGTTTCACTGTCACGACATTTAGTTTCACAAGTGTAGTCTTGCTCGAGCCACCGGACATTAACACAGTTATCAACTAAGGTTGCTGCTCACGTGTCCTGGAGACTACTGGCCCCGATAGCACGTAGGAATTGCCTACCAAGTATATTATTTGCTAATGTTAATGTTTCTTTAATTTCATTCCATTTGGACACCTGGCGTCAGTCGCTGCTCCCCGTGACGTAAAGGCCATGGCACAAACACGCCCAAAGTTGCAGATTTCACGACAACATGTTGCTGGAAGAGTTCGAATGTTCATAAGTCCGTTGCAGGTCCGCGCTTGGTCCATGACCTGTCTTGGCCCTGCTTTATGCCGAGCCTTTGGTAATGCTAATATCCGTGACGCCACTTACTTGCATGAAGCTGCCCAGTTGCTAGAGTTGCAGGATATTCGCTTTTGAAGCCGGCAAAAGCCAAGGGTATGGCAGGCTGCTGCGAGTGAAGCTTTTAAAATACTTTGAATAGGATTAACAGTCTACATGGTGATTAGTAGTATGGAACGCCTCTACGTGGATTTCATGGCTTCCTCCGCCAAAACCACTCTGGATAATTACGGCATGTTTTATTTATGCCCCTGACAGCATGATGTATTTTAAGCAAACATGGAGGAACAGCAAGCAGAGCAGCGGACGAAATTTGGAGGTCGGGGGTTGGAATCCCACCTGTAGCGTGCAGTTGTTTTTCTTCTGCTTTGATATAAATTATCTTTAAGCGATAAAATAATAGGCTGCTAATTTAACATTGACCAACGCCACAAATTAAAAGATATAAACATTCCCTTGTGCTCCTGAGTATCGGAGCCTGCTCGCTTCCTTAGTATGCAAGTCATAACGAGCTCCTCACACCTCTATCCTTGTCTGCTCAACGGCCTTTCCAGAATGCAGTGAACTTGAATATTGGGCCCACTGTAAGCACAAATATATGGTGCGCACTTTAGACCTGTTTAGCTGTAGGGTTAAGGGAAGGGGCTGATGTGTGGAGGAAAATTTCCTGTACACAACGGTTACAAACGCCCCTTGTTTAACGATTGCAACAGCTTAATAGGGCGGACCAAAGACGTATAGCTTGAACAATAAAGCACTGTCCCTGTAGCGTGTAATCAGTCTTTTCAGTTCCTAGGTCAGCTGCTTGAGGCGAGTGAAACAAAGCTATTTCGCTTGAGATGGCAGGAAGCGTAAGTATGCTTGCTGTCATAGCAAGCAAAATCAGACCAGACGGCCACAGCGCGCTCAATGCTTTTCGAGATTAAAATCTATCCGAAGAACACAGCTCAAGAGCCAGACAGGAGATGTGGAGTTCGCTGACCATTCCGCGAACTCGTTGATCTTGTGTTCGCAAGGAAAGCTGCTCCAGCGGGGTCGGAAGTCCCCAACAAAGGGGCCCGTCCCATCCCTGCCGCCCCTTTGTGCAGCGGACGTCCTCGTTTACGCCGCGCCGTCACGGGGATGACCCGCCGGGAAAAACGCGAACCAAGTACAGCTAACGACATGTGGTTGTTAAGGGGTTGACGAGGTTTCGGGGGCGCACGAGATATTAGCCGAGTGACCGGAAGCCCACTATTCCTGTAACGACTGTCTACTTCCCTTAACGACTGTGTTCTCTTTGTTGCTGTCAACAACCTGAGTCATCGCCTCGTCGGCACATGTTTCTAGCGTCTGTGGTGCCGTGGGTGGCGTGGGAACGGAAGTCGCATTTGTGTTGTTTGTGTAGTTATTTGAAACCTCCTTCCCAAATGTTTTAATCAGACCTTTTTCCCCAATCTCTGATCAGTGGGCGGACCTTATTTTCCTTTCCCTAACCACTGATTGGCGAGATGGGTCGTTGGTTATCTTATTGGTTGCTGTCCCCGCTAAGGGCGGAGACAGAGGGTTTAAAACCAAGCGCTCTGGGTTGAGCGGGGGCTGAATTCGTCTGATCCACGATTTAGTCATGTAAATAGTTTTCTCCTTGCTTTGTTTCTTCTCGTTTTTTACCTATGTTGTAAATAAATAGTTAACCTTCTCCTTTCCTTGAGTAATGTGAATGTTTGCGAGTAGAACCACCGGGTCATCAAGAAACCCCGATTTCATCATCAAGTAGTTTCCTCTCATCGCCACCGGAAGGGGAAACTCAACTGGAGATTTCACCTCACATGAAATGCACAGTGGGAAAACTATTATGACCAGGAGCTGTCGTGTAAGGAGTCGAAAGATACATTCCAAAGAATGTTGTCAAAATGCCTGCTACCACAACGCGACCTTTGTAGCCTTAGGAACCGCGTTCCGTTCCCAACACGCGCAGACCTGTTACGGTAATGTCCATGGGAAGGAAGGCAACTGAGCACTGTAGTGCAGTAGCAAAGACAGGCGCTGGCTAACTACATCGTTTATTGTCTTATATAGACAGCAGTTGTATGACAACACAAGGGAAGAAAATGATGAAGCAACAAGCCAGCCACTGCATATTAAGCAAGGAAGGCAACTGGCAAGGAAGGTAACACATGCTGGTCCCTTTTGGACATGCAAGCTTTCCGTGCTTCACATCATTTGTATAGCAGTCTGTTTTTAAAAGCCACTGCTTTCATGGCAGAATGACAGTGCATATTTTTTTTCAATATAGTCCACATTATGCGCACAAGATTCGCTGCTGTCACATACCCAACGATTCCGGACAAAATCATTTTCCCCAAGAGAGAATTTATTAACGCAATTTTTTTCATATACTGTTAGATTTCACTATAAAGATCAATATATCCACAGATCTCCCGGCGACAGGCTTGCATTTTTTTGTCCTACCTGCGTTCTTCGTCAAAAGCATTCCCCATTGGTTTTCTTTGGCGCTCTTAAGTGCTCGATACGAGCGATGGAAAAACTTTAAAAGAAAGATTTTGCGACACATCGGAAGAATCGACCATTACCTTCAATATTTCCATGACAACACCTTATAACTTTCCAATATTCCAAATTTTTGTCCACGGATGCTGGACATGGTGCGAGCACGCATATTAAATGCTATGTCTTTTTTCAACGAGAATTTCTCCATCGAAGTTTAATGAAGATGGTTGATAGTCCTCCCCTCTGTGTATAACACTTTGTTTCGTTCCTCCCGTCTGCGTGCCGGTTCACGTTTTGTGCCAGGCCTCAGAGAGAAAGAGGGAGAGCCGAAGCCCAAGTTTTGATGGAAACAAACACTATAATGATTGCGCGATTAAAATCGCTCAGGTGCGCGCACAGCTACGCACAGCAATGCTCTGTCCGACAAAAACTATTTTTTATATACATTCGAACAGTTCAGAAGTAATAGTGAGGAGTATCAAACTCCACTGCATTCAGGAGTTCGCAGACTTTCCTGAAGTAATTTCAAAAGCATATAACATTGAGCCTACTTTTCTGCGCCTTGCACGTAGGAAATGACGCGCATGGATAACAACTCTTTCCGGGGAACGTATGGAATGAGGCACGAAACACGTGCACATGTGACGGCCGGCAAACAGCGTTCTTCCCTCCAAGTGAACTCGGAAAACGGGCAGGGTTAAATTTTAATTTCGGGACTCATTTGCGCCCCCTCTTGAAGGTCAAAGAACAGCCAAAGGCAAGCGAGTATGAACTTTCCTTTCCTTGTTCTCTATCTGTCCCGCCCGTTCCCCTTAGCGCTGGCACGAATAAAAAGTCTCCCACGCATTGATGATGAGGTGGGTATTCAAAAAGGGGACCTCATTATTGGTTCAGCTCAGCGAGGATGATGTCTTTGACAGAACATTGTGCGCCTTTGTGCCTCCCCCTCCTGGCCTTCCAACTATTTTCTTCTTTATTTCCGCTGACTGCTGAGCGCTTAAGTACGCTCTCTCATCATTACCCCAGCCGCGCGGCGACAACGAAGACGCGGGTTGTGGATTCGTGTTCGACCTGTTTCGCCGCACGGCAGCCAATTAGTAGCCTGATTCGCAGCCCAAGTGCAGCAGCGATAAAAGCATATGCCCGGCGGCGGGCGTCTGCTTTGAGTCGAGGGGAGAGAAAGGAAGAGACTGAGCACAGCCCACTGGGCGGCCATGTGTGGGCGAAAGTGACGAGCAGCCGTTTTGCAATTTTACATCGGTGGAAGGTATTGGCAGGCACACTGATTTGCATGTGCATTTGCTAAAAGCACCCGCTGTTTACATGGAGCCTCGCAAAAATCCGCAAGGGGCTTTACTGTCCCCCCACCGTTCCCCATTGTTTCTGTTGTTTGTCGTTCTTCCCTAGAATATAGCCATTCGCACTTTGTTGAGACGCCAAGTGATTAAGAAAAGAGAGAGAGAGGAAGCTGCGTTCAAGTGATCCGTGCTCAAAATTAGTGCCATCGGGCACATGAATTTCTTCTGCCATCTAATCTTTGCTGATTGGGTTCATCTGGTGGGCACGAACGGAGGTATGATTTTCGGGCTGAAGTGCAACCTTAGAGTTTATACTAAGCGCGCATTCTTTCCTCAGAGTGCGTCAGTGAAGAGGAACCTGATACTTGAAGCCTACTCCATGCGTGCGACACTCTCCCTTTTTTCAATTAAGAGAACGTCGTTGATGCAAAAAACTGCAAGCATTGTAATTAGCGGGGCAATTTTAGAAGCTTTTATTCTTATTCATCATCATCAGCTTGATTACGTCCACTGCAGGTCAAAGGCCTATTCCTTATCTCTACAATTAAAGCAATCCTGAGCCAGTTGCGGCCACCTTATTCCCGCAAACTTTTTATGTCATTGAAAATTTAAAAAAGAAACTGAAACACGACCGACATAATTTGACACAAGTCTGTGGGATACTGTATTTGCGGAGGTGCTCTTACCAACCTTTTTTTAACACGTGCGAAGAAAAGCGAATAATCATGGTGATGCTTACAGGAAGGAAAAAGTTAAATACTTTGAGGTCTGCTCATGCGTCTTTGCGTGTCTGCTACTTACCGATGCATTTTCCAGACTATAGATTAGACTACCAACAACGTGTACAAGAGGGGAAGAATCTTTGCAGAGGATAAAGATGCCCAATTTTCTCTCTGATGTTCCCTAAATTTCTGCTGTTTGATGAATAGCATATCAACTGAGACGAGATGCTTAAAACATTGAGACATATCCCAGGGTATTGACTTAAAATATCGCCATTTATACGTTTACGGGTTACATACATTAAGAGGCTCAGTAGGTGCGGTTCATAATCACTGCCACATTAACTTGACGAGGCGAGTGTCAGTTCAAAGTGAGAGAAAAGATTCCAAGCGGACATAGTCGTACTGATGTGTGTTGTCCGCTTGGATTAGAGATAAGAAAACTGCGTTCGCGAAATTCGTGTTGCACACAGTACAAACTCAGGTACCTTACCAGTATGTCATAGTTAGTTTAGAATAAAATAAAGTTGCGAGTAATCTGATGCGGAGACGTCAGTGTCCTCTGCACTGATGCGAGGAGCAAGAGACACGCTACTGCTCATGATTAAACATGCGGATGCAGACACATCTCAGCTCATCATTTGAAGGCCGGCAGCAACGAGAGGTCGGAATTGTCGGAGCTGGATCGCAGGAGAACACCAGAGGCCCCCTTCCGTTGTTTTCAGAGGGGAAGAAAGGCAGACGAATGTAATTTGTGGAGCTTGAAGAGAGACTGCACCGCTCTAAGCCGGAGGCGGGAAAAGAGACAGACGAGGGATACAGCTCGCTGCCTATCGCCGGACAGTTTTGCGCTATTTCGGGGCCTCTGTCGGAAGAATGTGAGGAAAGAGAGTATCCGCACCATTGTCGGCGTACTTAGACCTCTCATTATGTTCCGATTCCTTTCAGCGAAAATTAGCCTCTGCTAATGAAGGACAAGAAGCGAAAACCTTATCTGGGCGCCGGAGGCCAGCGCCACAAGCGCAGGGCGAACAAAGAAGAGGGCGAAGTGAAACGAAGAAAAAAATATGTTTGAGTGCGGCAGAAACGAAACGAAGGACAGAAAGAAGGGCTTCACAAAGCCAGCCCCTCAAAAGAGGACCAGACGCACCGCATTGCTTCGAGAGTTGTAGCAGAGGCAAAGATGGCTATGTTTGAGTTCAGAGTACGAGCGCTCCACCGATACAAAAGCAAGCGGCCCGCATCCCGCCGCATTGCCTGTGCCTTTTTTTTTCTTCTTGTTGCAGTTAGAGCACCCATGTGAACTAATGAGGTTACGCCTCATCGTGGAACCTCCCAGTGACCGGCAGGGTGTTACACAATAACCCCTGCGCTGCCTTTCAACTCCGAGCGGAGTGAATATACATTTCCCAACTACTGCATTGCGCAACATGGCGTACTCACCCGCAGGGTCTTTCGGTGAAGACAATGTAGTGCTGGTGCTCGGGCGCGCGCTCCACGAACTTGATGCACGTGTAGTTCTCCCAGTGGCGCATCGCCTGCTTGAACAGCGCTCGGTGGTCCCCTGCGTCAGGCAGGCAGTCACGTCAACAGCGGCACGCCTTGGCCACAACTGCCACGTGGCGGCGTATATGTCAAGCGCGATGAATTCGGTCCGCTTTTGGCCATTCGGGGTGGCGTTCTTCGTTTATTGAAAAAACGAATGCACACGCAAGGGATACATCAGTTAATTAGTAGAGAGGGAGCTAACGCCAACTAATGTTCCCCAATCCCCAATGTTTGCTACCACAAGCCACGAACTATTTTCGAGAAAGCCTACGGTACATGGAAAAGAAAGGGGGAACAGACGCGTAATTTTTTATCCTTTCAAGCTCATCATGGCGTTCATCCTCGCACGCGCGCCCCGTTTCCCCGAGCAACCGAGTGACAGGTCCCCCGCATTGCAACACACTACTTTTCCCCAAATGACCCCGATGAAAGAATGCGCTTTCCTGGTTCCGCCAAAGCTTATCTGGGTGTGTTGGGAGCAACGTACACAGAAGTGCCCATTGCGGTTCGGCCGGCCACTTATGGCGACACGCTCGTCCCTCTTCTCTTGGCTTCATTTTGGAAAGCCAGAGCAATGTGCCTGACGGCAGCCGGCGCTGAGCACCTGCCTAGGCCAAGGTGCAGTGACACGACCACACTGGAGCAAAGTGCGCCTAAACGGCATGGGATAAAATATGCTTTCTCTTTTCAATCCAGATTATTTCCACTATCGATTTTGTTGCCACAGGTGTCTCGTAAGAGATCTTTTGTGCTCCAGGCACAGGCTATCTATCTCAGCGAATAACTGGAGTGCAAAGTGAAGCGTGCGCCGTGGCTTACACGCTAATCAGGGCATGTATTCAATCAATTTCCGCGTGTTACACACCTGTGCGTGTTTCACCAAGTCTTTGGCTTGCGCTGGTTGATGCTGAGCTGATGAAATGCATTGGCCTTCTTTTGTCGCGTGGTTGTACTTAATCATTGAAAGAAGGCACAGCGCAGCACAATGGGACAGAAAAAGGAGCACACTGGACGACCGCTAACTGGCAACAGAAAGTTCATTGATGCACGCCATGATGAATCAAACATTGTTGCTCGGCTTGTCCGCAGAACTAAGAGAAACGCAATACTTAACAAAGCCAAGAAAGTCAGGATGAATGCAAAAAAAACTTGGTTTTGAAACCTCGTCTCCTTTCTACGTAAACCAGCATCTGACAAGACTTGGTAAACAGTTGCATGGTGCGGCGATCAAGGGGAAGAAGGAGGTGCGATGGAGGTTTGTCTGGACCGCTGGATGCAAGGCTTTCGCGCGAAAAGACGAGGGCTCTTCTGTAGTTAGGATCACTTGCATGGATGATCTCGAGAAGATGACAGACGACGAATAGTAGACATGGCACGCATCCAAGATGGACAGAGATATAAATTGCGAATACCACAATCTTGACTCTTTTAATTCATTCCTAGGCAGCCGGAAAAATCGCCTGACAGTATTGCATATAAATGCTCGCTGTATTCGCAATAAGCAAAATAAACTGCATGATCTGTCATCCTGCTCATTTTCAGTTGATGGGCTACTTTTCTCTGAAACCTGAATTCATTGGGCGAGTCTCCACCGACAATTTGAACAATAAAGGTATCTTGGCTTAGTTCGTTAAAAATAAGAAAGGTGGTGTGGCCATGTACATGCTGCAGTCACAAAAACATGAGGTCATATCACAGTTGACAATGGTCACAAATGATGTTGAATGCCTCACGCCTAATTCTTTGACTAACCACCAACCAATTTCAGTCCTGCCGGTGCTGTTCAAGTTCTTAAAAATGCCATCAACGTCAGGATACAAAACGTTTTCGATAAATATCATGTAATCAATAACAAGCAGCACGGATTTCAAAAAAGCAAATCCACAGATTCAGTCCTGCTTAACATAAAGAATTAGATAGCAAATTTTGAACACAGACAATATAGGCTTGGACAATTTCTAGATCTGCGCAAAGCATTTGATTCTGTGTGTCACGATGTCCTACTATTTAAACTGAATAGGTATGGCATCCACGGAGTAACAATGGGATTAATAAAAAGATATCTGTAAAACCGCTATCAATATGTCAATCTTAATAAATATACATCTCTAGTTCTTCCCGTTAAAAAAAGACGTTCCACATGGATCTATCGTCGGGCTTTTGCTGTTAATGCCATACATAAATGATTTATGCTCTACTCCAAATACCCCCAAACAAATCACGTATGCAGATGATACAAACGTCTTTTTCTCTCGCCATTCACTCCAGGATATTGAACATGCTGTCAATAACTATTTGCTCCACCTGTCTACTTGGTTAAGTACAAATAAATTATGGTTGAACATTGAGAAACGAAATACATATTGTTTGCGCCGCTAAACAAGCCAAGGAAACCTGCCATAGAAATTTTGATTTATGGCAAAGACAAAAAAGCTCAAGTCAAGGCCAAAATACTTTAGGCGTGTTTTTTGAAGAAAGCTTATCATTGAATGCTCATGTAAACAGCCTCATAGCTAACCTTAGTAAAACAACTGGCTGCCTCTTTAAGATTTGTCCACTCATTCCTCAACGGTTACGAAGTGTTCTTTCTTATTCACTCTTTTATTCCAAGCTTTCATACTGTGCTTTAGTCTGGGGTACCACTACAAGTCACAATTACAAAAGATTAATTAGCCTGCAAAAAAAGTGTTCAGAATTTTTGAGCAATATCACAGCCCACCGGAATTACTGCAGACAAGTCAGCTTTTCCTGAAATATAAAATGTTAAAGGCCAATAAAATTTATTATTTCAAATTGCTTCAGTACATAAAAAAGCGAAGCTTTACAGTGTACAAAAATCCAATGCAGCCCCAGCAAACACCCTCCGTAAAAAAACTTTACGGCCACCCAAAATAAGGACGACAACATATTGAATATCAAAAATCTAGCCTTCTAAATAAAATACAAGAATTAACAGATCTGAGTGCTAATGCCTCCAAGAACACGCTTAGAGCTCTTCTGCTGGAAAAGAACTTAGAACTCACATAATCTGCCATGTTTCTGTTACTAAATTGTAGTTTTTCGGAGTGCATTATTGTTTTGAATCTTGCTGTTGTGTGTTGCTATTAAGATGTTGCTATTATGTTGTTGCTAAGCTTGCAACAAAAATGTTCAGAATTTTGTTATATTTGCATATTTGTAGTAAGTATTTTGTGTTGGCATGTACGGGTTATTGTTTGCTGCATACGCTTATTTTTTCGTTACATGATATATTTACCTTTTCTTCCCTCAGTTCTGCGTGACATTTTCTTATTTCCCCCCGAAGATTTTGGTGTGAAACTTTTCACTAAAGCTATGTTAAAATTCCGTTCGTGCCAAACTGTATGCGGGGCAAGAGCCATCGTCAGGCGTTTCGCCTTTTGCTCTTGCTCCTATTTCTGCATCAGAAAGGAAACAAATAAATTAAATCAAATCAAAAGAAACCACTGGAAACAAACAGCAAAGCGCATGCCCAACCACACGGCGAATAACGCAACCATAGATTCTGTGACACAAAAAGCAAATCAGGAATGTCACTACAGTAGTAGAAAACAATCAAACAGACAGCCTGACTAACATGGTGCTTCAGCTGATTGCAACTTGCTGATATTAACAGAAACGTGGCTAACAAATGACATTAGTGATGGCGAGGTGCTTGCTGATCTACCAGATTTTCTTTCTTTCGTTCAAATCGTAAAAACGCACATGGTGGAGGTGTTCTGACTGCGGCAAGAAACCACTTGCCATGCACTGCTCTGAACATTTCATCCGACCTTGAATTAATTTGGCTCATCTGCCTAGCCGCCCCACATTCAGTGCTGCTGGGTGCCAGCTACACGCCATTCCAACGCTCACATTCGCCTTTTTGGGAATTTTAATTACCCAACTATTAACTGGCATAACCTGGTGCACTCGATAGGTAAGTGAGCTGACATAAGAAACTTGAAATTTTAATCTTACCCAACTTGTACTAGAACCTACGCGTGTAGCGAAAGAGACTGCAAGTATTCTTAGATTTTGTAATAACGAGCCATCCTGAAAGTTTTTCCTCCACTACTTACTTGTGTGGAATTAGTGACCATTTAGTCATTCACACAGTCTTCAATTTCAATCCCATTCCGCGCCACAATCCGGGAAAGACAGTCAAGCTGCATGATAAAGGCAACTATGAAGCAATGAATAGCGAGCTCCACGCCTCCTTTCCATCCTTTAAAGCAACTTTTCAAAGCCGACCTATCCAGGAAAGCTGGTTGGTATTTAAACAAAAGCTTAACGCCCTGGCAGGTAAATTCGTCCCGAAGACTACTTTCCATTACAGTCAAATCTAGCCGTGATTCACAAAGTCATTGAAAAAACTCGAAAATAAGAAGAAACGCCTATTCCGCCCAGCTAAAACCAATTATAGTACCTGCGCATGGGGAAAATACTACGCCGCTGAGAACTTATATTTATCAGCGATCAATTTTATTACGATTCAAAATGTTGACCCGGCGCTACAAGACGAGGACTAATTTATCACGACGCTTTTATCACGCTTTTTTTCTCTAAAACTTCTCAAGAGTCCTACAAAGTAGCACAAAAAACTTCTGCCAAATTATAAACCGTGATAATGCGCGTTCAGTTACCCTCAGTAAACATTCAGGAGAGCCATTCAGGGATACTGAATGTGCTAACATCTTTTCAATTGCTTTGTCCTCCCCAGAGAGCCTGATACGCCCTTACCTACCATGCCTACTACCATTCCGCACACCATGTCTGTAGCCAATGTTTGTGCCAAATAAATACTGACTCTAATAAATAAAATTAAACTTTATTCAGCAAGGACTGATGAAACAAATCCTAAACTTTTAAAAACAAACAGTACGTTTTTCTGCCGAATATTTGTCGTTAATGTTTGTTCAGTCGCTCTCCACAGGCACCAGACATGATGACATGAAGACAGAAGAGCTTGTTCCTGTGTATATTTTTATTTTTTATTTTATTCATTTAAAATATATTGCAGTCATTAAAGACCAAGCAGGAAGGGCAACACAGGTCACAAGAAAAATGCATTTCAGCGCCACTATTGGCAAGCAATCATAACACACAAAACGAACAGGGTGCAGTGCAAACACGTGATATACAGTATAAAGCTGAAAAAATGAGTCAGCAATCAGATAGGCAAAACATCAACCCAGGGTTTTTTCTACACTTGCTTCAAAACCTGTTACATCATCAGCGGAAAAAACATCCCTTGGAAGTGCATTCCACTGGGTGACAGTGCATGAAAAAAAAGAACTCTTAAATATGTTAAAGATTGGTGCCAGGTTGTGGTGGTGGGAGTGCCGAGTTTGACAACTCAAACGTGGATGAATGAACAATTGTGGATTGATACCAAGTTGGTGACTCTTGAGCAGATAGAGAAACCGCAGCCTGGAAATCATTCGTCGGCTCTCTAACGTCAAAATGTTGTTAGCACTCACTAGAGACGATGGTGAATCTAATCGGCGATATGAATTGAATATGAAACGAATGGCTTTTCTCTGTATCATTTCTAGTTTGGTTACGTTTTTCTTCAAGTAAGGGTCCCATACTGCACAAGCATACTCCAGCTGAGGCCTGATAAGGGTATTAAATGCAAGCATCTTAACATGGGAAGGGGCTGATTTTAATTTAAAACGAAGAAAATCGAGTTTCCTAAAGGCTGAAGCACAGGATTTATTAATGTGGCTGGTCCAAGTAATTAGTTAGCGCCACTCCTAGGTATTTATACTCGTCGATCTGAACTATAGGCTATTCGCTGATTTTGTACAAAAACTGGAGCGGAGTTTTCTTGTTAGTTACCCGAATAAGGACGGGTGTTTCGCTGTTTAATTCCATAGACCAAAGGCTACACGCCTGGTGTACAGCATTAAGGTTATTGTTCAAAGCAATTTGGTCATCTGTAGAACGAATAGTTTTGAATAGAAAACAGTCATATGCGAATAGCCTTATACTAGCAGATGCGATGTCAAGTGAGGCAACGATGTCGTTAATGTATATGAAGAATAAAACAGGGCCAAGGACACTACAATGCGGGACCCCAGAGCCAACCGGTAGAATTCCAGAGGAGCAGCCATTGACGTGGACGAACTGTTTTCGGTTACTGAGTTCATTGAGTTCATTTCATTGAATTCATTTCACCATTGCTAGCGGAAGACCAATGTTCTGAAGTTTTAGGACTAGTTTGCTATGTGAGACGCGATCAAACGCAGTGCTAAACTCAAGGAATATCGTGTCTTATTTGCTGGCCCTTATCAAGAAAGGGTACCACTTCGTTAATGGCAGTTACCAGTTCAGTAACAGTTGAAAGACCTTTCCGAAATCCATGCTGGAAACACGACAAAATATTGTGTTTTTCGAGAAATGCGATCATGAAGTTAGCCACGATGGGCTCCATGAGTTTATATATTCTGGAGATTAATGAAAAATGAAGACGCAGCGATGGCGTAGAGGTAGAGCATCCGCCTCGCGTGCAAGAGGACCGGGGCTCGAATCCTGGTGCCGCGGAATTCACCACCGGGTTTCAAAAAAATAAAAAAATAAATCCGCGTGTCGATGGAATTGCATAACCAGGCCTGGAGTGCGGCCTGATCTCGGTGACCAGAACCGACAACGCACACTCTCACCAGAGCAGGACTTGGCCACCCTGGTGTAGTACTTGGCCACAACCTTCTATGATCAAACCAATTAACCCTCGGCCCTCAGTTCCCAGCGGCTGCGGAGCAACTGACCACGGCGGCGGTCAGACCTGTGACGCAGCGGAGGGTGCTAAGAATCTGAACCCGGCTGCGTTTAACGCTAGAACTTTATCTAGTGAGGCTAGCCTAGCAGTGCTGTTCGAGGAACTAGCGGGAATTAAATGGGATGTGATAGGGCTTAGCGAAGTTAGGAGGACAGGTGAGGCGTATACAGCACTAAAGGACGGACACATACTGTGCTATCGCGGATTAGAGGATAGACGAGAACTACGTGTGGGATTTCTCATTAATAAGGATATAGCTGGCAACGTAGAGCACCTCTATAGTATTAACGAGAGGGTAGCAGCTATAGTAATTAGGCTGAATAGGAGGTACAAGCTGAATGTGGTGCAGGCCTACGCACCCACATCCAGCCATGATGACCAGACCATTTAAAGCTTCTATGAGGACGTAGAATCGGCAATGAATAAAGTAAAATCACAGTACACTGTACTGATGGCCGACTTCAATTCGAAGGTGGGCAAGAAGCAGGCTGACGACCACGCGGTAAGTGACTACGGGATAGTCTCTAGAAATAACAGGGGTGAGTTATTAGTCGAATTCGCGGATAGAAATAATTTACGGATCATGAATACGTTCTTCCGCAAACGAGAAAAAAGGAAGTGGACCTGGAAGAGCCCCAATGGTGAAACTAAAAATGAAATCGACTTCATACTATGCGCTAAACCTGGCATCATTCAGGATGTGGCCGTCCTAGGAAAGGTGCGTTGTAGCGACCACAGAATGGTAAGGTCTAGAATAACCTTAGACTTGAAGAGGGAACGGAAGATGCCAGTGAAGAGGAAGACCATTAACGAGTTAGCCGTAAGAGGGAAAGCACAGGAGTTTAGGATATCGCTGCAGAACAGATATCCAGATTTAACTCAGGAAGACGATCTTGATGTTCATACAATGAACGATAATTTGACGGCTATCATTACAGAGTGCGCAGTAGAAGTAGGCTGTAGGACGGTCCGACAGGATACCGGCAAGCTAGGATCTGATTAAGAAACGCCAAAACATGAGGGCGCCTAACCCTACCGACAGAATAGAACTAACAGAGCTATCGAAGTTAATAAATAAGCGCAAGGTAGCCGACATAAGGAAGTTTAATATGGAGAGAATCGAGCATGCTCTAAAAAACGGAGGTAGGCTAAAAGCGGTGAAGAGGAAACTAGGCATAGGTCAAAACCAGATGTATGCGCTAAGAGACAAGGAGGGCAACGTCATTAGGAATATGGATAAGATAGTTAAGGTAGCCGAAGAGTTCTACAGAAATCTGTACAGTAGCCAATGTAATCATAGCGTTAATGAGAAAAACAGTAGCGCACAGCAATGTGTCATTCCGCCAGTAACAAAAGAGGAAGTAAAGAAAGCCTTAGGAGCAATGGAAAAGGGAAAAGCAGCTGGGGAGGATCAGATAACAGCAGATCTGTTGTAGGATGGCGGGGAGATCGTTCTAGAAAAACTAGCCACCCTGTATACGCATTGCCTTATGACCTCAACCGTACCAGAAGCTTGGAAGAATGCCAAAATTACCTTAATTCATAAGAAGGGAGACGCCAAGGACTTGAAAAATTATAGACCGATCAGCTTACTATCTGTTGCTTACAAGGTATTTACTAAGGTAATCGCTAATAGAGTTAGGACAACCTTAGACTTTAATCAGGCTTTCATAAAGAATATTCCACAATAGATCATATTCACACTATCAATCAGGTGATAGAAAAAGGCGCAGAACCAACCTCTATATATAGCCTTCATTGATTACGAGAAAGCGTTCGACTCTGTGAAATCCTCAGCAGTCATACAGGCATTGCGTAATCAGGGTGCAAAAGAGCCTTATGTCAAAATACTGGAAAATATGTATAGCAACTGCACAGCTACCATAGTCCTCCATAAAGTCAGCAATAAAATTCCAATAAGAAAGGGCGTCAGGCAAGGAGACGCGATCTCGCCAATGCTATTCACCGCCTGTTTACAGGAGGTATTCCGAGGCCTGAATTGGGGAACAGTTGGGAATAAGAGCAAATGGACAATACGTAAATAATCTGCGATTTGCTGATGACATTGCCTTGCTGAGTCACTCAGGAGGTGAACTGCAAATCATGATCAATGAGCTGGGCAGACAGAGCAGAATGCTGGGTCTAAAAATTAACATGCAGAAAAACAAAGTAATGTTCAACATTCTAGCAAGGGAACAGCAGTTCACAATTGGCAGTGAGCGCCTGGAAGTGGTAAACGAAGGAATACGTCTACTTAGGGCAGGTAGTGAAAGCTGATCCGGATCATGAGAGGGAAATAACTAGAAAGATAAGAATGAGGTGGACCGCATATGGCAGGTTCTCTCAGATCATGAATGGCAGTTTACCAATTTCCCTCAAGAGAAAAGTGTACAACAGCTGTATCTTACCGATACTCCCGTACGGGGCAGAAACGTGGAAGCTAACAAAAAGAGTTCAGCTCAAGTTAAGGACAGCGCAGCGAGCTAGGAAAGAAAAATGATAGGTGTAACGTTAAGAGAACGGAAGCGGGCAGAGTGGGTGAGGGAACAAACGTGGGTTAATGACATCCTAGTCGAAATCAAGAGGAAGAAATGTGTTTGGGCAGGGCATGTAATGCGAAGGCAAGATAACCGCTGGTCCTTGAGGGTAACAGAGTGGATTCCAAGAGAAAGTAAGCGTAGCAGGGGGTGGCAGAAGGTTTGGTGGGCGGATGAGATTAAGAAGTTTGCAGGCAAAGGGTGGATGACGCTGGCAAAAGACAGGGTTAATTGGAGAGACATGGGAGAGGCCTTTGCCCTGCAATGGGTGTAGTAATGCTGATGATAATGATGAATGAAATTGGACGATAGTTTCCAGCATCAAGACGGTCACCTCTTTTGAAAACCGGAATCACTCGGTCCATTCGCCAATAGCCAGGAAAAACATGGTCCAGAAAAATTTGGAACAAATGAGTAAGAATATGGGCCATGGGTTCCGCATAGCGACGTAGGAATACGTTAGTTACATTGTCAGGGCCAACTGCATTGTCTTCACTTTAAGGTTGAGTAGCATATTGAAAACACCTTCATACGCAATGAAATCCGGTGGGTGATAGATTCGGGAGGTAATAATCAAACTGGACGTCTTTGTGTGCCGTGGTGAAAACAGAGTGAAAGTACTCATTAAAGCAGTTGGCAATAACGGACGGTTCATGCGAGATGCAATTACTAAGAGATAATTGACTCGGCTCTATTTTAGTTTCACTGAGGTATCGCCAGAACTTCTCAGGTCTATCTTTAAAAAGCCAGGGAGTGAGTGAGTGAAGTATTTTGCTTTTGCTTCGGATAAGTGAGAGGCTACCGCAGTTTTAAGGGCTTGATGAGTTGCATTGAAATGACCGTTAAGTTTGGCACTTTTTAGCTTGCGATGGATATGAATAATTTCCTGTGTCATCCATGGGCTCTTTTTGTTAGTTTGTACACGTCTGTTTGGTACATGAGTTTCGAGGTACATGACTGGTACATGATTTTTCGAGGTTTGGTACATAATAAGTCCGGTAACAAAAATTCACCATTAAGTTATCGTCCGATCTCGCTCACAAGCGTACCCTGTAAAATCATGGAGCATATACTCTACTCCGAAATCATGCAGTTCCAGGATGCGAACAAAATATTTCGTCCTGCACAACATGGATTTCACAAGAACTATTCCTGTAGCACACAATTAGTTGTCCCTTTTCACTATCTGTATGCCAACCTCGACTTGAATATCCAGACTGACGCGATTTTTTTAGACTTTGCTAAAGCATTCGACGAAGTTTCCTATTGACTTTTGTTATTAAAACTTTTCCAGCTGAATTTGCACACCTAACATCTTAAAATTGATTGAAGAATTTCTAACGTGTCGCTTTCAGTCAGTTGCTATTAACAGCTAGTCATCTCATACTGCCCCACGTAACATCAGGCGTAGATCAGGGCTCGTTCCTAGGTCCACTCCTCTTCCTGGTATGTATAAATGACTTGCCAGAACGTCTTTCATGCAATATCCGCTTATTTGCCGACGACTGCGTTATCTTCGCTCAATAACTAATATTTCTGAACGAAAAGTCCTTCTGGATTATCTTAACCACGTTGGAAAATGGTGCGATGATTGGCTTATGACACTTAACCCTAGCAAATGCAAGCTGATTTATTTATTTATTTGTTTATTTATTTATTATTCCTCAAAGATCCCTTGCGGAATATTATATGAGGGGTGGGGGGAAACGGCAAAAAAAAAGTATTACGTAATTTAAAAAGATGGACAGTCGTCTACAATCATGAGAGCGCTTCTTCTATAGCGGACTTGAAAAATCGATGCTTGATGATGGCGGCCACTTCTCTCGGCAAGGCATTCCAATCACGGGCAGTCTCCAGAAAAAATTATTGCTGGTATCTTGTGGTATGGGCACGTTGGGTATATACTGCGTTCGTATGGTTATGGCTGGAAATACGATGTAGGCACGGGATGATTTCATTAGCTGCTGAAAAACTATGAACGAATTTATGAAACAACCCGAGACGTGCTGATTTACGACGCGTGACTAGTGCACGCAACTGCAATCGCCTGAGATGCTGGTATGATAAGTGTAGTCAGATAAGATGAATCTGGCAGCGCGATTCTGAATTGACTCAATAGTACTGATTAGATTAGTTTGATGGGGGTACCACACAGCGCTAGCATATTCGAGTTTTGGTCTGACGAGCGCTTTGTAGGCTAGTGATATAAGAGTACTGGGTGTTAATGCAGTGTCGTGCCGATGGTACTCAAGGACGCTATTGGCAGAGTTGGTTATGTGGGTGATATGGCATGTCCAAGTTATATCGTTTGAAATATGGACGCCTAAGTACTTGTAATTATTGAGGAAGAAATTGGAGAGTTATCTATAGCGTATACAGCCGGGCGAAAGTTAGGACGATGGTGAAAGGAAATCAATGAAGTCTTAGAAATATTAAGAGACTTGAGCCGCTTGTTGCACCAATGTTGCACTTGTGAAAGATCATTTTGGAGGGCGATGCTATCTGATGCATTTGTTATAGGGCTATATATGACACAGTCGTCGGCGACCAGCCGGACGCTAGAAGAAATGTTAAGTGGTACATCATTAATGTATATCAGAAAAAGAAAGGGACCTAGTGCAGAGCCCTGGGGGACGTCAGATATCACATGTAAAATGTTTGGTTTGGTTTATATGGGTTTAACGTCCCAAAGCGACTCAGGCTATGAGAGACGCCGTAGTGAAGGGCTCCGGAAATTTCGACCTCCTGGTGTTCTTTAACATGCACTGACATCGCACAGTACACGGGCCTCTAGAATTTCGCCTTCATCGAAATTCGATCGCCGCGGCCGGGATTGAACCCGCGTCTTTCGGGCGAGCAGCCGAGCGCCATAATCACTCAGCCACCGCGGCGGCACAGGTAAAAGGGATGGCGAATGACAGTTAGCACAGACGAACTGATGACGGTCTATTAAGAAGGCGCGGATCCAATTAACTATCAAGGGGCGCAAATTTTGGTGAGATAGTTTGTGAAATAAACGGCCATGAGGAGCTTTATCGAACGCTTTTTTCGAAATCTAGGAACAGAGCATCACAATGTATATTGCGGTCTAAGTATGAGTGTAAATTATGTAGAAAGAGGGCACGCTGAGTTTCACAAGAGCGGCCTTTGAGGAAATCGTGAGGATGAATGGGCTTTGAGGATGGGCTCGGCGGCACAACCGAAATGGATCGCCCTAACTGCCTTCGCTTCTTCGTTGCGCAGTTCAACCCACTTTCCTGGCTGCTCGCTGTTCTCGGAGAGCTGTCCGCCTGCACATCATTGCCTGTGCTTCCCTCTGCGCATGCCCATACCGACAACCGCCGCAAGATCACGCTTTAGACAGCCAAGTGGGAGCCTCTGCCTACAATGGGGATACTCTGCTTCTGCTGCATTATCTTCATTGACCTTGGCCAACGGTTTTAGATAAGGGCAGTTGGAAAACAGCGGCGGCGCGCCATGGAGCAGAACGGACCCAAAACGGCTACCGCCTAGGCGGTGGCGCTGCGGTCGCTTTGGGATGGGCGCGTCGTCTGCTACTTCCAGCTTGAGGAGCGTCAGTAGACGGTGACTTTTGTGCGTACAGAAACGTATTTATAATGAATACAAACGCAAGTTGCGCCTCATCTCTTTTGTAATAATGAAACAAAACGGCTTAGTAGCATTTATAACCACAACCTTAGCCGGGCACGTTGAAGACGCGTTGGCAAAGAGCTTATCTCAAGCGTATTAGATACGCATTCAAGAAGTAAAGCTACCGTTCTCGCAGTCTCGATCACTTATAGAAAATGCCCCAACCACCAGAACGATTATATTTTCATCTTGACGCATCCAAACAGAGAAAATGACTGAAGAAAAAATTAAAAGCGCGTATGCTGCAAGAAAATGAAAGAAAAAGCATGTAGTGCTTCTTTTAAGCTTTTGTCGTGTTTTATTTACAGACACTCAACTTCTAGTGTTCTAATCAAGAGAGGAAAGTTTACAGTCTGCTTTGCAACCGCATATTACACACGCGAGGAACTCAAACTACGAATGGGTAAGCGGCACGTCGTGTTTATCTGATTCTGACTCGTGGAACCGCGGAAAGAAGGGCTTTCACTTTCGGCCGAGATCTACAGACAAAAGCTCAACCCCGAGCATCCTGGCCTCTCGTGCCGCAGGCGTAGAGCGCGCTTTGCAATACGTAGACGAGCGCGGTTTGAAGCAGCCGCGCCCGGCGCAGACGATGCGAGGCGCGAGCCAGCGTAGAGCAAACTGTCCACGTGAACAGGCGCAGCCAATGGGTGTAGCGGCGGAAAAGAGAAAACCAAAACTAACGTGGTACTGTCAAAACCCTAGAGATGGCACTCGCATCTCTTTGAGATGAAAGCGGCAACGGAATTGGGGCCGCATCCCGGGGGCCAGTTTTCCAACTGTCCTTATCTAAAAACGTTGCCCTTGACCACCGTCATCGCTATCTGCGAGAATCACCGCGCCCTCCCTTGGATGCGGCTACATAATGCCCGACCAAACCATCGCATCGCTTAGTGGGCTCGGCGGCACTACAGAAATGGATCGCCCTAACTCCCTTCGCGTCTTCCTTACGCAGGTAATGAACTATCACAGCGTTCACCCCAAACGCTCCAGTAACCGCTGTCTGTGCTGCCGGGCCCACGGAGATCTATATCTATGTTTTATGAGTGCCCCCACATGTTAAAACTACTATTGGCGACCGGGGATGTGGAAACAAATCCCGGGCCTCCCCCTACCTCTGCTTCTAACAATTCCAGTGACATACTCGCCGCGCTGATGGCTTTACAATCCGGGCAGTCAACAACCTTTGAGCAGCTAGGCTCTATTAAGTCCACCCTTGAAGAGCATGACAAAGCATTTGCGCACCTAAACACTATGCGTGCGAAGATTGGGACAGATTTCCACTCTATTTCAGATGTAAGGTCTCAAATTTACAGTATGCCAAGCATTACCGCTAACTGCTCAGCTCAGGTATCTACTTTGACTGCCCGGATGGATGACCTTGAAAATATGTCTCGCCGAAGCAATTTGGTGTTCTATGGGCTCAAAGATGCGGAAAACGAAAGCTGGAGGGAATCTGAAAAAAATTGATAATTGATCACTGCCAGGAAGGACAACCTGAGTATAACCATCGAAAGCGGTGATATGGAGCACGCGCATCATCTAGGCACATTTAAAAGAGAAAATCACCGCCAAATAATAGTTAAATTTCTGCATTTCAAGGACAACTAACGGGTTTTATCATCAGCTTATAAGCTAAATGCACTAATTACGCAATTAGTGAAGATTTCTCCTCTAACACCCGACTCGCCCATAAACGCCTCATTGAATTTGCGAAAGCTGGCCACATCTCCTACAAGCTCCGTCACAACAGGCTCATCTCTAATGCTAAAACGTACAACTTTGATCACACCGCTGAGAAAGTGCTCGAAGGTAAATCATAGCAGCCACCAATCCGCCTCAGCAGTAATGTACGGTCCAAAAACGATCATCTGTCGCATTTTTTACACTAACATTCGCAGTATAATACCCAAGCCTGATTCCTTATGTAGTCTTATCAGCGCATCATCCAGTAACGTCGTTCTGCTGACTGAAACATGGCTAAATTCATCAATCTTGGATTCCGAAATCCTGCCCGAACTTCCTGACTTTGGTATATTCCGGAAAGACAGACCTGGCGGCTGCCGTGGCGGCGGCGTTCTTATCGCTGCCAAGCGCCTCCTAAATTGTTCTATTGTTAGCATAGTAACCTCGGTGGAAATGATTTGGGCGTGCTGTCATTCTTCATCCCCTCGCGTACTCGCCGGTATATGCTATCGACCGGCTGGCATGGACAGTTCATCCATGACGCTCTTTCATGACACGCTCGATTCGCTAATCTCATCTTACCCCCGCACCCCCATTTTGCTTTTCGCCGATTTCAACTTTCCGTCCAAGAGTGGAACGATATGTCCCACACCATAACAAAAACTCAGGCATCTATTGAATTCCTAAACACATGCTTTACTATCGGCTTGTCTCAAATTGTTTCTGAGCCCAACCGCACGACTGACCATACATCAAACATTCTTGACCTTATTTTGTCTACTCACCATGACAAATTCTATGCTCCTTCGTACATTACAGGCCTTAGTGACTGCGTTTTACTGCACACTACCTTTTCTACCAGCGTTACCAAAAGTAATAAATCCAAGAAAGTACTAACGCTATACGACAAAGGAGACTACGTTAGCATGAATCGTGACCTTCTTATTTTCCATGACCATTTTGCTTCTACCTACCACTTATGTTCTACTGAGTCGAACTGGTCTCTCTTCAAATCAGAATTACTGCGTTTGGTTCGACTTTACATCCCCACCATCAGCATAACAGAGATAAAACGTTCTGCATGGTTTTATATTACACTAAAACATAAGAATAACAAGAAAAAGCGTCTTTTCCGCGAAGTTAGGTAACACCAAATGCGCCTGGAACAAATACCACACCACTGCCAAGCAATATTCCGATCTCGCTACCCAAACTAAACGTCGGTTCTTTTCTACTACCCTGGCTGAAATGTTGCAAAGCAACCCTAAGCGCTTCTGGTAAACAATCATCCCTGATGTAGATAATACTATTTCTCTCATTGACGGCACTGGCTCACCAGTAGGCGTATCCGACGTACCTTATGTCTTGAACCATGCATTTTCTTCAGTTATTACTAATGAAAAAACTTATGATTTTCCTGATCATCCACCTTTGCCGCATCCACCAATGGACGGCATAACCTTCAACGCACATGGTATTGTTAATATTATCGACTCGCTAAAATGTTCCTTTTCCTGCGGTATCGATGGAATTAATTCCAAAGCCTTAAAGAACATCTAAAAATGTTTCCAGTCTTATTCTTTCTCTCATTTTTCAACAGACGTTTGATACTGCCTCCGTTCCACATGACTGGCGAAATGGGAAGGTCATAGCAGTTTTCAAGAAAGGTGACCGATCATCCCCAAGTAATTACCGACCCATTTTGCTAACCAGTGTAAGCTCTAAGATCATGGAACACGTCATTTACTCTAATCTTGCCATATTTCTAACATCGGTCAACTTTTTTCATCCAAACCAACACGGATTCCGGAAAGACCACTCATGTGAAACCCAATTAGCTTTGTTCCTGCATAAAATTCATTCTTATCTTAACCGCAATATCCCAACTGACGCACTATTTCTAGATTTTGAGAAAGCTTTCGATAAAATAACCCGTTCCAACTTTTTACTTATTGTATCTGCTAAGCATTCATCCTAGTGTCTTGAACTGGATTCGAAGCTTTCTAACCGACCGCATGCAATTTGTCTCCGCTAATGGCTTCTCATCATCTTACACGTTCTTTTTTCCAAGTACCCCAAGGCACAGTTCTTGGCCCCTTGCTCTTTCTAATATAGATTAACAACCTGCCTTCCACAGTAACATCTATCATCCGCCTTTTCGCGGATGACTGCGTACTCTACCGCCCCATTACTAACGCCGAGGATGCTTACAACCTCCAAAATGACCTGGATAACATACTTAAGTTGTGCATTACGTGGCTAATGTCCCTAAATACTACAAACACTGTGCAAATTTCATTTCACCGCCGCCGAAATTATACTCCGCCTACTTATAAAATTAACGATGCTGCAATTAATTCCACTAACTCTTTTAAGTATCTTGGTATTAACCTCACTAGTGACTTATCATGGTCTTGCCACATTAACCGCATAATAAATTAATCTAATCGAGCAGTTGGGTATCCCTGTCGCATAACCTGCGCATGGCACCTTCGTCCTTAAAATTACTAACTTACAAAACGCTTGTGCGACCTAAAATTGAATAACCTTGCGCAATATTTGACCCCCATCTCTCTGACCTTATCTCAGCCCTTTAATGTTATTTATTTATTTATACATACTGCTAATCCCATTTGGTATTGTTGCAGGAGGGCAAAATAGGGTTAGTAATAACAGTTCAAAAAAATACGTCATTTTGGTGAAGATCGTAAAATAGACAACTAAGAGTAAGAGTAAAGCAAAGGCACTGGAATTAACTTTGGAAATACAACCAAAAATACAACAACGCAGAATAACAATACAACGAACTGTATCATAACCATATCGAAACAAGGCAAATTAATCTCACAATAGGCGTCATGACAGAAGTTATATCGCAATAGTTCCGAAAACAATGCTGGTAGTCTGTGTATAACTGAACGAAGTTAACATTAAAAAGGCACACAGAATAGGAAGCAATATTAGCAACACAGAAAACACACACACAAAAATATTTGCTAATTAAGTGCGGAGCTCTCGATAACAGCGCTGAGCTTTCCTAACGATGAGCTGCTAACGATGAGCTGATTCTGTTCTGAATCGCGCCACTCGTTTTATTCTTTCAAACTACACGCGATACTCTGGTATATCCGCCTTAAAGTTTTAACTACAACTTCCTTCTCTCGCTTCCCGTCGCCGAATTTCACGTTTCTGCCTTTGTCACAGGTTTTTCCATTGTTCACCCCGTGACAGTCAGCTCATTCTACCAGTACGTCAAACACCCCGCGCAGGCCATCCTAACAACGTCATCACGCATCGCGCCCGCACTACTACATTCCAGAAGTCATTTTTTGTGCACACAGCTTGCGACTGGACTGACCTTCCCTGCGGCTTCGCGCTAATCCCCGATCCTGCCCATTTCAAGACTGCCATCGAGAAAGCCATGTCATCGTCATTATTCCCACGTAACATTCATTGTTAACCACCGTTCTTGTACCAACCGCTCATGAAATGCCCCGCCAGGGACCCTTGAAGTTCAAATAAACAAACAAAATAAAAAAGAAGGGAAGTAAGGAAAGTGGCAACATGCGAGTACAAAATAAGCTCCATGATTTTGCAGCAAACACAGGTGAGTGAAATCAGGCGCGGGGATGAACGGTTACCTTTTCTAATACTGCGATGACTTTACCAATCCCTCAGTCACGCAGTATCGATCCTGTTTAAAGCGATTGCTGGAACATGAGTGACAAAATGACGCTGCAAGCACAGACCTAACCCGTTTTCGTTCTCTTACAGAATTACTAACAATCCAACAGAGCACGTCCACTCATATATATATATATATATATATATATATATATATATATATATATATATATATATATATATATATATATATATATATATATATATATATATATATATATATATATATATATATATATATATATCAGCAGACAAGTTAAAGGAAATGAGGGGCCCGTTTGACAAATTTATGAAGGGAGCCAACAGTCACCGAAACCAAGGTGCATAGGGGAACGTTAATTTTTTTTTTTAATGTGTTATCTTTATCAGTAAGATAATAATTCTTAGATTAATAAATTGCTTAAAGAAAATTACTTATAAAGCAGCAGAAAAAACAACCATGCCGCCGGTGGGATCCGAACCCACGACCTCCGAATATCGCGTCCGGTGCTCTTACCAACTGAGCTACGGCGACGGCTGTCCAATCTGCTGCTCTCGTGGGTATTTATGTTTAGTGGGTGTAAGCGAGCCTTGAGAGTGTTCACCAGCGCCACCCTCGACCATAGCGGCGGACGTAGCACGTCCTGTAATACCGCGAGCGTGACGTAGAACGTCATCTAACGGCGAGGGCGGAAACTGTGCGAGAGCCCTCTTATGCTACCTTTGGCATTAAGACTGCCAGAACCGAGACCCTCGTTAAGCTATCAGCAGACAAGTTAAAGGAAATGAGGGGCCCGTTTGACAAATTTATGAAGGGAGCCAACAGTCACCGAAACCAAGGTGCATAGGGGAACGTTAATTTTTTTTTTAATGTGTTATGTTTATCAGTACGATAATAATTCTTAGATTAATAAATTGCTTAAAGAAAATTACTTATAAAGCAGCAGAAAAAACAACCATGCCGCCGGTGGGATCCGAACCCACGACCTCCGAATATCGCGTCCGGTGCTCTTACCAACTGAGCTACGGCGACGGCTGTCCAATCTGCTGCTCTCGTGGGTATTTATGTTTAGTGGGTGTAAGCGAGCCTTGAGAGTGTTCACCAGCGCCACCCTCGACCATAGCGGCGGACGTAGCACGTCCTGTAATACCGCGAGCGTGACGTAGAACGTCATCTAACGGCGAGGGCGGAAACTGTGCGAGAGCCCTCTTATGCTACCTTTGGCATTAAGACTGCCAGAACCGAGACCCTCGTTAAGCTATCAGCAGACAAGTTAAAGGAAATGAGGGGCCCGTTTGACAAATTTATGAAGGGAGCCAACAGTCACCGAAACCAAGGTGCATAGGGGAACGTTAATTTTTTTTTAATGTGTTATGTTTATCAGTAAGATAATAATTCTTAGATTAATAAATTGCTTAAAGAAAATTACTTATAAAGCAGCAGAAAAAACAACCATGCCGCCGGTGGGATCCGAACCCACGACCTCCGAATATCGCGTCCGGTGCTCTTACCAACTGAGCTACGGCGACGGCTGTCCAATCTGCTGCTCTCGTGGGTATTTATGTTTAGTGGGTGTAAGCGAGCCTTGAGAGTGTTCACCAGCGCCACCCTCGACCATAGCGGCGGACGTAGCACGTCCTGTAATACCGCGAGCGTGACGTAGAACGTCATCTAACGGCGAGGGCGGAAACTGTGCGAGAGCCCTCTTATGCTACCTTTGGCATTAAGACTGCCAGAACCGAGACCCTCGCTAAGCTATCAGCAGACAAGTTAAAGGAAATGAGGGGCCCGTTTGACAAATTTATGAAGGGAGCCAACAGTCACCGAAACCAAGGTGCATAGGGGAACGTTAATTTTTTTTTTAATGTGTTATGTTTATCAGTAAGATAATAATTCTTAGATTAATAAATTGCTTAAAGAAAATTACTTATAAAGCAGCAGAAAAAACAACCATGCCGCCGGTGGGATCCGAACCCACGATCTCCGAATATCGCGTCCGGTGCTCTTACCAACTGAGCTACGGCGACGGCTGTCCAATCTGCTGCTCTCGTGGGTATTTATGTTTAGTGGGTGTAAGCGAGCCTTGAGAGTGTTCACCAGCGCCACCCTCGACCATAGCGGCGGACGTAGCACGTCCTGTAATACCGCGAGCGTGACGTAGAACGTCATCTAACGGCGAGGGCGGAAACTGTGCGAGAGCCCTCTTATGCTACCTTTGGCATTAAGACTGCCAGAACCGAGACCCTCGTTAAGCTATCAGCAGACAAGTTAAAGGAAATGAGGGGCCCGTTTGACAAATTTATGAAGGGAGCCAACAGTCACCGAAACCAAGGTGCATAGGGGACCGTTAATTTTTTTTTTTAATGTGTTATGTTTATCAGTAAGATAATAATTCTTAGATTAATAAATTGCTTAAAGAAAATTACTTATAAAGCAGCAGAAAAAACAACCATGCCGCCGGTGGGATCCGAACCCACGACCTCCGAATATCGCGTCCGGTGCTCTTACCGACTGAGCTACGGCGACGGCTGTCCAATCTGCTGCTCTCGTGGGTATTTATGTTTAGTGGGTGTAAGCGAGCCTTGAGAGTGTTCACCAGCGCCACCCTCGACCATAGCGGCGGACGTAGCACGTCCTGTAATACCGCGAGCGTGACGTAGAACGTCATCTAACGGCGAGGGCGGAAACTGTGCGAGAGCCCTCTTATGCTACCTTTGGCATTAAGACTGCCAGAACCGAGACCCTCGTTAAGCTATCAGCAGACAAGTTAAAGGAAATGAGGGGCCCGTTTGACAAATTTATGAAGGGAGCCAACCGTCACCGAAACCAAGGTGCATAGGGGAACGTTAATTTTTTTTTTAATGTGTTATGTTTATCAGTAAGATAATAATTCTTAGATTAATAAATTGCTTAAAGAAAATTACTTATAAAGCAGCAGAAAAAACAACCATGCCGCCGGTGGGATCCGAACCCACGACCTCCGAATATCGCGTCCGGTGCTCTTACCAACTGAGCTACGGCGACGGCTGTCCAATCTGCTGCTCTTGTGGGTATTTATGTTTAGTGGGTGTAAGCGAGCCTTGAGAGTGTTCACCAGCGCCACCCTCGACCATAGCGGCGGACGTAGCACGTCCTGTAATACCGCGAGCGTGACGTAGAACGTCATCTAACGGCGAGGGCGGAAACTGTGCGAGAGCCCTCTTATGCTACCTTTGGCATTAAGACTGCCAGAACCGAGACCCTCGTTAAGCTATCAGCAGACAAGTTAAAGGAAATGAGGGGCCCGTTTGACAAATTTATGAAGGGAGCCAACAGTCACCGAAACCAAGGTGCATAGGGGACCGTTAATTTTTTTTTTTAATGTGTTATGTTTATCAGTAAGATAATAATTCTTAGATTAATAAATTGCTTAAAGAAAATTACTTATAAAGCAGCAGAAAAAACAACCATGCCGCCGGTGGGATCCGAACCCACGACCTCCGAATATCGCGTCCGGTGCTCTTACCGACTGAGCTACGGCGACGGCTGTCCAATCTGCTGCTCTCGTGGGTATTTATGTTTAGTGGGTGTAAGCGAGCCTTGAGAGTGTTCACCAGCGCCACCCTCGACCATAGCGGCGGACGTAGCACGTCCTGTAATACCGCGAGCGTGACGTAGAACGTCATCTAACGGCGAGGGCGGAAACTGTGCGAGAGCCCTCTTATGCTACCTTTGGCATTAAGACTGCCAGAACCGAGACCCTCGTTAAGCTATCAGCAGACAAGTTAAAGGAAATGAGGGGCCCGTTTGACAAATTTATGAAGGGAGCCAACCGTCACCGAAACCAAGGTGCATAGGGGAACGTTAATTTTTTTTTTAATGTGTTATGTTTATCAGTAAGATAATAATTCTTAGATTAATAAATTGCTTAAAGAAAATTACTTATAAAGCAGCAGAAAAAACAACCATGCCGCCGGTGGGATCCGAACCCACGACCTCCGAATATCGCGTCCGGTGCTCTTACCAACTGAGCTACGGCGACGGCTGTCCAATCTGCTGCTCTTGTGGGTATTTATGTTTAGTGGGTGTAAGCGAGCCTTGAGAGTGTTCACCAGCGCCACCCTCGACCATAGCGGCGGACGTAGCACGTCCTGTAATACCGCGAGCGTGACGTAGAACGTCATCTAACGGCGAGGGCGGAAACTGTGCGAGAGCCCTCTTATGCTACCTTTGGCATTAAGACTGCCAGAACCGAGACCCTCGTTAAGCTATCAGCAGACAAGTTAAACGAAATGAGGGGCCCGTTTGACAAATTTATGAAGGGAGCCAACAGGACGTGCTACGTCCGCCGCTATGGTCGAGGGTGGCGCTGGTGAACACTCTCAAGGCTCGCTTACACCCACTAAACATAAATACCCACGAGAGCAGCAGATTGGACAGCCGTCGCCGTAGCTCAGTTGGTAAGAGCACCGGACGCGATATTCGGAGGTCGTGGGTTCGGATCCCACCGGCGGCATGGTTGTTTTTTCTGCTGCTTTATAAGTAATTTTCTTTAAGCAATTTATTAATCTAAGAATTATTATCTTACTGATAAACACAACACATTAAAAAAAAAATTAACGTTCCCCTATGCACCTTGGTTGCGGTGACTGTTGGCTCCCTTCATAAATTTCTCAAACGGGCCCCTCATTTCCTTTAACTCCTCTGCTGATAGCTTAACGAGGGTCTCGGTTCTGGCAGTCTTAATGCCAACGGTAGCATAAGAGGGCTCTCGCACAGTTTCCGCCCTCGCCGTTAGATGACGTTCTACGTCACGCTCGCGGTATTACAGGACGTGCTACGTCCGCCGCTATGGTCGAGGGTGGCACTGGTGAACACTCTCAAGGCTCGCTTACACCCACTAAACATAAATACCCACGAGAGCAGCAGATTGGACAGCCGTCGCCGTAGCTCAGTTGGTAAGAGCACCGGACGCGATATTCGGAGGTCGTGGGTTCGGATCCCACCGGCGGCATGGTTGTTTTTTCTGCTGCTTTATAAGTAATTTTCTTTAAGCAATTTATTAATCTAAGAATTATTATCTTAGTGATAAACATAACACATTAAAAAAAAAATTAACGTTCCCCTATGCACCTTGGTTTCGGTGACTGTTGGCTCCCTTCATAAATTTGTCAAACGGGCCCCTCATTTCCTTTAACTTGTCTGCTGATAGCTTAACGAGGGTCTCGGTTCTGGCAGTCTTAATGCCAAAGGTAGCATAAGAGGGCTCTCGCACAGTTTCCGCCCTCGCCGTTAGATGACGTTCTACGTCACGCTCGCGGTATTACAGGACGTGCTACGTCCGCCGCTATGGTCGAGGGTGGCGCTGGTGAACACTCTCAAGGCTCGCTTACACCCACTAAACATAAATACCCACGAGAGCAGCAGATTGGACAGCCGTCGCCGTAGCTCAGTTGGTAAGAGCACCGGACGCGATATTCGGAGGTCGTGGGTTCGGATCCCACCGGCGGCATGGTTGTTTTTTCTGCTGCTTTATAAGTAATTTTCTTTAAGCAATTTATTATTCTAAGAATTATTATCTTACTGATAAACATAACACATTAAAAAAAAAAATTAACGTTCCCCTATGCACCTTGGTTTCGGTGACTGTTGGCTCCCTTCATAAATTTGTCAAACGGGCCCCTCATTTCCTTTAACTTGTCTGCTGATAGCTTAACGAGGGTCTCGGTTCTGGCAGTCTTAATGCCAAAGGTAGCATAAGAGGGCTCTCGCACAGTTTCCGCCCTCGCCGTTAGATGACGTTCTACGTCACGCTCGCGGTATTACAGGACGTGCTACGTCCGTCGCTATGGTCGAGGGTGGCGCTGGTGAACACTCTCAAGGCTCGCTTACACCCACTAAACATAAATACCCACGAGAGCAGCAGATTGGACAGCCGTCGCCGTAGCTCAGTTGGTAAGAGCACCGGACGCGATATTCGGAGGTCGTGGGTTCGGATCCCACCGGCGGCATGGTTGTTTTTTCTGCTGCTTTATAAGTAATTTTCTTTAAGCAATTTATTAATCTAAGAATTATTATCTTACTGATAAACATAACACATTAAAAAAAAATTAACGTTCCCCTATGCACCTTGGTTTCGGTGACTGTTGGCTCCCTTCATAAATTTGTCAAACGGGCCCCTCATTTCCTTTAACTTGTCTGCTGATAGCTTAACGAGGGTCTCGGTTCTGGCAGTCTTAATGCCAAAGGTAGCATAAGAGGGCTCTCGCACAGTTTCCGCCCTCGCCGTTAGATGACGTTCTACGTCACACTCGCCGTATTACAGGACGTGCTACGTCCGCCGCTATGGTCGAGGGTGGCGCTGGTGAACACTCTCAAGGCTCGCTTACACCCACTAAACATAAATACCCACGAGAGCAGCAGATTGGACAGCCGTCGCCGTAGCTCAGTTGGTAAGAGCACCGGACGCGATATTCGGAGGTCGTGGGTTCGGATCCCACCGGCGGCATGGTTGTTTTTTCTGCTGCTTTATAAGTAATTTTCTTTAAGCAATTTATTAATCTAAGAATTATTATCTTACTGATAAACATAACACATTAAAAAAAAAATTAACGTTCCCCTATGCACCTTGGTTTCGGTGACTGTTGGCTCCCTTCATAAATTTGTCAAACGGGCCCCTCATTTCCTTTAACTTGTCTGCTGATAGCTTAACGAGGGTCTCGGTTCTGGCAGTCTTAATGCCAAAGGTAGCATAAGAGGGCTCTCGCACAGTTTCCGCCCTCGCCGTTAGATGACGTTCTACGTCACGCTCGCGGTATTACAGGACGTGCTACGTCCGCCGCTATGGTCGAGGGTGGCGCTGGTGAACACTCTCAAGGCTCGCTTACACCCACTAAACATAAATACCCACGAGAGCAGCAGATTGGACAGCCGTCGCCGTAGCTCAGTTGGTAAGAGCACCGGACGCGATATTCGGAGGTCGTAGGTTCGGATCCCACCGGCGGCATGGTTGTTTTTTCTGCTGCTTTATAAGTAATTTTCTTTAAGCAATTTATTAATCGAAGAATTATTATCTTACTGATAAACAACACATTAAAAAAAAAATGACGTTCCCCTATGCACCTTGGTTTCGGTGACTGTTGGCTCCCTTCATAAATTTGTCAAACGGGCCCCTCATTTCCTTTAACTTGTCTGCTGATAGCTTAACGAGGGTCTCGGTTCTGGCAGTCTTAATGCCAAAGGTAGCATAAGAGGGCTCTCGCACAGTTTCCGCCCTCGCCGTTAGATGACGTTCTACTCACAATTTCACCAGCGCTGCGACTAGGAACAAGAACAGAGAAGGAAGACAAGGACAAGCGCTACTAACAACTGAAAGTTTATTTGAAAAAAACACAGATTATATGCACACAACTGACAACCCAAAGCGCCTGCGCTTCCCCCACCAGGCACGCAAAAGAGAGTTAAAAATCTAGATACAAAATTTCACACTCATGTAAGTTTACAGATGGTGTGCTAACGCACGTGTCGATGTTCTTGTGAATGTGATAGGCTTCACACAACTCCCTAGTTAACTGATCTGGATGTCTGAATTTAATCTTAGCCCTGTTAAGCAGAGGAAAGCATGCTTTTTTGTTAGACACACCGGGTTTGTTTAGAAGACAATCTCTGTAATGAAGGGACAGATTTGATGAAGGAGCACCATTCAAAGAGGTTCTATGCTGACGTAAGCGTGTATTTATGCATTTACCGGTTTGCCCAATGTAACTCTTGCCGCATTTAAAAGGTATGTCATAAACCACTCCCTCTGCACATGGCACAAAGGTTGACTCATGATCCACCTGGCACGCATTTTTTCTTTTGCCTCTTATTTGCTTCTGTTCCCGGGCTCTTTTGTCAACAATAGCACAAACCTTGCCTAGTTTATTAGGGACCGAAAAGAGCACTTTTACCCCATATCTAGTGCCAACCTGCTTAAGCCTATGGGATAACTGATGAATGTAGGGTATTACCGCATACTTCGTTCTGTCATTGCCGGAATTTTCCTGTGCTTCATGTCTACCAAACGACTTCATCTTCTTCAGGATCTTGTTGCTAGCACGCGCTATCACATCTTTGGGGAAGCCCGCTGACCTTAGCCTTTGAACTTGCTTATCGAAACTGCTGCCTAAAGTATGAATACATGACTTAGTAAGTGCAGATCCTAAACAAGACACTGCTATGCCACATTTAACTATTTTCGAGTGCCCAGACTGATAATTTAGCAAGGGCTTTTCCGACCGCTGTAGGAAGGACCAACAAACATGATTCACCTTTTTCTCCAATCTAATATCCAAGAATTGCAGCTGATTATCTTCCGGTAATTCAAAGGTAAATTTCAGACCAAACCCGCAGTTTTCAAAAGTCTTTAAAATGTCATCCACATGTGCCTTGAAGTCATGGGATTCAACAAAAACAAGATAATCGTCTACATACCGGAAGATTTGTTTTACACGGTTGTCTAAGTTAACTTTAATGCTCCTATCTGCATAAGAAAGAAAGATATTACTAAGTACCGGAGCCACTTTTGAGCCAATGCACACTCCTGTTTTTTGAACATATAGCCTGCCTTCCCAATCAACAAATGTGGATTTGAGATAAAATGACACAAGCTCCAAAAACGAGCCCACAGAAACGCCACACTTTGAAATGAATGCTTCTTCATCATTATCCTCTACTATACATTTCTTAACACACTGGAGGAGCCTATCATGTGGCAATGAATAGAATAAATCCTGCACATCAATACTAAACATATCACACCCACCAGGATTATTTCGTTTCAGATATTGCACAACCGCCTCGGAATTAGATACAAGAAACGGGTCTTCTACTGTCAGTGAACACAATTTACTTTGCAAAAAACTTGAAACGGCATGTTGCCAAGTTCCCCGTTCAGTAACAATGCAACGGAAGGGGATGTCAGTTTTATGGGTTTTGGCAGCAAAAAACACTTCTAAAAAGTTGCCTTTCGCCTTCTTAATGGATGCTTGCAGGCCAACTAAATTCATATCACCTACCAGCCTTAACGCCTCTATTTTTTGTTTAAGGGCACTGGAACGCACAGGCTTAAAGTTTTTGGCAACTGAATTCCTAGCCTTCTCACGGAAAAGTTTCTCTGGCAGCGTAACGAAATAACCTTCTTTATCCGAGACAACCACGCGAAGTTTTTCGGACGTCAAGAAATCGGTCAAGTGCGCAAAGTCCCACCTTTTGGCCGGCCCTCCACCACTCTTCTTGAGGGCCTCAACACATTCCACAACGCACCTAGGCTGCTCTTCTTTCCGTGCTTGGCGCGCGATTGACCTTCCAAGAGCCAACTTTTCTTCTTTTCCCAAAGAAGGCTGGACACCGAATTTTGGACCCAACTTTAGAATCTTCTGGAACTTGTCTGGCACCGGCTGATCACCCAGGACCAAGAGCTTTCCTTCGGAGCACGGAGACGCTGTACTGGAGGGAAACCACGGGCGGGCGGTGTACCAAAGGAACTCGGTATGTTTTTTCGCTTGTTCGCACCACTCATGGAAGTGCCGCACACGATTTTTGTCCTTCCCACACACCACCCAAAGGCAATCCTTGTAGTATCGATGTTGACGCCACCACTCTGAAGATGCAATCCGGCAAATCCTGCGGCTGTGCCCTTTAGATGGGAGGAGGCCACCGCACATAACTTGGACCTCAACTGGGCAAAGAGCACGTCTGGCATGCCACGAAGCTACCCTTGCTTTGAAGGCACAAACTGCAATTAGGGAAGCCAGGGCTGCCTGGTTGTCAAAAGGAGCGGGATTAGGACATAGAAAAGAGCTCAATGTACTAGAAATGAACTGTAGCAAAATGGTGGTTTGAGCTAGTTGGTACATATTCACAATTTCACCAGCGCTGCGACTAGGAACAAGAACAGAGAAGGAAGACAAGGACAAGCGCTACTAACAACTGAAAGTTTATTTGAAAAAAACACAGATTATATGCACACAACTGACAACCCAAAGCGCCTGCGCTTCCCCCACCAGGCACGCAAAAGAGAGTTAAAAATCTAGATACAAAATTTCACACTCATGTAAGTTTACAGATGGTGTGCTAACGCACGTGTCGATGTTCTTGTGAATGTGATAGGCTTCACACAACTCCCTAGTTAACTGATCTGGATGTCTGAATTTAATCTTAGCCCTGTTAAGCAGAGGAAAGCATGCTTTTTTGTTAGACACACCGGGTTTGTTTAGAAGACAATCTCTGTAATGAAGGGACAGATTTGATGAAGGAGCACCATTCAAAGAGGTTCTATGCTGACGTAAGCGTGTATTTATGCATTTACCGGTTTGCCCAATGTAACTCTTGCCGCATTTAAAAGGTATGTCATAAACCACTCCCTCTGCACATGGCACAAAGGTTGACTCATGATCCACCTGGCATGCATTTTTTCTTTTGCCTCTTATTTGCTTCTGTTCCCGGGCTCTTTTGTCAACAATAGCACAAACCTTGCCTAGTTTATTAGGGACCGAAAAGAGCACTTTTACCCCATATCTAGTGCCAACCTGCTTAAGCCTATGGGATAACTGATGAATGTAGGGTATTACCGCATACTTCGTTCTGTCATTGCCGGAATTTTCCTGTGCTTCATGTCTACCAAACGACTTCATCTTCTTCAGGATCTTGTTGCTAGCAAGCGCTATCACATCTTTGGGGAAGCCCGCTGACCTTAGCCTTTGAACTTGCTTATCGAAACTGCTGCCTAAAGTATGAATACATGACTTAGTAAGTGCAGATCCTAAACAAGACACTGCTATGCCACATTTAACTATTTTCGAGTGCCCAGACTGATAATTTAGCAGGGGCTTTTCCGACCGCTGTAGGAAGGACCAACAAACATGATTCACCTTTTTCTCCAATCTAATATCCAAGAATTGCAGCTGATTATCTTCCGGTAATTCAAAGGTAAATTTCAGACCAAACCCGCAGTTTTCAAAAGTCTTTAAAATGTCATCCACATGTGCCTTGAAGTCATGGGATTCAACAAAAACAGGACGTGCTACGTCCGCCGCTATTGTCGAGGGTGGCGCTGGTGAACACTCTCAAGGCTCGCTTACACCCACTAAACATAAATACCCACGAGAGCAGCAGATTGGACAGCCGTCGCCGTAGCTCAGTTGGTAAGAGCACCGGACGCGATATTCGGAGGTCGTGGGTTCGGATCCCACCGGCGGCATGGTTGTTTTTTCTGCTGCTTTATAAGTAATTTTCTTTAAGCAATTTATTAATCTAAGAATTATTATCTTACTGATAAACATAACACATTAAAAAAAAAATTAACGTTCCCCTATGCACCTTGGTTTCGGTGACTGTTGGCTCCCTTCATAAATTTGTCAAACGGGCCCCTCATTTCCTTTAACTTGTCTGCTGATAGCTTAACGAGGGTCTCGGTTCTGGCAGTCTTAATGCCAAAGGTAGCATAAGAGGGCTCTCGCACAGTTTCCGCCCTCGCCGTTAGATGACGTTCTACGTCACACTCGCGGTATTACAGGACGTGCTACGTCCGCCGCTATGGTCGAGGGTGGCGCTGGTGAACACTCTCAAGGCTCGCTTACACCCACTAAACATAAATACCCACGAGAGCAGCAGATTGGACAGCCGTCGCCGTAGCTCAGTTGGTAAGAGCACCGGACGCGATATTCGGAGGTCGTGGGTTCGGATCCCACCGGCGGCATGGTTGTTTTTTCTGCTGCTTTATAAGTAATTTTCTTTAAGCAATTTATTAATCTAAGAATTATTATCTTACTGATAAACATAACACATTAAAAAAAAAATTAACGTTCCCCTATGCACCTTGGTTTCGGCGACTGTTGGCTCCCTTCATATATATATATATATATATATATATATATATATATATATATATATATATATATATATATATATACTTAGGTATCACTGTAAGTCATGATTTAACTTGGCGTGAACATGTTAAAAGTTATTTCATCTGCAAACAAAACCATCTGATTTCTGAAGCGCTATTTACGTCATCCAACAAAAGTGGTCAAATAACTCGCTGTTAGGGCCAATATTAAAATACGCATCCCCTAATTGGAGCTCCCACCAAGCTTATCTAATCGATGTGACTTGAAGTCTGTAATTGCGCCGCCTGTTTCATTCAGTCTCAATATTCACACGAACTGAATGTGTCATCCTTAAAATCACAATCCAAGTTACGAAGTCTTTCTTGCCTACCCCTTTTTCATAAATTTTATTAAAGCTCACTCGGCCATGAGCCATGCATGTGCGCACCTCCGCCGCGCACACCCCATCGTACTGGTCACCCTCTTCAGGTTACTCGTTCACGCGCCCATACCTCAACCTTTCCCGCCTCCTTTCCACGAGCCGCGTCACACTGAAACGGCCTCTCCCACTCTATTGCTGCTATCACCTGCCCATCATCCTTCAACGCCAACATTGAAATTAATATATCGTGACAAACTGTAACAAAACTTTTGATTACCCCACCCCAAAAGGGGCCTTTCAGGTAAATAAATGAAATGAAACGAAAATGCCATACCGACTAGCTCAAATGTCGGTTTTACACGTGATATCTTCCTTGTATTTTTAGGCACTTCTACAGAGGGCAAAACACACCTCTAGAACGACCGAACTGTGTGTTCCGCAGCTCCAAAGCCGCTGCGACCAGGAAGGCAAAACATTATGAAATCTCCTGAGTTTAACTGCACACGCGTACATCCAGGCCATTTTTTTAACCAAATGTTAGCACTAGATATCGGGTGTTCAGCCCGAAACACTATCATAACGTGTTAAATACAAGCGTTTCGCTCTCTGTATGAAATCACCGTAAAGGCACTGGAAATGCTAGAAAAAAAGTTCAAAAAAGGCAAGTACGAAAAGGGCGCACACAGCGACGTGTCTGTGTCTTTTTAGAGCGAAAGTTCTACTCCTCCCTTACCAAGCTGCAAGTCATGAGGCTATGAAATCTGACCTTCAAACCGGGAGGAGCGGAGGCGTGGCTGTGACGTCATGCCACGTGACTCGCCACACCTCGCCACAGCTGCGTATGCAACTGCCGGAAACCGCTTCACGCGGCGTTCGCTGTATGCAAGCGTGTGACGTGTGTTCACTTTCACACAAAGCCATGGACGAGCAACGTGAGGGAACTGCTGCTTCGACGATGTATCGCTGCCGTCAAGAGGAATGGGCTGATCTTTACTACATGGAAAGGCGTCAGAATGGATAACCATGCATAACTTTCGCTCGCCCTACTTGGCTCAGCCGGGTTGAACCACAGCTAATTTTTGTCCTCATTATTGTTGCGCTGTCATTTTACCCCAATCGAATCCCACATGGGTCACATAAATTTCCTTGGGGTAATACAAAACAGTGCAGCAGTAGTGCTGGTTTCAACGAAATTTTTACTTCACGCACTGTCATCAGCTATACAGGGTGTCCCAGCTAAGAATTTCCACCATTTCTTAAAAATAGGCTTTTTGAGTTTGAAGAGCGCTTTTTGAGCAAAGTATTGTAAGCGGTGTGGTACCTCAGAATAAAGCTAAGACGTGTTAACTAGCAGGTTGCTTAACTAATATTGAATAGTTAACTTTTAACTATTACTGTTAGGCTCCTTAATTATTGAGAGGTCTGTAACCCATCGTAAATATTATCCATATCAGTTTTTAGAATTTAGCTGACGCGGTTACCCTAGGCGCTGTGGCCCAACAATTTTGGCTATATCGACGAGTTATGTGCACTGGAGAGGTCGCTTTGTGTGTGACAGGCTACTGCCTGTCACACACACGCAGTAGCCTGTGTGACAGGCTACTGCGATACGGCTCGGGTGCTTCAAAAAATGTAAGGGTTTGGGCGAATAAACCTCAGTTGCAAGTTGGCGCCTGTTCTGTTGTGTTCTTGTGCCTCTCTCGTCCTTGTTCCTTTCGCCCCGTCATGACATCATGTACACCTGTTCTCGGATTCATACGGCCGGCTGGGAGCAGCTGAGAAACCTGAGCACAGCCGCCTGGCTGCGGAGGTAGACCGGGAAGGGCCCAAAAGGAAAGAAAGGGCCAAAACAATAACCACTTGTGTTGGGTAGGTGTGCTGTGCCACTCACAGGACAGCGGAGGCAAAAAAAAATCAGGAGTAGAAAAAAAAACAGAACAGATACGCGAAAGGCAGGCAGAAAAGAAAGGAAACGAACACAAAAAAATGGCAATGGGGTGCACTCTACGCATGTCAGCGAAGGCGAACTGCCGCCACATCTCCCAGAGAAAGGGGGCAGAATGTACGGCCGAACTACTGTAGCCGACCGAACGGTCCCCTCCTCGGTTGGCGGCGGCCGCCGGAGCAAAACCGGAAGCTGCCTCGCCGCGCAGCCTCTCGAAGGCGTGACGTGAGCTCAGTTGCCCTCGTTTAGGGAGGGATTCCATCGCCCGTGTGGATACCTCTTGAGGGAAGCGCAGAGCGCGTGCACTAATGCAAACCAGTCCTATCGCCAAAGTAGGATACACTGCGTCTTGTACAGGCGTTGGTCATTTACAGAATAGCATACGGGCTTCAATATCATCAGCTCCCGAAAGGAACTTAAAGAGGACGACACTATCATTCGCAGCACGTACAAAACAGCTCACGGCCTTTCTCCTAACAGCTCGACCAAACGCCTACGGAACTTGGAGTCCCGAACAGCGTCGATGAGGTCAGAGACGCGGTCGTGGCATCACTAAACGCCCGGCTAAAACCGACCACCACCGGAAGATACATTCTTCAATGTATCGGTACAGCAGGAGGTCTAACCGACGAAACACTTCCCTTCCTGCAAGCATAAAAGGACAGACCCCGGTGGCTCCACTATCCAATCATATACATCCAAAAATCCACAAAGGCAGAAGGGTGGCTAGGGTCTCATCACGAAGCAGTCCATGTCGACATGGCGGCATACTCTGAACCCAGCATATTTGTAGCGGTCGCGCTCGACTACAACTACCAACTACTGACGAGCGCATCACTTCGGGCTTAGGATCCTGTCACGCCGGAAGCCATCACCCTCGCCGTAAGGAATTGCAATCTGGCGGATAAATCGGCCCACATAATAAGTGATTCGAAGCTAGCCTGTCAATATTATACTATAGGACGAGTTCCAAAAACGACGGAGGCCCTGGTCATACCATCAGGCCTTTCACACACTTTAAAGCACTCCCATAGCATTACATGGACTCCGGGCCATGAAGGTATTGAAGGCAATACGGCTGCAAACGATCTAGCTCGCGAGCTAACAAACCGAGCGGATGCTTTTCAATGACTCACCCCTCTATCACCATACTGTTGTGCACGGCTAGAAATCCTAAGACTGAACGGAAGGAAATATCCCTCTCACCACTGAAGAAACCACATTCTGGAGGCGAATACAGACAAGCACCTTGCCTAACCCCCACTTGTATAGCCTCATCCACCCATTCAGACCCCCCCCCCCCTTTTGTACGGCGGTTCCACGCCATTCCACATTACGCGGAGTTTCGTGAGAAAACCATCCCGTATGAGGACATCACAGATATCATAAGAGCAGTGGGAGGGAGCCATGACCAGCAATGGACTGGAAGCCCAGCATCACACAATCCGACGGGTCCAGACATCAGAGCAAGCCACCGGAGTCATGAGCTGAGTCCACGCACCTAACTCCTCTAACTAAAAAAAAGTATGAAATTTTTTCTCTGTGTCTCGCTCACATTAAAGCAAATCTGAGCACCAGTCATTCTGAAAGCCATCCAAAATGAAAAAAAAAAGTATAATTTCCGGGACCAAAAGAGCTCGAAATCTAATCTGTGGACTGAAAGATGCACCAATGCCAAGTAGTCCCACGAAAATTAAACGGCAAAAAAAACCATAGGGATTGATTATATGGTCTCCAAAACAAACTCGCACTTAGCCTGCATGAAACCTCCATCCTGGACTTGCAAACAGCTGTCCGCTCACGCACGGTTTTCGTGCTAGGGGTGTGTCCTTATCCCTTTTCAGGCCGCTGAGGCAGCGCAACGGGGATTGTGCCAGCCCTACACATATGAAACTGCTCCTGATCGCGCAGAAAGGAAGTAAAATGACGGAGGCATTAAAAGATAAAGTAAGATAGTGGACAGCTGAGATCGAATATAAGAGCTTACAAAAAAAAACAGAGAAAAACGAGAGGAAGAGAGAGAGGAACTGAACACCGGATCAAGTTAATCCGCTCCCAGGTTTAAGGATCCTGGCAGGCATCCCATGGCTGTAACGCGAATCTCTGCGGCTTCGAAGCATCCAACCAAACCCTGAGCACAAGATACGATAAATCCCCATCAAGCGCTCGCACACACAGACACACACATACACATATCGGCAAGAAGGAAAATATAAAAACAAAACGAAGAAAAAGGAACACAAAACTTTAAAACTTCTTATAAGAGAAGCAATTCAATGACCTGATGCAAGCTGGAAAAAAGGGGATATTTCTATTTTTCTTTTTTTTATTCTCCTCCAGAGCCGGTGGCGTAGTCCGCGGCCAGACCACGTCGCACTCGGGGAATCAATCATTCTACAGGGATAAAAGGGGAATATCAGGCGCCTTCAAGCCCCACACCGGCTACCGAATGAGGTTCCGAGCGGCTTCGGCCAAAAGCTCAGCGGCGGTGCTTTCAGTTTTCCGTTTTTTTCTTCCGCACTGATGCGCTTCGTCGCTGAGGAACTGCGCGATTTTCGAATACCGATTGGCGCCACTGAATGCCTCGAGCTTGCCAGAACCAAAACAGACGCATGTTGTTTGGTATCTCGAAAACACTGCTTATCTACCTGATACACACCATAAGCACACGACGTTGTACGATACATAAACGACTCGTGCTAAAAGGACACTGAACAGGAATATAAGTCGAGCTACGCTGACAGGATATCGTCGCGCGATGGCAAGTATGTAATTGTTACCGAATATAGCGCCATGTTCAGCCAGATGATTGCGTAAAATTGAAGAACATGTCGTGACACCTATCCAGGATTCCTGCAATCGCACCTGGTGACGTGATTTCTCCGACTGCTTCGATTGCTTTGTCGCTATCTTGCACAGTGCTACATAAACGGAAATGGTAACGTAATGTCGGAAAACCAACCGCCTCTTACTGATAGTGCGATTGGAGCAGTTTTTTCAAACCCGCGGTGGGAGAGGTTGGTATGCAGATTAGCAAGCCCGTACCAGGATGCTGCTATTCTGGGAATTTAAACAAGCGTACTGCGTCTCACGAAAATATTGTTCCACCTCAGTGCATTCCGGCAGGGTGTTTTTTTTTTTAAATTACGAAAACAACCCAATATACTCAAGGAGAAGGCAGGCGATGGTTTGGCTACCAGGCTCGAGGCATGAGTCTACAGCAGCCTGCTTCAGAACGTACGTGAACGAACGCCAGAACAGCGGCACAAGTCGCTAAACATAGCCTACCCTGCAGAGATGCCCGAAGTTGATGCAGTTCGCAAAGCGTATTCTAGTGGATCGAAGCGATGACGTGCGCACTGCTGCATCCATCCGGATGTACTCGATGGCTTCATCATCACGAATAATTACAAAAAGAAGAAAGGCCGCCACCGTCTGGAAGACGTTGAAGTAACGAGCATTAGCTGTTTGATCGCTCCGCCTACAGGAGCGATCAAGCCATCTAAGAGAGAAATTACGATGCACGTCTACCCGTTGTCGAGTTACATCCCCTCAATATACGTCCCAAACAGAATTTGCTTCGTTGGGGGGTGGGAGTGCACAACCATTTTTATGGCCGCCATATTGGATTCGATAAACCAAAACTATGCCGCCATTTCGTCCCATGACGTGGACATGGCTGCGTGGCCCAACCATTTTTGGTGAGCGAGGAAAGCAAAATATCCGAACCATCTGGATACCAACTTCGAATGGGTATGGCAACTTTGCGAATTTTTATCAGGTTGTAAATTCGCCAGCGACTACACTGCAGCTAAGCCTAACAAGACGAAGGACTCCGTGAGACCTCGGCGCATGCGCCGAGACAGAAGCCATCGGAGGGATGCTCGCTAGCTCCAGCGCGAGCGGAAACGCTCCCAGGGGCTTGCAAACCGAGGATTCGCACATGGAAGACGAAGAATCTGAGGACGAAAGTTCTACCTAAACGTGCCGGGAACGCGCGAGCGACGCCGACCCGGACGCGGAGGAAAACGACAATGACGGCGCGGATAACTGGACGCCAGTTATGCCGGCCAGGGCACGACGACGAGAAAAGCTCGAGAAACCAAAGGAGACAAGAAAGCGAGAACGGCAGCCAGGAAGCTACAGACGCTTGCCGGACGGGACACAGCGAACAATTGTGAGAAGACAAGCGGCAAGACGCCATCGCGAAGAAAACCACCGCTGCCCAAGACCGACGTGAACGTCATCCTCAGACCTAAGCAGGGGCTGCAACTGAAACAGTTTCCACAGTTCCTCACCTCGAAAACAAACCAGGCGGCGACCGGCTATCGCCCGGCATGCGGAAGAGAGAACTTCATCACCAGAATTCGACCTGGATCCAACATAATCATCACGAGCACACCCTCCGATGCGACGGCAAGACAAATCAAGCAAATAAAACAACTCAGCATCAGGGGAGTCGACTACGAGGTCTACACGTACATTGCGGCGCCGGATGATGCGATCCGGGGAGTAATCCACGGAATCAAGCCGGGCCTCAAGACCGAAAAACTACAGGCGCAACTTGGAGTCTCAATGCATGGAGTCGAAATCGTCGGGGCGAGAATCCTTCTCAGCAATGCTACTCTTCGGCGGAAAATTCCTTCCCAAGCAAGTAATTTTTGCAGGGGCAGAATACCAATGCTATCCGTACCGAGTCCGAAGGCAGGTGTGCCACACATGCATGCAGCCTGGACATGAACCGACGTGTGCCCAACCTCGAAGGCGAAGGTATGCAAATCATGTGGAACCCGGGACCCCCAGGAAAACCATCAGTGCGACGAAAGAAAAAGTGCGCTCTGCTGTGGTGACCACACTACTGGAAACAAGGAGTGCGAGATGCGGTGTAAAAAAAAAGCCAAGTACCAAACGAGGCAACCGAAAGACAAGACCTCGCCAGGACAACGAACGCAAGACAACGGGGACACTACTAACGTACGAGCAGATCCAGAGAAAAACAAGGGGCAGACGCAACAAGGCAACTCCTCAGCTCAAGCAACAACGCAAAACTCCACAGAAACGCCGAAAAGCGCACGAGATCGAGATCAAGATCAGCGATGCGATCGAGATCCAGGTCGAGAACGCGCAAAGAAAACAACGGGTTCCAGGAACGCAGAGGAAGCTTCCCAGGCCTGGCGAGCGAAAACAAGAAACAAGGTCTCAACCAGCCAGAACAGAGACCGGAGAAGGAGGTGAGCTGGCCAATTGGACATAACTGTGCACCCACTGTGTCACACTCTAAGATAATACACCTTGAGGACAGAATAGTCAAACTAGAAGAAAGAATTGCTCAAAGCGATCGAAGAGTCAAGGAACTAGAGGAACAAAACACGAATCTTAAAGCAGAAATAGAAAGGCAAAAAGCGCAGTACATGAACGCACTAAAAAACCTCAAACAAGCCAGGAAACTCATGCTCATCACGGAGGGCGAACAGGTCGGAACGTACTAACTTCGGACAGAATCAGCAGAAGTAGCCGCCATAAAAGCAGCACAAAACCAACTACAACAAATCCAAGAACTAGATCAGGAAATGGTGAGAGCAACTTTTATCGCAGTAATGAAACACCATGTCAAGGTCAGTGAAGCCCTAGAGAAAAACGACGGAAAATACAACTACATCAAAGGGAAAGTTGCGACTACAACGAAGGAAGCACACAGCAAACGCATGAGAGAACACATGAGCAATAGGCCCATCCATTCCGACGAAGAGGAAGCAAGAACACAAAATGTCTTACGACAAACACCCGAGGCTAAACAAGAAAGCGAGCTTGGAAATTTGACAATAGACCTGTAGAGGAATAAAGGAAAAACAAACTCAGTTAATACAGCTCATAAAGAACCAAGAAAAACTACCGGACATCAATGCCATCCAAGAATACGGGGCCAGGGCTAAACAAAAGCCTAACAGGATACGGGATGCATGACGTAGACGATACCGGCAAGGCCGTCACCTTAGTATATAAATTAATTACGGCAATCTGCAAAACCAACATAACGGATAGGGACGTACCCCACACGGTTCTAGAAATTGTACTCAAAAAAACAGCGGAAGACAGCGCTTTCGCCAGAAACGTGTACAGCCCCCCAAACACAAAAGAACCCCAGAATAAACGAGCTGTTCAAAAAAGCTAGCGATATGGCAGAGAAGAACCCACTGTTGATCCTAGGAGACTTTAATGCGGCAAATCCCAGTTGGGAGTACCAAGAACTTGATACCAAAGGTAAAAGCATAGCAGAAAGCGCTGAGAAATACTGCGTGGAGCTAGCTAATGACCCCATAAATACGACGAGCATAGAAAACAGCGTCTGCAAAGACACCACGCCTGACCTAGCCTTCTCAAAAACAACGAGAATATCCAATGGGAAAATACAATGGAAACCTTAGGGAGCGACCACTTCATCCTTAGCTTAGAAATAGCCACAGGAGAAATTAAGAGATGCCCAGGGACTGCCAAAATTTCAGACTGGGAACCGTTCATAAACCATAGCGACGAAACCACAATACCGATAACCAACATAGAAGAGTGGTGCACGGAGCTTACGAAAGCCAGAAAAAAATTCATGAGGATAGCCGGAACAAAACCCATGCGTATATAGCCACCTTGTCCACCTATGGAAAGCACGAAGAAGACTTATCAAGAGATGGAAGGAGCAAAAATACAACAGAAAACTCAAACTGAAGATCTCCGAACTAACCAAGAAGGCATCAGATCACGCAGACAACATCGCCACGCAAAACTGGCAACAGTTTACTGAAACACTTAGAGGAATTCTAGGCATGACCCGACCTTGGAATATACTAAGAGCCTTGATAGACCCAGCAAAACACAAAACGGAAAGCTGCAAGTCCATGGAACGATTAATCCACACCTTCCCCGGAACGGAAAATCAGCGCAGGCACTGAAGGAGAAATGCTATGGCACAACCACGCACCCAAAGAAAGACCAAGAATACAGTGAAGACAAGCCCGAGATGGATAGGCCAATCACCGAGGAGGAAGTAATGGCAGCCATAGGGGAAGCCAAAAAGTATACGGCAGCCGGAAAGGACACAATAAATAACACTAACGTTTGAAACATGGCAAACACGGCCAACGCCGAACTTACCAAGTACCTAAACGAAATCTAGAAAAAAGGAATCGTCCCGGCGGATTGGAAACATACCCAAGCCGGGCAAATGACTCCAAATCGAAAACCTCCCACTAATCTCCCTAACCTCCGGCCTAGGGAAGATATACGAGAGAGTGGACAATAAAAGGATCACTAACTACATAGAGGACAAGGGATATTACCCTGATGTCATGTTTGCCTTCAGAAGGTGACTGTCTACGCAAGACTTACTCCTACAATTAAACGAGGAAGTCCTCACTGAAATACCAAGAAGTGGAAAACACATAGTACTTGCGCTCGGCATAAAGGGAGCCTTCGATAAGGTGGGACATGCGGCCATCATGGAAGGCCTCATTAACGTTAACTGGGGGAACAGAGCCTTCCGATATGTCAAAGCCTTCTTGACGGAACGGACGGCTACGTAGACATCGGAAACACAATATCTGAAAACTTCACGGTGCCAAACAAGGGAACACGCAAGGCTCAGTAATATCACCGCTACTATTCAACGTAGCGATGATAGGACTCACGAAAGTACTCGGCGAAATAGAAAACATCAGCTACGCAATGTATGCAGATGACATAACAATATGGACACCCACAGGCTCCCCAGCAACAAAAGAAGAGCAGCTACAAAGAGCGATCGACCATACTGAACAATACGCCAGGGCCAGATGACTCGTGCTCAGCAGAAAAATCAGAATACATAAGAATAAAAAAGGTACACGGAAATACGACTCCCAGATCTGGGCAACGAGACAATACCTGAGAAAACGGAAGTCAGAGCGCTTGGAATGTGGGTGCAAAACACAGGACGATGTATAAAAACCATTGCCTCTTTTAAGAATACAACAGAGCAAGTCGCCAGAATCATACGAAGAGTCAGCACTAAAAAGAAGGGAATGAGAGAACAGGACACCTAGTCTCGTCACGAGCATGGTAACGTACAGCCTCCCCTACCAGGAACTAAACAAGCAAGAGACCCTGAGTGGGCGCGGCGAAAGCCTTGGGCGCACAACGCTAACTATGCGTCCGATTCTTCTTGTACAGGCTTTGTTCCTGCCAACTGCCAGCCTCCTTGTTGCGCCTTCAGCCAAGCCGTTTACAACAGTGACATCAAGCCATATCGACGATGCAGTTTCGTGCCTCTTTCCGAAAACGGATGATGCAGTGTTTTCAAGTCACGGGTTCCTGACGTCACCAGCTTCAACTGCTATAAAGACAGCACCGCACGATGGACTTACCAGTGGGCGCGGCGAAAGCCTTGGGCGCACAACGCTGACTATGCGTCCGATTCTTCTTGTACAGGTTAGTTACAACAGCACAATACGCAGTGATGATCGTTTTCTTGTTGTACTGCCGCGCCCACATCTGTGCTTGAGTATTGCCTATGAGTGTTTAAATTCGTGTAAGCTTCTCGTTTGTGGGGACATTGAAGAAAATCCGGGACCGACTGTTGATGAAATGTTCGAGTCTATATTGAGTGGCCAGCAAGCAATTAGAGCTGACATCGCTTCATTGAAAGAACGCCTTGAATCCACGGAGACAGCAATACACTGTTTCGAACAGCGTTTAATCAGCTTGGAATGCAGTATGACCGAGGTTCGAGCAAAGACCCATGAAAATGAAGAAACATATGCAGTTGCAACCGCAGCGCATGACCTACTTAAACTTCACCATGAAAAACTGGTTGATTTGGAAAACCGCAGCCGCCGTTCGAATTTGATTGTTTTTGGGATTACCGAAGATCCTAATGAAACGGAAACAACGCTACGGGAGAAGGTTATTGAAGACGTCTTCAAGGATAAGGTGGGGGTAGATTGTGTTTCAGTAGCGAGAATTCACAGACTCGGGAAGAGACCCACAGGAAGGCCCGTCATCGCGTTTTTCCAGGATTACACTGAAAAACAAGCCCTCATGAAGAATGCTCACAAACTGAAAGGATCAGGAATATCCTTGCAAAATGATTACTGCGCAGACACGCTGCGCAAGCGCCTACTACTTTGGAACAGCGCGAAAGAAGAAAAAGATAGCGGCAGAAAGGTCTGGCTTGTTCATGATAAGATTCGCGTTGGCGGCGACTTGTACATTTGGGACGACGTACACAACACACGGAAACTAGTTGCAAAAAGGGATGACACAGAAATGAGACTAGAGCAGGCAGAATAGCAATCACGGTCTTTCCAGTTTCGGCTGCTTTCACTAAATGCCCAAAGCATTGTCAACAAAATAGACAGACTGCAAGATCTTTTATTAGTATACGATCCTCATATATGCGTTATTTCTGAAACCTGGTTGCATGACGGGGTGCAGGATGATGAAATAATTTCGCCAGGTTACCAACTGTTTAGAAGAGATAGATTCTCCCGAGGTGGTGGCGTCGCAGTTATAGCAAAAAATAGTGTTGATATAGGAGAACTAGATCAGATTGATAACCCCGAAAGCTTGTTTTTGAATGTCTCTGTCTGGGGTTTTTCATTCATACTATGTTCTGTGTACCGCGCACCAAATGCTGATGATCACTTTATGCAGAAATTATATGATCACCTTTTGAAATTCAGAGGAAAAAACTTAATTATAACTGGTGATTTTAATCTTCCTCAAATAAAATGGAATAACTGGAGCTATGGGCACAGTCCTTCCTGTGATATACTCATTGATATGATGCTAACTTTTAGTCTTGAACAGGTTATTACTGTTTCTACCAGAGGAGACAATATTCTAGACCTCTTATTCCTCAGTGAAATTTTCCATGAAGGAACCGCTGAAATTGATGCAGGCATTTCAGACCACAAATTAATTTCTTTTTCATCAACAATCAACGTGAATAGAAGAAAACAACGCGAACGATTTAAGGTTAGGGACTATGCTAAAGCAGATGATACATCAATCATCGATTACTTAGACCTATACCTAAATGTTGTCCATGATGATGTCGAGCTTTCATGGCAAAAGTTCAGGGACATAGCCTCTTATTGCATTAACAGATTCATTCCACTGAGAAGTGTCAAGAAACCTCCATCAAACCCGTGGATAAACAGAGATATTATCCAAACTAAGCGAAAACTAAAGCGAATGAAGAAACATAGCAGGCAGAGTTTGTCTTCCAAAAAATTGAAAACTGAATTACTAACAAAAGTGAAAGCAGCCCGAGATAAGTTTTTCAGTCATGATCTTGTTGATTTTATTTCACATGCCCCACAGAAGTTTTGGCGTTTTTTAGGTCAATCTAAACAGGCAATTCATAAAATTAAGGTTAATGATGAAATAATTGAAGACGCTTCCAGTATTGCCGAACACTTCAATGATTATTTTTGGAGTGTGTTTTCTGACCTGGATGAATTTGAACATCATAACAATGATAGGTCTTTTGTACATGACATTGTGATTTCCAGGCAAGGTGTTTTGGATATGCTCTTAAAAATTGATGTCAGGAAATCTGCCGGGCCGGATAATATACCAAATGCTTTTTTACGAAGGTATGCGGAACAGATATGCGTTTTTTTAACTGACTTTTTCAAATTATCATTACAATTAGGAGAAATACCATCTGACTGGCGTACCGCAAGAGTTGTTCCAATTCATAAAAAGGGTGACCATCTTACAGTATCGAACTATCGTCCCATTTCTATAACGACCACTTGCAGCAAATTATTAGAGCACATTGTCGCAGGCTTTATTCGTCAGTTTTTGACAGACCATAATGTCCTCTCTCCATTTCAACATGGGTTTCGAAAGGGACTGTCGACAACAACTCAACTTGTGTCAGTTGTTCATGAAATCTCTCAGGTGCTTGACACGTCCGGGCAAGTCGATATGCTCTTTTTTGATTTTAGTAAAGCATTCGATAAGGTTCCCCATGGAAAATTACTCCACAAACTAGAGCGCATTGGTCTTCCTACAAATATTATAACATGGATCCAGGCCTACCTCCGCCATAGACAGCAATTTGTTGAAATAAACAAATGTACTTCCAATATCCGTCAGGTAACTTCTGGTGTACCGCAAGGCAGCGTATTAGGACCACTTTTATTTTTGATCTATATTAATGATATAGTCGACGTAATTCCTGATGATGTCCATGTTAATTTATTTGCGGATGACTGTGTCATTTTTAGAAAAATTGTTTCCAGGAACGACAGCAATTACTTACAGGAATCAGTTAATGCTATCCGTGATTGGTGTGAACTTTGGTGCATGGAAATCAATGTAAACAAAACAGTTTTGCTGCGAGTCACACGGAAAAAAGAACCTAGTGTATTTTCTTATGTACTTAACAACACAATAATATCTGAGGTTGAAAAAAACAAGTATTTGGGTCTCACATTCAACAGTAAACTCTCTTGGTCAAACCATATTTCCATTACATGTTCAGCAGCATTGCGCAAATTATGGTTCTTGAAAAGGAAACTTAGAAATGCACCTGCAAATACCAAAATGTTAGCATACAACACATTTGTCCGTTCCAAACTGGAGTATGCAGCAGTTGTATGGGATCCTCATACTAAAAAGAATATAATGAATTTAGAGCGTGTTCAAAGGAAGGCTATCAGATTCATCTTTAGTAAATATAAAAGAGAGGATTCTCCGTCTTTAATAATGCTTGCAAATAAAATCAGTACGCTGGAAAACAGGCGGAAGATAAGTCGTCTCCAATTTTTACATAACATTATAAATAGAAAAAGCGCACTTCAGCAGCCTCATTGCGTAAAACCTCTAAGTTCACGCCAGACAAGACACAGACATAACCTTTCACTTACGCCAATATTTTCTAAACCAAAATCCCATATGAATAGTTTCTTTCCGCGTACTATACATGAATGGAATTCTATACCTGTCGATGTATTGCAGTCACAAAACTTTGCAGAAGAGCTGGAAAAACATCTTTCTTCCATAAACTAACTGAAACAAAACCAGTGTTCACAATCTGTTATGTTTTCCTAACTCCTTCACTTTGTGATGCCTTTTTTTTCCCCCCAGAAACAGTTCTGTTGTTCTGAGTAAAAATTGCCCGCCTGTTTGTTATTTCACATGTGCCACTCTTCATGTTTTGTTCGTTATTGTGCTGGTGCCAGAGCGTATTCATTGAGTAACACTGCTACACCCAGCATTATTTTTCGTTAGTGTTTATTGTTGTTTTGCATTGTCACACTTTTTACTGTATTGCCCCTCCTGCTAGGGCCAGTTTATTGGCCTGCAGTATCAATAAATAAAAAAAAATCAACACCATACCACGCAAAGCATACAAAACGGCGCTCAATCTTCCAATGTCAACATCAACCGAAAAGCTAATGGCACTTGGAGTATCGAACAGCTTCGACGAACTACGAGAAGCGCAGTGTAGTGCGCAACTAAACAGACTCACTCAAATCAGAACGGGAAGACACCTAATGGGGAAATTAGGTCTACCCCTGGGAACACAAAAAGACAAGGAAAAGATTAATAATGAAAACAGAAGCAACATCCGGGTAAGACCCATAGCTAGGCACATGGGCCCCAATATACGCCATGAAAGACGACAAGCCAGAGTCCGAGCACTCAGCAGGGAATTCAGCGACAATCCCAGCGTAGTCTACACGGACGCAGCAAAGTCCGATACCAACGCAAAACGATCGCCGTTGTAACAGACGAAGGAGGGAAAGAAATAACCAGCGCAACGATAAACAACCCAAGCATAGAGGCTGCTGAAGTGGCCGTCATTGCTCTGGCAATATCGCACGGCAACGCAAAAGGACAAAACCTCACAATAGTAACGGACTCCAAACAAGCATGCAGAAACTACACAAGAGGCTGATCACCAGGGCCCGATGGTGTGACGTACTCCGCACTTGCCAACCTTGGCCAAGAAGCTGGACGGGCTCTTTTGGACACTTATAACAAGTCATGGACTGCTGGCATAGTTCCTCATGATTGGAAGACCAGTCGTCTGGTTCCACTTCTTAAGCCGGGGAAATCACCGCTCGACCTTTCATCATACCGTCCAATTGCACTCGCCAGCTGCGTCGGCAAAGTCATGGAAAGAATGCTGCTCACACGCGAGGAATGGTACTTGGAGCGATATCAGATTTATCCAACCTTCATGTCTGGGTTCCGACGGGGCCGCCCTTCTATCGACAACGTGGTCGACCTTGTAACGTCGGTGCACCACAGCAAAAGTTTGAAAAGATTGACCGTGGCATTGTTTTTGGATATCAAGGGAGCGTACGACAACGTAACGCATCAGGCCATTTTGGACGCAATGGAAGCTGCTGAGATCGGAGGCCGCACGTTCTAGCTGGATACGCAGCTATTTATTAGAGAGGTCGTTTTTTGTCCTAACTGCGGACGGACCATCATCCTTAAACCGAAATTCACGCGGAGTCCCTCAGGGTGGAGTGCTGAGCCCAGTTCTCTTCAACCTTGCTCTTATCGGCCTGGTCGACGTATTGCCACAATCTGCTCAGATCTCGGTATATGCAGACGACATCTGTATTTGGGCATCAGGGGTTACCCGTCCTCAAGTTCGTGAAAGACTTCAAAAAGCGGCATCGATATTGACATCTTATCTTCGCTTGCAGGGCCTGAACATATTGACCGAAAAGTGTTCACTTGTGGCGTTCACACGCAAAATAGTCACGTTACACCATTCGCATCAATGGCTGAAACGCTGAAAGTAGGTGGAACTACAACGTAGCGCCAAGTTTGAAAAACTGGAAGTATGGACAAAGCCAAAGCTTGGCGCCAAGTTTGAAAACTCGAAATGAGCAATCATGTGACCAGTGATAAGTGACCTATACGTAACCAGGAGATAGCAAAAATAATGATAAATTAGAGGCAATTAGGTAATTATTGAGAATCAAAAGGCAATGAATGAGAAGGCAATTAGACTGAGCGGGTATTCAGTGAGTGGGCAGAAACGATGCATGGAGGAAAATTTGAAAACTCGAAATCGTTGCTGGGATGAAATGAGGGTAAAAGAAGAGTTAATTGATAACCAATCAAGTGAACGAGAAAACAACCATGGCGCCAAATTTGAAAGGCGACCAGTGTCGAGGAGGCGTCAACGCTTTCACATTTTTTTTTGTGCAGGTAGCAGCGGTGATCTCTATTTTTTCTTTTTTTCAGCCAAGACAAAGACCACTTTTGTTGGCTCATGGGCAATGTATCTAGGAACCTGCGGCCAGGACAACGCTGGACAGCATGCATCAGCAAGCTCGAAAAAAAGCACGAAACAGTAAATAAAAATTGATCATTTTCATTTCAATTCTAGTGGTTTTGTGTACGAATTACTCTGAAATGACAGGCAACCATTAACAAGCTGTGCATTTTTGTGCATTGCCTACTCCAGAACACAAATCCTTTGTTAATTGACAGGTGACACAGTAACGACTGTTACACAGTGTACGAGCACTACACCACACACACTACAGAAGACAAAGCAAACTACAGAAGACAAGACAGACTACACAAGACAGACTATAAAAGACAAGACAGACTACAGAAGACAGGACCGACTACAAAAGACAAGACAGACTACAGAAGTCAAGACAGACTACAGAAGACAGGACCGACTACAAAAGACAAGACAGACTACAGAAGACAAGACAGACTACACAAGACATGCCCAAAATATGACAAGACTAGAGACTACAGAAATTTTCTGTCTTAGAATCCTGTAGTGTGTTTTGACTGGGAGCGCCCAACCATCAACGCCATTATGCCGCAATTGGTCACTTGCAGGAACCTTAGCCATTCGACAGCTTCACGACTAAACAGCGAAATGAAAAGGAAACATCGAACGTACTCGCGCTCACCGTACAATACTCGAAACTGCGATATCTTATACCGTGCCTGGTCGGCGTTACAGACAGCTGGGCGGCAACATAACAACGCCTTGGCAGCAGCACAACATGAGAGATAAATAACACTGGTGAGGCATATAACTGTCAGCTCCATTGCACACGGCTGTGCAGCCAACGCCGCTATAAAATGCCTGTCAGGGTGAAATCCTGAGGTGCACACGCTGAGCTGCACAGCATCAACCACGTCGGACACGTGCGAGTGGTTCAAGAAGCCTGGAAAAGAGCATTTAAAAAAAGCTGCCATGCTCACCGCTGAAGTTCGACTCGATCTCGTAGGGGATGACGGCGTGGTCCCAGAGCCTCTCGGGCCTCGCAGTGGCGGCGCGGACACGTCGGCGGTTCTTGCCCGCGCGCTCACGGTGTCGATGTCGCCGCCTGCGTGCGCGCAGACAGGAATTATTCGCGAACTGAGCAAAGCTACCGGCACATGCAGATATAGGGCACCACAGACGCGCGTCACTTTCCAGCGCCAGAGCTTCTCTGCACCATCAGCTCTGCTGTGTATTCGAAATTGGTCTGTAGAAAGTCAAGTGGCCTAAAGCGGCCACTTTGAAAACTACTTCGTCATTGAAATGAAAGCCCTAGACAGGCAGGCTATTTCTTCTTTTTTCATTCACGATGTATTTCCTTGTACGCGTTCGTTACCCGCGGGTCACGTGCAAGCGTCTTTGAGCTGTCCCGAAGCCATGAGCTTAGACCCAATAGCGGGGGTGCGCAAATGCTTTACTCCGAATATTCTGCATATGGTCCACGAAAACCCTGCTTCCCGGAGCGAAGTTCAACAGTAGCTCCAAGACAGCATGCAATAGGCGAACTGACGGTAAGCGTCCGCTCGTACGGCTGTGCGCTGCATAACCTACAGAAACGGTATGCAGGAGCGCAAGCCGCCCTTCTTTTCCATTCCTGAATCAGTCTCGGGCGCTTCTGTTAATAATCACCGCACACCTTATGAGCAATGCGTCTCGCTACACACGCAGGCGAAGCCACCAGCAACTGACAGCACGCTGTCATGGTTTCGGCGGCGGAACAGCTTGTTCACGCGGCTATGTCGTGCACTTACCCTCTCGGGCTTTCCAAGATCGAAACCTTTGAACTTAACGTGGCGCGAAAACGACACGGACGGAAAGAAAGAGCAAGACGAGACGAGCGCCGACTACCGACTGTCTTGTCTTGCTCGTTCCTTCCGTCTATGTCCCTTGTGGGGTTTTAACAGAGCTTTTTTAAATACTTTTTCTCCGCCTAATCGCAGCTGACACCGTTCAATACCGCCGCACCCCCGCGTATACTACCGAGCGCACGCCGACCACAGCGGGCCTTGCTCCGAGGGAAACAAAGGAACGACACTCTGGCTGACACAAACAGGCATTTATTGCTACAACAACAATAACGCCGGCTAGCAACAAGGTACGCTAATGAATCAAGGTCGTCCGACTCACCAGCACGGTTACGAACTAACGTTCGCCCACGCTAGGTCAAGGGTGATACTCCACAGTCGGACGGGACGAAATGCGGGAGAACGCTCTCCCCGCAACTTCCTCGCCCCGTTGGCGAAGAGCGCTCGCCGAGCAGTTCGTACCCGCCGCGTTGCCCAGCCGAAAAAAGTGTGTCGTCTCCCCCCCGCGCGCGCGCAGCAGTCACACCGTCCGTGGCGCTCGTGTCGCAGCGACGCCGGTGCCCTCACTTGTTAGTTACGGTAACTAACTAGGGATATTCACGGAGTGCGCCCATCCTCGAGGCTAGGCTCCTGCAGGGTGCATCGCGGGAAAGCAAACAAAAAGGGACGTCGTAGGAGAAAGTACAGAATCCCCCCAACCTTACAAAGACCTACACGCCTGAAAGTACATGCTATGAAGGAGTCTCCTGGTATTCATGCACTTGAGGCAGGTCTTCCAACGGAGGTCACGCCGACAGCGTCCACGCAGACTTCCGCGGTTTTCCGAAGGCGGCGTGAAGGTCTCCGCTAGGACGACTCGTATGGCCCATGGACTACGTGTCCGAAGGCTCGCGAATAGCAGGCCGGTTGAAAACTGCAGGCCATGATTCTGCAGTAGTCTCCAGGGTAACAGCAGCCGGAGGTGACTGCTGACTGGTCTCGCCACAGCTGTAGCGGATGGATGCGGCGAACAGGATATAGGCGGCTCCGTTGCAGCAGCGAGACTATGTGCAAAGGACAGCACGAATGAGTGGCTCCATTGTATCGGCCAGGTTGCCGAAACGCTCTCAGCAAGCCTTTAACGTAGGTAACGGTAGGGAAAACTGCGTCGGCAAGAGCCTCGTGGCGCAATGTTTAACTCGCTAGCAAGGCGTGTCGGTGGCACTGCAAAGGCAAAGTTCGAGTGAACAAAGCCCTCTCTTCAGTTGAAAGAGACTGCTCAGTTCGAGCGAGGTTAAAAAACGGGTGGGCAGCAAAGTGCGCCGCCTCTCAGCCCCACGGTCCGGCGGTCGTGTCTCTTCTGAAGTGGTGCAGGCAGCCCCGAAGAGCCTTAGGCCTAACTACGACTCTACCACGCATACATTAAACCCGGTAGCCGTTGCTCAACGACCTTTCCACCTAATCTGTACGAGAGATTATAACCTAGATTGCTTCCTTGTAGCCTTCTTTCGATATTTATCATATTGCAACGGATAGAAGAAGAGATGAATGAAGACTCTCGGAGGCGCGCGTGCTCTGGGATTCTGTGCTCTGTGCCTGGTGCTCTGTGCGGGCCGCCCTGTGCTCTTGACCTGTGTGCTGTGCCCGGGCGTTCTCGCGTCGTTCCCGCCTGGACCACGTAACATCTATGGCGGAGGTGCGGATTTTACGCTGCGCCCACCACGCAGCTTCGTAGTACTCGTCAGGCCGGGACTACCACCATGGCTCCACCCGGCCGGTCAAGGAGCCCCACTGCCCCCACTACCCCTTCTTTCGTCATCATGGCTCCTCCTCGCGACCCCGGCACGTTTTCCGGCACAGATGGCTCGGACGTCGAAGACTGGATTAACCTCTACGAGCGTGTCAGCAACTACAACAGGTGGGACCCTACGCTAATGCTCGCGCACGTCATCTTTTACCTCAATGGCACGGCGCGCGTATGGTACGAGACCCACAAGGAAGAGCTAACAAGTTGGGACACCTTTAAGGAAAAGTTGAAGACGCTATTCGGTAGACCTGATGACCGCCAGCTCGCCGCCAAGAAACAGCTGGCTACTCGAGCACAATCATCTACCGAGATCTACGTGGCCTACATTCAGGACATCTTGGCGTTTTGTCACAAGGTCGACGCCGCAATGAGTGAGACCGATAAAGTGGGCCACGTGCTCAAAGGCATTGCCGACGATGCGTTCCACTTGCTTGTTTGCAAAGACTGTACCTCAATTGACTCCATCATAAACCAGTGCCGTCGATTTGAGCAAGTCAAAGGCCGCCGGATTTCGCCGTCGTTTTCTCGTCTTCCCAACGCGGCCGCGACATCTTCCTGTGAGGACCACCGATCACCATCCCGCACGCCCTCGGACGCCCCTGCCGTCACCGATTCAGTCTCCCGGATCGTCCGACGTGAACTGGAGGCCCTCGCACCTGTGATATCCCCGCCCTCCGTCCCTGATACAACCCTGCCCGCTGTGTCGCTGATTCAGGCCGTCATCCGGCAGGAACTCGCTCATCTGAACCTCGCTGCGGCAGTGTGCGCCATCAGAAGCCCGGACACCCCCCAGCCCCCTCCCTGTGCTTTTCGTCGCACCTATTATTCTCTGCCCCGTTCCCGCCATCCCAATGACTGGCGCACGGCGGACGACCGTCCCATTTGCTTCCGGTGCTCTCGCATTGGCCACATCGCCCGTCATTGCCGCAGTCCATGGTCTTCAACGCCCCGCAACGTCTTCCCCTCCTTCTACAGTCCCGCCTCATCCCACAACTTCTCGACCCGCGCCCCGTCCGAACCGTCTGCACCAGCCGTACCCCCTCCACGCCGATTCTCCCGCTCTCCGTCCCCGCAGGGCCGCCGCTCTCGTTCCGCCCAGTCGCCTTCTCGCAGCCGCTCCCAATTGGAAAACTAAGTGATGCAGCTCCCGGAGGTGACGCTGCATCAACGACCCGGACTACAAGTCCTCTCTCGACCACTCGACCTAATCTTCTGAACGTCACTATCGACCGTGTTCCTGTGCGCGCCCTGATTGACACCGGTGCTCATGTATCAGTGATGAGTGCTGCCCTCCGCCGTCGCCTCCGATAAGTCATCACGCCTGCAACGTCCCGTGTGTGTGTCGCGGATGGTGGCACGCCTGCTGTGGACGGTATGTGTACCGCCCGCGTTATTATTGCCGGCCAGAGTATACCAGTTCAGTTCACCGTGCTGACCACCTGTGCCCATGACCTTATCCTCGGCTTAGATTTTTTGACTGACCATTCCGCCCTCATTGACTGCTCGGAGGGTGTTCTACACCTCGCCCTTCCAGTGCTGGATTCAGACCCACTTGATGTATCACTGTGACTGTTCAGTACCGCATATGCTCGCCTGTCATCCCGAACCGCCTCTTTTGTTCCATTGACCCCATCTCGCCCAGTTCCCGATGGCGACTATCTCGTTACACCCAATCTTGACCTCCTCCTGACCCGTAACGTTGCCCTACCTCATACCATTGCCACCGTCCAAGCCAACGCCCTCTCTCTGCCTCTCCTCCACTTCGGCCTCACTTCTCAAGTGCTACCGTCCGGCATCTGCGTCGCTACGCTATCCCCTCTCGCTCCTTGCCACGTGGCTACGTTGCCCGCTACCCCAGTTCCAGAAACCGCCGCACCGCGCAGGCAGTCTCTTCTGTCGACCGACACCTTCACAACTATGATGCTACCGACCTCCATCCCGGCCAAACTGCCAAGCTTCGTGCCCTTCTCGAATCTTTTTCGGATATTTTTGACGTGAACAACACCACGCTGGGTCAAACTCTCGCCGTCAGGCACCGCATTGAAACAGGCGATGCCCCTCCCATCCGCCGCCGCCCTTACCGGGTCTCTCACGCCGAGCGTCAAGTAATCAATGCGGAAGTTACTAAAATGCTAGAAAAAAACAATATCGAACCCTCACACAGTCCCTGGGCCTCACCCGTCGTCCTTGTCAGGAAAAAGGATGGCTCATGGCGTTTTTGCATTGATTGTCGCCACCTGAATAAGATCACTAAAAAGGACGTGTACCCCCTGCCGCGTATCGATGACGCGCTTGACTGCATCCATGGTGCCAAATTCTTCTCGTCCATAGATCTTCGCTCCGGCTACTGGCAAATTGCTGTAGATGAACAGGACCGTGAGAAAACCGCTTTTGTGACTCCTGATGGCCTTTATCAATACAAAGTTATGCCTTTCGGATTATGCAACGCACCAGCCACATTTGAACGCATGATGGATGCTCTTTTGCAATGCTTTTAAGTCGTCCACCTGCCAATGCTATCTCGATGACGTCATTGTCTTTTCGCCCTCGTTTTCCTCTCACCTCACTGACCTTTCTCAGATCCTTTCCCTCTTTCGTCATGCTGGCCTGCAGCTCAACTCGTCTAAGTGCCGTTTCGCGCGCCGTCAACTCGCCATCTTGGGTCATGTCGTCGACGACACGGGGGTGCACCCTGACCCTGATAAGATCCTAGCCGTTAAAAACTTTCCTCAGCCACGTTCCTGTAACGACGTCCGCAGCTTCTTAGGGCTGTGCTCCTACTTTCGTCGATTTGTTGAAGGCTTCGCCGACATCGCCCGCCCCCTCACCGACCTCCTGAAAAAGGACGCCACCTTCATCTGGGGACCCGACCAAGCACACGCGTTTTCCACCTTGATATTGAAGCTTACTACCACGCCAGTTCTGGCCCACTTCGATGTGACAGCTCCCACTGAAGTCCGCACAGACGCCAGTGGCTATGGCATCGGCGCTATTCTCTCTCAGAGGCAATCCGAACAGCACCGTGTCATCGCCTACACCAGCCGCCTCCTCTCCGCCCCGGAGCGCAATTACTCAATTACCGAACGTGAGTGCTTAGCCCTTGTCTGGGCGGTTGGGAAATTCCTCCCATATTTGTACGGCCGCCCTTTTACGGTTGTCACCGACCACCATGCGCTCTGCTGGCTCTCATCACTGAAATATCCTACTGGCCGCCTAGGTCGCTGGGCTTTCCACCTCCAAGACTACGACTATACCGTGGTATATAAGTCCGGTAGGCTACACACTGATGCTGATTGCCTCTCCCGATATCCCGTTGACTCTTCTGATCATTCTGGCAGTGACTCCGCCGCTGACCTCTTCTCGCTCTCTGCTCTTACTCACCTTGGCGATGAGCAGCGACGAGATATCGAGCTCCGCTCTATTATTTCCCGCCTCAGATCCTCTCCATCTGACCCTGCCCTGCGCCGGTTTGTACTTCATCATGACACACTCTACCGCAGAAGCCTGAACCCCGCCGGCCCAGACCTACTGCTCGTTGTCCCGAAGCATCTGCGCAACGACGTCCTCCACGAGCTCCATGACCTCCCCACTGCTGGACATCTGGGTGTCTCGCGTACTTACGCTCGCGTGCGTCGTCGCTTCTTTTGGCCCCGTCTCTACCAGTCCGTCCGCCGCTATGTTCGTGCCTGCGACCAGTGCCAGCGCCGGAAACGTCCCGCCACGCTCTCCGCGGGTTTGCTCCAGCCTGTTGATGTGCCCCCTGAACCATTCTATCGTGTTGGCTTGGATATTTTGGGCCCGTTTCCGGAGTCCACCTCCGGAAACAAATGGATTGCCGTTGCGACAGATTATGCTACTCGCTATGCCATCACGCGGGCCCTCCCCACCAGTATTGCTACCGACGTGGCCGATTTTCTTCTCTACGACCTCATCCTCCGTCATGGTGCACCCCGCCAACTTCTCACCGACCGCGGCCGTTGCTTTCTCTCTAAAGTTGTCGACGACATTCTCCGTTCCTGCTCAACAAAACATAAGCTGACCACCGCCTATCATCCCCAAACCAACGGTCTTATAGAGCGCCTCAACCGCACTCTCACGGATATGCTCGCAATGTACGTTTCCCCGGACCATCGGGACTGGGACATTGCCCTTCCATACGTGACCTTCGCCTAAAATTCTTCTCGTCATGACACTGCCGGTTACTCCCCGTTCTATCTGTTGTACGATCGTGAACCCCAATTACCTTTGGACACGCTGCTTCCGACATCTCCTTCCCCGCCTTCTGAATATACCCACGACGCTATTGCCCGCGCCGACCACGCCCGCCAGCTGGCTCGCTCCCGCCTACAAGCCTAGCAGGCCTCACAGCAGGACTACTACGACCGCCGCCACCGCATGGTAACTTTTTCCCCTGGAGCCCTCGTCTTGCTTTGGTCGCCCACACGCCGTGTCGGGCTTTGCGAAAAACTAATGTCCCGCTATGTTGGCCCATACCGTGTGCTCCGCCAGGTTACCGCCGTCACCTACGAGATTGCCCCGGCCTTTCCGGAGACCACATCCGGTGCATCTCAGAGTGACGTTGTCCACCTCTCTCGCCTCAAGCCCTACGTGTCGCAATCCCTTGCCCCTACCTAATTTCCACCGAGACGGTGTTTTTTGCGACTGGGGGCCATGCAACGGATAGAAGAAGAGATGAATGAAGACTCTCGGAGGCGCGCGTGCTCTGGGATTCTGTGCTCTGTGCCTGGTGCTCTGTGCGGGCCGCCCTGTGCTCTTGACCTGTGTGCTGTGCCCGGGCGTTCTCGCGTCGTTCCCGCCTGGACCACGTAACAATATAAAGCATAAACAGCAGAGGTGATAGAGGACAACTTTTCCTAATCCTTTGTGCACCTCGACACTTACCGTACCTTTAATTCCTTCTTATGTTATTTCAACTTTATTTTCTCGATATATTTCCTGTGGAGTGCACAGTAGAAGCAGGCCGTAAGTTGGTTCGACAAGATACCGGCACGCTATCTCAGCAGACGAAAAATCTGATTAAGAAACGTCAAAGCATGAGCGCGTCTAACCCTACAGACAGAATAAAACTAGCAGAGCTATCAAAGTTAATGAATAAGCGGAAGGTAGCCGACATAAGGAAGTTTATTATGGAGAGAATAGAGCATGCTCTAAAGAACGGAGGTAGCCTGAAAGAGGTGAAGAAACTAGGCATACGAAAAAACCAGATGTATGCATGAAGAGACAAGGAGGGCAATGTCATTAGCAATATGGACAAGATAGTTAAAGTATCCGAACAGTTCTACACAAATCTATACAGTAGCCAATGTAATCAGAACGTTAAAGATAAAGGCAGTAGCGCGCAGCAATGCGTCATCCCGCCAGTAACGAAAGAGGAAATAAAGAAAGCCTTAGGAGCAATGCAAAGAGGATAGGCAGCTGGTGAGGATCAGGTAACAGCAGATCTGTTGAAAGACGGAGGGGAGATTCTGCTAGAAAAACTAGCCACCCTGTATACGCAATGCCTTATGACCTCGACCGTGCCAGAAGCTTGGAAGAACGCTAATATAATCTCAATTCATAAGAAAGCAGACGCCAAGGAGTTGAAAAGCTACAGACCGATCAGCTTACTGTCCGTTGCCTACAAGGTATTTACTAAGGTAATCGCTAATAGAGTCCGCGCAACCTTAGAGTTTAATCAACAAAATGATCAGGCAGGCTCTCGTAAAGGATATTCCACAATATATCATATTCACACTATCAATCAGGTGATAGAGAAATGCGCGAAATATAACCAACCTCTATATATAGCCTTCATTGATTACGAGAAAGCATTCGACACAGTGGAAACCTCAGCAGTCATACAGGCATTGCGTAATCAAGCGATAGAAGAGCCTTATGTCAAAATACTGGGAGATATATATAGCACTGCAGAGCTACTATAGTCCTCCATAAAGTGAGCAATAAAATTCCAATAAGGAAGGGCGTCAGACGCGGAGACACGATCTCGCCAATGCTATTCACCGCCTGCTTACAGACGGTATTACGAGGCCTGAATTGGGTACAGTTGGGGATAAAAGTTAATGGAGAATACCTAAGTAATCTGCGATTCCCTGATGACATTGCCTTGCAAAGTCACTCTGGATATGAACTGAAAATCATGATCAATTAGTTAGACAGACAGAGCAGTACGGTGGGTCTAAAAATTAACATGCAGAAAACCAAAGTAATGTTCAGCAATCTAGCGAGAGAACAGCAGTTCACAATTAACAGCAAGAGCCTGGAGGTTGTAAAGGAATACGTCTACTTAGGGCTGGTAGTGACAGCTGATCCGGATCATGAGAGAGAAATAACTAGAAGGATAAGAAAGGGTTGAACTTATGCAGGGTATGTTGTTCGGCGAGTTGGTAGTGATCGAACATCATGGAATCGCAGCGCAAGCAGACAAGGAAACAGGGAGGACACAAACAGCGCAAGTGTGTGTTTGTGTCCTCCCTGTTTACTTGTCTGCTTGCGCTGCGATTCCAAGAATACGGTGGAGCGCATATGGCGGGTTCTCAGATCATGAATAGCAGGTAACCAATATCCATCAAGAGAAACGTGTACAACAGCTGTAGCTTACCGGTACTCACCTATGGGGCAGAAACGTGGATGCTTACGAAAAGGGTTCAGCTTAAGTTAAGAACAACGCATCGAGCCATGGAAAGAAAAATGATAGATGTAACGTTAAGAGACCGGAAGCGGGCAGAATGGGTGAGGCAACAAGCGCGTGTTAGTTACATCTTAGTCGAAATCAAGAGGAAGAAATAGGCTTGAGCAGATCATGAACCGCGGAGGCAAGATAACCGCTGGTCCTTAAGGGTAACGGAGTGAATTCCAAGAGAAGGCAAGCGTTGCAGGGGGCGGCAGAAGGTTAGGTGGGCGGATGAGATTAGGAAGATTGCAGGCATAGGCTGGGCGCAGCTGGCAAAGGACAGGGTTAAATGGACAGACATGGGAGAGGCCCTGCAGTGGGTGTAGTCAGGGTGATGATGATGATGATGATTTCCTGTAGGAAATCAGTTACCTCATGACCGATACCTTCATTTTTTAAAATGTTCCACAGGAGTTTCCTGTTCACGTTGTCGGATACACCGCTTATGTCCAGGAAGGCTAAATAGAGAGGTCTGTTTTCCGCCTTAGCTATTTCTATTCACTGGGTGAGCACGAACAGGCTATCATCTAAGCGCCTACCACTTCTGAACCCGTTCTGAAGTTCTCTGAGTTTTCTATTTCTTTCTACCCATGACTGCATTTTTAATTTCACCGCCTGCATCGCGAGCCTGTATACAACTGATGATATCGTAATAAGTCGGAAGGATTTTATGTTGGTCGTATCGCCTTTCCCTTTATAAATCGCATTCGTTTTACTCTGTCTCAAGTTGCGCGGAATTTGCTTATTTCTTATGGCTGTCTCCAATAATTTTATCAGCGTTTCTTTGCTCCTAGGGCCAAGTTCATTAATGATCTTGATTGGAATTTCGTCCATCCCTGCGGTTGTGCATTTTGGAATATTTGCTTCCGCCTTTTTCCGCTTAAGATTCGTCAGTTGCAAGCTGTTTTCTATTGTGCTGTCCTGTGTTGCTCTCTCATTTGGGGCGATTACCCGATCGTCCTGTCTAATTTACTCAGCTATAACTAATGCTATGTAGTTCACAGCGTCGTCTCCCTGTAAACAATCTCCCTCAGCATCTTGAATCTGTTCCTCCTTTCTTTCATTCGTTTTACCCAGCCAGCTTATATGGTTGCGGAATTTTCGTAGCCCCCCGTGAAGTTGCATCGCGATCTTCAGCCATCCAGACATCAGAGGACTGCTTTATTTGACCCTGGACGAGGACCTGGACTAGGTGTTGCTTTTGTCGAAAATATTCCCATTTTTGGCCTGTTTCCTGTTCAGATATCTTCGCGCTCTTTCCTTGTTAGTGTTCCCTTGAAGCCACCTATCGCTGTTCGATAGCCTCCCTAACTTCCTTATTCCACCAGCTTCTAGGCTTCCGCTTCGCGCTCCAGTGGTTTACTCATTTACTTGCTTCATTTTTGTACTGATGAGTAATTCTATAGTCGGATACGTAAGTCTGCAGTGAAGCTCTGCCCACATTTAGGACCGGCGCACAGAATTCCTCCACAACAAAAAGTAGTCCGTTGTTAAAACTTCTCTTTTCACCTAAACAACAAGCTAATCACGAGAAAAAAAGTTATGAGCTCTAAAAGTTTGATACCTGACTTGTTTAATAAAGTCAAACATTAAAAAACTGGTTTCGTTTACTTTTGTGACTGGCTAGCGGAGTCATATAGTACGCCGCGGATCGTGGCCCAGTGTTAACTGCTGTTTTTTTTTCAGTTGTATCCTACTATAAATGATTATAATCCCACTTTTCCATGGGGCGTTTCTATATTGGTTCCTCTATGCCGGCTGCTATTAGCGCCTATTTCGTCCCTTAATTTTGCGCTCTCTTCTTAACTTCTCTGCATTTTTCTTTTGATCAGGGCTCCCAACGCTTGCTTAATACTACTATGATCACTTCCCAGGCTGTACTTCCCTCTTCATCTATTTCCTTTATTGCGAGCTTGCTATACATCCCCTGCAACATAAGCCAGTAGTCAATGGTCGATTGCCTGTTACGGGATGCCGACGCACGTGATTTGTGCCTCACATTTAGTTTCTTTATTTACAATAACTAGGTGTAATTAAGTCTAGCAATAACTTCCCGTTACAATCTGTGTATCTATCTAGATCCTCGATGTGGCCATTCATGTCACCCAGCATAAAAATATCGGCATCGTCTCCAAATTGCTTTATATCGTCACTGAGGCACTTAAATAAACCCTTGTTTTCTTGCCTGCATTTGTCCCTTGTCCCTTTATAAACTATGCCTACCCATGTGATTTTACCGGCAATGCACCTGATACCCAGACATGTTCTTTGCAAGTTGACTTTATTCTTTGCCAATTTGTTTCTTGATGTATCAGCATACCTACCCCTCCTCCCTTCCTCTCCGTTGTTGTTCTGTTGCTCCTTTCCCAGACGTACACATAAAAAAAACGGTGGATCTTCTAGATCCCGGAGATGTGCGTCGCATATGGTTTATGGTTTATGGGGGTTCAACGTCCAAAAGCGACTCAGGCTATGAGGGGCGCCGTAGTGAAGGGCTCCGGAAATTTCGACCACCTGGGGTAGTGACATCGCACAGTACACGGGCCTCCAGAATTTCGCCTCCATCGAAATTCGACCGCCGCGGCCATGATCGAATCCGCTTCTTTCGGGCCAGCAGCCGAGCGCCATAACCACTCAGCCACCGCGGCGGCCTATGTGCGCCGCATAATAATGATGATGAAGACATCAGGCTTAAAGGCACAAATTCACGGCGGAGGAAAGGCCAGGTTTGCATTGTTGATTCGAACGCACTAATAGGCTAGAAGTGGAGTAACTTGGTAATTTTTTTTACCTAGATTCCAATTTGATAAAAAAGGAAAATGAAAAAAAAAAACAGAAATGAAAAAGCGCGTACACACCTGCTTCTTCGTCCTTTAACTGCTGTTCTATTTCTAACCATTTCGTTCTGTTTCTACCCCCTTGCATCTTCATGTAACAACTGATCCTGGTGTTAAATTTCTGATTAGTAGTTTTCTTCCTGGACCTCCTAGTGGCCATTTCGTTCGTCTCAGCCGCAATTGTTGCCCTTTCTACTTTGCTTCTACACCCCTACGCCGTGAGCCGCAGTGGACCCCCTAAACAAGCAACTGCCCGGCCTGCCTGATGCCAGCCTATCTCGGCTTCTAGCCTTCCACTAAAATGGATGCCATCCCGTGTAAAGCATCTGCCAAAGCCTGCTCGATGCAATTCCCTGTCTATGTCTGCCATTTCAAAGCCTTTCTCAAGAGCATCAAGAGGTAAGTTCGTAGGCTAAGGACGAGTGGGTACCCTGACGCGCTTATAACGTCTGTGGCCGAAAAGAACTTACAAAAAGCTACTGGATAGCAAAAGACCGCAGAAGAGTATACAGTGCAGGATAACGGAGTGGTCGTCTTTCCGTATATACATAATGTTTCGCACGCCTTGAAGAAGGTAACAAACAGATATGATGTTTCCCTAGTGTTTACTGCACCCCAGAAATTAGTGAGCCTTTGTCATGAAATGAATAAAGTGAGGAAAAAGTTGCTAACACGTGAGGTATCGCACGCCAAGCAAAGTTCGTAGAATGTGTTATAGGCATAGTCTATAAACTTCCCTTGTCATGCAGCATGAGTTACATACGTCCATCTGGCAGATGTCTAAACACCAGGTTAAAAGAGCACAGTAATAGCCTAGAAAAATAACGAATCCTTGAAACCTTGCCTCCCATTGCGCAAATCACAATGCGCATGCTCTGAACGGACTACAATTTTAACTCGTACAAGAGACAAGAAAGAAAGAGAAATAAAAGGAGCCTCTGCGATATGGGAGGCCGGTGAAGACGAGTGCGCAAGCGCACCCTCGGTGTTGTCACATGAGGAGTGTGGGGACCTGCCCTGCAGCCCCTGTGTTTGCTTTCCCGCGAGGCACCGTGCAGCAGCATCCTCACCACGAGGAGGAACGCATTCCCTTGTCAGTACATTCCCTTGAGCAACTCGAAAAGGCGAGTTTTCCAAGCTCCCTTTTAAGATCTGTGGCCGAATCGCTGCTCAAAAAGGTTCGCCAGACGGCAAAAGAAGACAACTTTTCCCATGAGCCACCTAGTCGAAATAAGTGTGTTGCCTTACCATATCTTCACAGTATTTCCCACAATCTTAAGAAGATCTCAGGCAGATATGGCGTTGACGTGGTCATGTCTACGCCCTGCAAGCTCTCAAAACTCTTTCATTTGGTGAGGAAGCAGACTTCAACGCATGTAGTTTGCGGCTTGAGGCATTCGAAAAAAGACGTCTCATGCGCGACGGGGGTGGTTTACAAGATTCCCCTTAGCTGTGGTCGATTTTATATCGGACAAACTGGCAGATGTTTAAACATTCGTCTGCAGAGCATGCGCGCTCCTTGAGTAGGCCCGGAGGACCTGCCCTGCCCGTTCATTGTCGCAGTTGTAAGGGCTGCTATCCTAAGCTTAATTGTACAGAGATAATAGGAAGAAGGGGCAGTTGGAAAGGGAAATTGTCGAGGCTGTTGCCATCCTGGAATCGGAGCCCGATAAGTGTGTCAGCACGCCTTCTGTGTCTATTTTTCAGAAAGAGTTAGCTTTTTTCTCAGCGTTTCACTAGGTTGTTTTTTTTTAACGTCTTTATTTCTGCATAAAATAGGCCTAGACTTGCGGCAGAAATGAGGAGCTTCATGGGGGTGGAGGTGGGGGAGGGGGAGGAGGGCCGGTCTCCACTTCTTCTTCGATGTGGGGTGGTCCTGTGGTCGGCTCTGCGAAGAAACGGCTAGGCGCAGGTTAGTTGTATCATTCTTGCTCGGTTTCATTCCTTTCGCCGCACTGAATGTTTTCGTCATGGTTGCCATTGAACTGTTTCTACATGCTTCATCTTCATTAAAACTTCCTGTTGGGCGAGTTGGTTGTTCATCTTGATCTAGAAATGTTCTTTTGCACAAATAAAACGACACACGAGAAAGGCGACACACACACATTGCGCTTGTGTGTGTGTGTCGCCTTTCTCGTGTGTCGTTTTATTTGCGCAAAAGAACATTTCTAGATCAAGATGCTTCATCTTCTTTTTATGATTTATGTTTGCTTTCCAGATTACACGCGCGACTGATCCTTATAAGCTCTGCTGTGTTTCAATAAATGCTCAGTTGTCAGTACCGCCCTGTGTTGTCGCCTGCCTCAGTCCCGTCCTGTTTTGCGGTTTTGCTCTTCACGATGTCATACCAACTGGCCTACACCAAAGCCCTTCTAAGTGTAAGAGAGGTCGACTGACTTACGGCGCGCAGCTCCGAAGGCTATGAAAATGACCGAATATAAGCTGCCTCTGCACCTACACCTCCATCCCTCATAACTCCCTAGCAGCGGCCGACAGCCATCCCCCCCTTGCAAAAAAGACTTCACTAATGACGTACGCCTACAATGTTCGACTCGCGTAAGCGTCCCCTGTCGCGATGTCCGATCACTGCTTCGTTTCTTCTTCGCCAGAAAACCTACGCACTTTCCTCACTCACCGTTTGCTGCGGAACCTGGGGCCCCTGTCCGTATTGTTGAAGCCGACTACAAGCTTGGCCTGCCGGCTTCGCCGTCGGTACGTCTCCCGTGACATGGCGATGTCGCCCATCACCAGCTCTGCATTCAGAGAAGGAAACCGACAAAAAATAATGACGCATTCAACACGACTACTGAGTTTACGCGGAAATATAAAAGAAGAAAAACTGTGCTCCGACTGAGCTTTTCTTATTTCTCTCGTCTCTTTGTTTGCTCCTATTCGATTGCTCTTATTCCACTGTTGAAATGGCAACAATTGCACACGGACGAAACGTTTCAAGTAAGAGAGCTGTAGCTCATAATAGCGCGAAATGCACGCTGTTTTTTTTTCTCTTTTATTTGCTGCGGGATTCCTAATCCAGTTTGAAATCCTGCGCTTTCTTGTGGTCTCATGATAAGATTTACCTGCCGCTCAAAATTAAGGCGCGCTGCAAACCTGTTAACCTCAATTCGAGCAAGTGTATTGCTGGAATCTTTATTTCCTCAAAGCTTCAGCAACCGTTTGAGTTGTACAAAGCTGTTATAGCTTCCATTGCTTGACTGTGCGACGTCATTTCACAAAGATCCTGAGTTGGAAGCTTCCCATTAAGCATCTTCACCAGAACAAATCAAGGCTCGATGCAAATTACTCGGCGTACTACTTTCTGTTCAGTTTTCGTAGCTTCGCTGAGCTCAGACCACTGAGAAATTTTAGTTGGCCGCGGAATTGAGCAACCAAGATGCTCGCCAAAAATGAATCTTTAAACCACGATAAAGGAAGAAACGGGTTTCTTTAAGCAAAGGTGCGCAATCGCTTTCGACCACCGACCGAAAGCATTAAAAGCACACTCGATACAATTATTGTTCCCAATAGAAATGAACGGACTATGTTGTCGTTTGCGCGGCAGCTAAGACTGGCGAGAAAATTGGATTTAAGAATTTCCGTGTCGATTCATACCCGTGACGTGCCTGGCGAAAAAGACGGGTTGCCACCGTCTACGATCCCCGTACAAAAATTGTATTTCGTTTTTGTTTTTTGCTCTCTTGTACCTTCTCGGTGCGAGTACCGATACAGGCTTTATTTTATTTGTCCTTCCTTTCAACTAAGCTCCCCAAAGCCCAGGTGCCTCTTTTATAACGCACTTCAAGCGTCCAGGTGCTTCGTGTACATATTTATGCAGTAACTCCGACAACACGGTGACAAACGTCATGCGATGGCAGGCCGCTTTTATAACGTGACAGCGTTAGAGTAGACGTCGGAAGGAAAAGCCGTATCCACTGTCACACTAATTCAGGATTGGTCGAGAAGGTTGTGACGTCACACTTTGATCTGTGCAATGAGAACGATTAAAACTCGAGGTAAATTGTCACTGTGAGGGGTCAGTATGATATTACGACATGGAATATGACGTAATAATCATATAAAGTAAATTATTCACTCTGGAAAGAAAATTCCGGTAATGTAGTCTGGAATCGAGCCTATGACCCTTAATTTCGGGTCAAACTCGTTACGCTTACGCCACTGCGGCTCGCTCGCTCGCCTCAGTTAAAAGAGGATCTCGTGTGTTGTGGTGAAGTATGCCTACTGATGTATGGTAACGAGTGTGTGTAATTAGAAAGAGGGGCTAATTAAGAAAGATAGTAGGAAATGACGCTATCACGCGACACCCTTGAGGCGGAGTATACCCCTAATTTTTGCCATCCATTTTACTGTGATATTAAATCTACACCCCTAGAAAGCTACTGATTTCATTTGCCCTTCACAGACGTCCGTTCTCGGGCAGAGGTCAACACAGAGGGCATGTTGAAAAATGTATGCGTAGCTCATTCTTCTTTGCAAGTATAACACTTTAGAAAGTGGCGCTCGTTCATCTTGGCGTTGCTGTTGCGGAAAATAAGAAAGAATCGTAACTTGCTCTACACCAATGAGTTAGGCACGGTGTGTTAACCCACTTTATTTCTGCCACTGCGAGGGTGATTAAGCAAGCGAAGATGGCGGTATATTCTAGAACAAATTAAGAAATCACTTGTACGGAGTCCGAGCCGTACCAGTCGCATCGGTAATAAAGGACTAGAGGCACTCAATTTGAGTTGCGTGCTTTCTCCTTTCAAATGATGCGTTTGACATCAGAGTACGTGCATCACTGCGTGGTATTCGCCTACTACCGGTAAATAATCTTCAATGGAGTTTCTTCTCTCGTGCTGCTTCGCTTTCCGTTTCATCAACCAAACGATGGCTGTGACATGTAGTTGGTGGTTAGGTCACGTGAGGCACGAAAAAAAAATGCAGTCAATGGCTGGTACCTAGTGCTAATTCACTGCAACACTTAAGCCAGCCTGCTTCAAGAGCTGGGATGACAACAAACGACGTATCAACAGTTACATTTCCGTTTTTTTTTTCATGCCTCATGTGACGTAAACACCAACTACGCGTCGCAAACACTGTCCTGTTCTTCAAAACGAAAGTTCATCAAGAAGAAATTCATTATATATTATTTACCGGTCACAGGCGAATACCACGGGGTGATCAATGCATACAAACGTCTAAGCGTCGTTTGAACTAAGAAAACACGCAATACGAAATTTGGTATCTATACCCAGAGACGTGCTGATACGAGTTGGGATATTCGGGGCAGAATTCTGCGCACACGTGCTTCCCCACACAACGGTGCATGCGAGCGCATTTCCGCCCCGCGCCTGCAGCAAATCGCTCGATCCCCGCCAGTACGGGAGGAGGCAATTTTCGAAACATTCTTCCCGGGGATGAGATTGATTCGCGCAGGCATGCGTTGCGCAAATGCGAGTGAACGGGCTGTTGGGCGCGCACGCTCAGTGGGAGAAGCTAATGGAGAGAGCAGGCTTTATTATAATTTTCGGTGACGGCAATGGAGTTGTGCGCGAGACACCCCCAAATCAACCTCATTCGAGACTCTGCAGAAGCCGAGTGGCGACGCACGGCGAGCCCAAAGCGCACGAACAGTCCCCACGTTCGCAGCGCCGCTGACAACAGGAAAGCGCGAACGTTCTTGTAAACCTTTCGGGCATCAGGTGGGAGTGTCCGCAACGGGGCAGAGTTAAATCTTAGAAGGGAAGAGGAGGACGGCGGAAAGAAGCTTTTCGTGAATCACAGAGCCCAATTGCTGCACCAAATTGTCCCGCGCTTAAAAACTCAGGGCTCCCGTGCACTAGCGAAAGTTTCAGCCAATCACCCGCCGACCTAACGCGAGAACAGCTTTGATAGCAGGCCCCTTATTCGCTGAGCACCGGCAGTCAGCCAAGGTAAAGACGACCAGTGCACGACCGGCAGCCGCCAGAACGCCCAGCTATTGGAAGACTCTCAGCCGCCACACAGCCGATGTTTCCGGGAAGCTACAAAGTTGTTGTTTTTTTCAATCTTGAGGTTTAAAGTCCCGAAGCGAAACAAAGGCTATGATGAACGCCGCAAGGAAGGAGTGCACTGCTTTCTTCGGACAGAGTATATCTGCCCTGAGAACGACGGCTATTTGATCCGTCTAGGCAGTAACTCCCTCCGCTCTACGCTGCTCTCAGAAACGACAAGATCGCTACAAGCTCCTCCAACTTGCTGATATACAGTGGCGAGCGAAAAAGATTAGCGCTAGTGACGTGCCACTAGAGCGCCAGATAGCGACTATGGGCGCTGCGGTTACGAACACGTCGATAACAAAAGTGTCAGGTGTGTTCGCACAGCACGGCGCCGCGCCAGCCAGGCGGTGCGATTTTCACTGCTCCGGTGACGTCCCTGTGCAAACCTTTTTTTACTGGCGACTGTGCTGTGAGAACATAGGTTTGCTTTTAGCGAATGGCATGCTGTTGAACAGTCAGCTGACCTACAATTGAAGTAAAACTGTTCGCTCCAGAACAGCGTTATGATTAACGATATTTTGTTTATTTAAAAAATACCAAACGGCCTTTACGGCAGGCCGAAGCAGGAGAGGCGGAAACTTAAGCAATGCGTTGAGAAGCGAAAGCAATATAATGTACACGCTAACAAGACCAACCCAGGTATTAAAGCACAAAATACAAACTACCAACTATTGAGGATTCAAAATGCAAATACAGAAATAAAGAGCTACGCCAAATCGAAAATACATAGATATTGTGACATACCTCTGACAATACCAGCCGTCAAAAACCAATTCTATCGAAATAATGAGCTGTTTAGAACGTTTAGTGGCAACTTGCTCCAATATTGTATACTGTGCGAAAAAAATGAGCCAGGAAAATTAGTTTTTATCTCCAAATACTTTGGCATAGTCCCAAGGCTTGAATCCTAAGAATTTCCATGAGGCCATATGGCGAGTGATTAGTCACATGAACATTGTTTATGCAACTATAGCTCACGTATGCTTACGTCTGTGTTTGCGCACTGTCAGGACAACGTAATGAAATGTGCTGAAAAAATTTTACCCCTTAATTGCGTGAAGGGATTGTCCGAGTGCTAACGGTAGAATAAAACCTCGGGCCAAAGGACCGGCTGGGCATACCGTCATTCAGATAGGGAAACAAATAGTCCATGAGGGTTGGGGTCAGTAAAACAAGCTTCCTGGTTAGACCAGAGGCGCCGTTTCGGACTATAGTGAGTGAAAATGGCCGTTGCACAAAAGTCAGTTCCTAAGAAGATCTTTGAAACAAGTGACCATCAACGACCGTTTATAATTCTAAGGAGGCAATTGATTTCCTGAAAACTAACCGCAGCATTGGCTTCTTTGTAGGTATAGAAGATCAGTATTATTCCATACCGTAAAGAGGAGCTGCTCTCATAACTGAAACTGTGCACTTAACAAACTGGAGTCGTTCTTTTTCAGAACTCACATGGTGCGTCTGTTGGGAATTTTTTAAAGCATTTAAGAATGTTACCTCATAGGTACTTTCACCGCTGTTAGCAGCCAGCACTATTTACAAACTAAAACAGAGGTGGTAAAAATGTTTTCCACAGGGATCCCCAACAGCCTTCAATATGTGCCCTTTGCGCTCTTCGCCCTGTCGACACTGTCTAATCGCCAGAAAACGCTTTTTTTTTGCTTGGCTCCCCGGTGGAGCCCACGCCTTCAGTCGCACCGCGCATGAGTGCTCCAACGCGCGACTTCCCCACCGCCTGGCGCTGCTCTGAACATACGTATTAAGCACTGGCGCAACCGGTGCTTTCGCCAAATTATAAATACTTGCTGCTAATTCGATGGAAATATTGCGCACGCAACAAACATCGACCAGAAAGGGGACAGGCGCAGTTTTTTTCCTTTTCTCATTTTTTTTTTGCTGCGCCTGTGTGTGTGTCCCCTTTCCATCCTCTATGAACAACCAACTCGCATAACACGCAACGATGCTGCTAAGTCTGCTGCGGTGGCATTCGACAACGTCCTCCATGAAGCGATTCCTCAACAACTTCAAGCTCTCGGTGTCGGACATCGCATGTATGCGTACATCCGAAACTTTCTCACCGACCGCACAGTGCAACTTAAAGCCGGCACGGGAGATCCTTCCATCATCTCTCCGGGAAACCGTGGCACGCCGCAAGGCGCCGTACTTTCGCCGATGCTTTTTAACGTCGCACTGATAGGCCTGCCGAAGCTACTGGCCGACATCCCCCACCTGCATCACAGCATTTATGCTGACGACCTCACACTTTGGATCACGCGCGGCAGTGACG